>NC_053449.1:13299501-13899501 GCF_007990345.1 Gossypium hirsutum
CATATTGGTACACCCCTAATTATCTCTGGTTAATTTATAATGAATTCCAAAGTCGGAGCAGGGAATCCAGAAACCGTTCTGGCCCTGTCCACTAAAATCTGATTATCTCTTAATATACTGCCCATATGATCTTTTCTTTACTTCCTCATGAAAGCAGACTCATCAAGCTTCGATTACATAATTTATTCATCAATTAATTCCACTCCCACTATTTTTAGTGATTTTTCAATCTCATGACACTGCTGCTGCCAGCATCTGTTACGAAAGTAACTAGGTCCATTTCATGCCTACCCTTGATCCAATTCAATCGAACATTCGTGCCATTTTCGCATGGCTTAAAGTTTACATGCCATAATTCAAACACAACGTACTAGCTTATACATGCCAAAATGATCTTCTAAACACACTAAGAAGAAAGTACCAAAACTTGCTATCCGGTGTGATGACTTCAATGACGGCCCGACCCCGCAAAAATAGATGAGACCAAGCAACCTATAGTGGGTGACAAGGAAACATCGAGTGAGTTTATAACTCAGTAAGTCATAAGAAATGCACTACCATCTATCAACAACATTATCACAAGAGGAAACAAAATGGAACGAGACAATTTACTCTATCCATACCGAACCATACCATAGTTCCTCCAACTTATCAATTCAATTTCATATCAATTCATGCATTCACATTCTATATACTCATCAATAGGACATTGAAGCAATTTCATAAATCGATTTATTTTCGTTACAATCAAACGACTATACGACCTTTCACCCATCCTACGATAAAACTTATGTACGTGACTTCAAGTATATTTGTCACATAGGTTCGAACTTACCGAGCTCAACACCAAGTATAAGCATAGCACCTATTAGCCACGTGCTCAAGACACTTACCCGACCCGCTGTCCGCGATCGACTCAATAGTGTCGCACACATAGTGTCCATAATGATTCACGAATGTATATTGAGCCCGCACACTCAGTGCTATACAATCAAATCGCACATTAGTGCTACATAGTTAGACTCGCACACTTAGTGGCATGTCAATTCGCACACTAGTGCATCATATCATTCGCACACTTAGTGCAACATAGTCGATCGCACACTTAGTGTGTACATTTAATCCGCGCACCTAGCGCCAATCTCATGGTCATAAATGGTTATCCCGCACGTTTAGTGCCGAGATCAACAACTCATTACATCTTACTCTTTTCATTCATTCAACAATTTCATCATCACATACGTACATGCATATATATATGTATATTTATTCATTCCAATCAGCATCAATACATACACATTATGACCATTTGAAATAATACCCACTACATGCTTAATGACTTACTTTATGTTGGGTAAAATAATTCCGAGTGGGCTACTCGATGACCTTCGATTTCCCCTTGTTGGACGCCTCTCCTTTAGGTTCTTGAGCTTAAATAATACAAATAAGAGTATTCAATATTTAACTCAATAACATGAATTTATTTATCACATTCGGCAATCACACATCATTAAATTTTCAAACCAAGATGTCATTATATGACCACATATACACATATCCATATACTCAAGCTCAATAATTATAATGTAATATCATGTACCCACTTTAAGTATATTGCCGAATATACTTAATCATACATACACCTAACCAAAACAATTTCCTAAAATCTTCATATCATTTATACACTAGGCCGATTGCCCTCACCAAGTTCACCTATGTTCTTCAACAATTCCTTCATTGATCAAGCACATATTCGGCTAAGAAATGGCAATTTTAGCAACCTTCGATTTAGTACTTAACTTTTACCACATATCAAATAACTCATTTCCTTACTCATGTGACCACGTATATTCGGTCATGCATACACACATAAAATCAATTTGGAGACTCTATCAATCCCACATACATTCGGCACCTTCATCCACCATTCTACCAAGCATGTAACATTCAAACACAACCAAACTCACATTCGGCCCTAGCTCATAACAAGGTAGCCGATTCTTTTTATAGTTCAAACATTCCTCTATCATCATTCACCTAACTTTAACATGAAACCACAAAACTCACCATTTCTCATCCAACTAACATGAACAACAACCATTCCTTGAACACTTTCTCATGACCGATTGCTCATGTTATCAACAAGATTCAAGGTTTGAACATGGGCTATTTAAAACATGCATGCATCTCAAAGACAACATCAAACATACCTTAGTCTAGCAAACCACCATAGCTGATTTTCTCAAGCTCTTCCCCCTTCCTTTTTGCATTTTCGGCCAAGGATGATAAAAGATGAACAAATTTTTTTCTTTCTTCTTTAGAACATTCGGCCAAGGGGAAATGAAGAAAGATGGACACTTTTTTTTTTTGTTTTTCCTTCTTACTTTCACGGCAAAAGGGGAGGAAAGAAACAATTACCACCCATCCTTTCCTTTTTCCATTTCTTTATTTCCCCATACTTCTTATTATATTTCATCCTACATACCTCACTAGGCCAACATGTTCCCAACATGTTTCCACCCATAGCATGGCCGGCCACTACATATTAGGGAGGGGGAATTTGACATGCAAGTCCCCTTTTTCTTCCACATGCACTAATAGGTCCTCATGCATTGACCTATCACATTTTAAAATTTTCTCATATAAGTCCTATTGACTAAATTCACATGCAATCGACCAAATCGAAGCTTGAAATTTTCACACATTCATTATTACATATTCTAGATAATAAACATCACATTCAAACCTTTCGGTGACTCGGTTTAGCGGTCCCGAAACCACTTCCCGACTAGGGTCAATTTTGGGCTGTCACATCTCCAATATCGATATCTCCGTATAAAATGACACCTACAGAATTGAAGGAGTTGAAAGCACAGTTGCAAGAATAGACAGATAGAAGATTTGTTCGGCCTAGTTTTTCTCTCTGGGATGCACTTGTACTGTATGTCAAGGAAAAGGATGGGTTAATGCGATCATGTATCGAATATCAATAGTTTAATAAAGTTACGATAAAAAAAATCCATTGTCGCGTATTGATGATTTGTTTGATAAACTAAAAGGTGGAACAATGTTTTCAAAGGTTGATCTTTGTTCTAGTTATTATCAATTACGGGTTAAAGATCCTGATGTGCCGAAGACTGCTTTTAGGACCAAGTACAAACATTATGAATTTTTAGTTATTTCATTTGGTTTAACAAATGTACCTGTTGTGTTTATGGATTTGATGAACAGAATATTTCAGTTGTATCTAGACAGATTTGTGGTCGTATTTATTGATGATATTTTAATTTATTCCCGAGATAAAATTGAGTATGCACAGCATTTGAGAATAATTTTGCAGACTTTGTGCGGGAAACAGTTAGTTGCATTTTTAGGACATGTTGTATCAGCGGATGGTATTAGAGTTAATCCGAGTAAAATATCAACTATTGTAGACTAGAAACCTTCAAGAAATGTTTCAAAAATTAGAAGTTTCTTGGGTTTAGCCGGGTATTATCGGAGATTTGTAAAAGGGTTTTCGATGATTTCTACACCATTGACGAAGCTACTCTAGAAAGATATTAAGTTTGAGTGGTCTGAAAAAAGCCAGCAAAGTTTTGATCAGCTGAAAGTATTGTTGACCAAAGCCCCTATGTTGATTCAGCCAGAGTCTGGCTAGGAATTTTTAATCTATAGTGATGCTTCATTGAATGGTTTAGGCTGCGTTCTGATGCAACAAGGCAAAGTGATAGCTTATGCTTCCCGTCAATTGAAACCACACGAGCAAATTTACCCAATTCATGATTTAGAACTTGCAACTATTGTGTTTGCTTTAAAAATTTGGCGATACTATTTGTATGGAGAAAAATTCCATATCTTCAAGGATCACAAAAGCCTGGAGTATTTGATGTCACAAAAAAGAATCAAATTTGAGACAACGTAGATGGTTGGAGCTGCTAAAAGATTATGATTTGATCAATGATTATCATACTGGAAAAGCTAATGTTGTTGCTAATTCTTTAAGTAGAAAATCTTTATTTTCTTTTTGAGCTTTGAATACTCTTTTGATGTTGATTGATGATGGCTCCATTATAGTAGAAGTAAAAGCTAGACCGACATTTCTGCAGTAGATTTGTGAAGCCCAGAAGAGTGATTCCGAGTTGATTGCTAAATGGGAACAGATTGAAAGGACGTCTGATTTAGAATTCCATGTTAGTTTTTATGGTATTTTATGTTTCCGAAACAAAACTTGTGTTCCGAGAAATTGTGATATTATACAGAAGATTTTACAGAAAGCTCATAGTAATAATTATTTGATACACCCTAGAAGTAACAAAATATACGATGATTTGAAAATAATGTACTAATGGCTAGGTATGAAACAAGAAATTTCAGAGTTTGTATCAAAATGTTTAATCTGTCAGCAAGTTAAAGTCAAGCATCAAGTGCCATCTAGACTGTTACAGTCTGTTATTATTCCAAAATGGAAATGGGAATGGGTTACAATGGACTTTGTATCGAGATTACATTTGTCTCTGCGAAAGAAAGATGTTATTTGGGTTATAGTTGATTGTTTGACTAAATCCGCACATTTCATTCCAGTACATACGGATTATTCACTTGAAAAGTTGGCAGAACTATACATTTTTAAGATTGTTAAACTACATGGTGTGCCAGTGTCTATTATTTTCGATAGAGATCCACGATTTATTTTTAGATTTTGGAGTAAATTGAACAAAGCTCTGGGTGCTCGACTATATTTTAGTACAACATTCCATCCACAGATTAATGGTCAGTTTGAGCGAGTGATACAGATGCTCGAGGATATGCTTTGTTGTTGCATTTTAGAGTTTGAAGGTAGCTGGGAAAAAAATTTTTCGTTGGTTGAATTTGCTTATAATAATAGCTATCAAGCAAGTATTAAAATGGCACCGTATGAAGCTCTGTATGGTCGAAAATGTAGAAATCTTTTATACTGGACTGGATTGAGTGAGAAAAAGCTATTTAGTTTTGATTTGATCTGAGAAACTAAAGAAAAAGTCAAAGTAATTCGTGATTGTTTGAAAGCTACTTCTAATCGTCAGAATTCATTTGCGGATTTGAAAAGAAAAGACATATAATCTCAAGTTGGCGATAGAGTGTTCTTAAAAGTATCACCTTAGAGAAAAGTTCTCTATTTTGGCTGAAAAGGAAAGCTTAGTCCACGATTCATCAGAATGCATGAGACCATCGAGAAAATTGGGCCAGTAGCTTACCATTTAGCTTTACTGTTAGAATTAGAGAAAATTCACAACGTGTTTCATGTATCGATGTTACGTCGGTATCGATCTGACCCTTCATACATGAATTCGCTTGTTGATGTAGAAATTCAGCCAGATATGTCATATAGTGAAGAACCAATCAGAATTTTAGCTCGGGAAGTAAAAGAATTAAGGAATAAATGTATAGCTCTAGTTAAAGTTCTCTGGCAATGTCATGGGGTCGAGGAAGCTACCTAGGAACCAGAAGAAGCTATGAAAGTGCAATACCTGAACCTATTTTTTGGTAAGATTTTTGGGGACGAAAATTCCTTTAGGGGGAGAGTTGTAACAACCCATTTCAATGGTGTCAAAAACAATGGTTTCAAGACCATGATTTCGATAAGTGAGTTATTATTTTAATATTTATTTAATGTCTATAGGATTAATTTAAGGTAGTATTAAATTTTCATTAAGAAATTTTGAGGTTTAAATGGTTAATTAGGTAAAAAAGACTAAATTGAAAAAGGTACAAAAGTTGAATTCTATTAGTTAAAAGGGCTAAATGGCTATAGAAAGGAAAAACTAATGGACTAGACTTAAATTGAGGAAAAGCTAAAGCTTTAGACTAGACTTCAATTCAGTTATTGCTACCATAGTCGTCGAGGTAAGTTCATATAAATTATAATCTTATTAATGATAGTTTGATTGATTATCGGTCATATTGTGTTTGTTATAAACTGACCTAAAAATGCATGTATATCGATGCTTTGAGTAATTGACGGATAAGTAATCTCGTTTGAACCTGAATTCTTAGGATACGAATGACATGTCATTAGGGATTTCATGTTTCGAGTGCTGGTCTTGAATGTCCTACTAATTCCTAAGGTCCTACATTTTTTGTGGATTCTCCACAGCTCGTGTGACCAGCATCATGTAGCTAATATTCTGACCCACAACTCGTGTGATCAGGCCCATTTCACAGCTCGTGTGAGCACTATTGATAAGGAAAGGTTACTGTTATATGGAAATGCACACTATGTGTGTGAGCATTCCCAAGTTTCTAATGCAATTCTAGATAATTCAATGGGTAAGTAAAGGGTAATGGCATGGTATGTATACAATTGGATATTGGTTCATGAACGTATGAAAAGTTAATGTGATAAATGATGTGTACATGAAAATCTATTTATGATATGGTTGAACTTATATGTATCATGTATGAACTTACTAACTTGTGAGTTTGATGTTACTTATATAAGAATTTACTAAGCCTATGGTCTTGGTAATGGTGTTATGCTTATTTTATAAATTGTGCTTAAGAATGATAAGTTATGTTTGAGTTTATACGAGCTTACTAAGCACTAGTTTTTTATGTAGTTATTTTCCTTTGTTTCGTAGATTATTAGAAGCTCGATTGGTTGAAAGCTTATCGAAGATCTATCACACTATCCAGCAACCATTTCAGTAGTTTTTGAGTTATTTTGGCCAAGGTTATAAATGGCATGTATAAGACCTTTTTATAATGGTAGTTCTTGAATGTGTTAATGGTCAATTTGGTAGGTATATGTTTTTGGAGTTTATGTCTTGTTTGATGGACTTTTAGTGCCCTGACAATTTTAAGTCATTTTGGCCACTTTTAAGTATTTGTAATATAAGGTTCTTTTGGTATGTTTATGAAGATATGTGAATGGTTACAATTGATGTCATTAGGTAGTTAAAGGAACTAGGTTTTTGTGCTTGAAATGTGGCAATATTGCTTTGTTTTTGTTAATGTTGTTTTGTTATAAATGTGGTGCATTTGAATGGCATATCGGTTAGGTGAAATAGGTTGATTGAATTGGCATGTTTAGATGTGTTTGAAAGATGTTCATGTCTATTGAATGTATACACAAATGGAATGTTAGATTAGGTATGTTTTGGTCTTAAAATGGCTTGATTATAGGGTCAAATTATGGAGTACACACCCTGGGACACGGGCTGTCACATGGTCGTGTGACATACATTGTTTAGCTACAAGGTCGTATGTCACTTATTATTTTTTGTGTATATTTCACACGGCCTAAGACATGGCCATGTGCATCAAGTCAATGAGTTATACGGTCTAGCACACGGCCTGCGACATGGTCGTGTGTCACAAGTCAAAGAGTTACACGGTCTGGCACACGGCCTGTGACACAATCGTGTGACCCAACTCAGTGAGATACATGATTTAAGACATGGGCTGGGACACGACCTTGTGTCCCTTTGTTCGATTGTTACACGACCAGGGCTATGTCACATAGCGTGTGACCCTGTTTTCAAAATTTTCAAAATTTTCCCAATTTTTTTGATTTGTTTCGATTTAGTCCCAGATCATTTCCAAACTAATTTTAGGGCCTCGAAGGCTCGATATAAGGCTCAAATGTATATGTTTGATTGGTTTGTAATGAGTTGTGTTTAATTAATATTAAATTATTATTTTTTGGATTTGCATGGTAATGCTCTGTAACCCTAATCTGGTGACGGGGACGGGTTAGGGGTGTTACAGACTATACTCATTTCTTAACCAAATCATGCTGAATACACATTTTTCACACATCACACAATCACACATCATATGATCATGTATCATAGTATACATCTCAGACACACATACATAGTTGCTGCACAGAATCATATGCATCTATACATAGATTCCATTACATACCAGACTCATGAGGACACTATCTCAAGGTCTCACACATATTTTCAAAAGTCATTCAAATGCTAGAGTCGATATTGAGGACTCACATGAGACTCAACTTGGTGAAACTCAAAATCTTTAATTCTGAAAGCCTTTCACGAACCCACAACATCAACTTCTTAAAAGAACATGGATTCACCATTAAAACTCATTTATAGACAGATTGCTAACATTTCATCTATAGATAACCCGTATGCAATACCTCTTAATCATAACTTGTTGCATATATATATCGTAGTACCCTTACTCTTAACATGCAAAGTTGTCAAACTTACTAGGAGATAGAACATCCTCTGATTATTCCCAAAAGTTTTAGCTTCCACTCTAATGAGGAAATATGACATTTAAAAGAAAAAAAAGGAATCGGAGAGCAATATTGAAGGAAGAAGAAAACTTCCCCACAAACCCTTCTACACATATATATAACCACCTTCCCCTTTTGAGAAATTTAACAAGTGTCACTTGAATTCATAATTTGTCCTTCTTAATGGCCTACAGATTTCGAGAAAAGCATAAATGAGGATCTTGAAAGAATATTACTTAAGCGGCCAATCCCATTTGACTTCCAACTATATCACTATACAAACCTAACAAGCACAGTAGGGGCGAAGCCAGAACAATATTTTGGGGGGTCGAATGAAATTTTAATTTTTTATAGGTTATATCTTTATAATTTTTAAAGTACTAAATTAAATTTTTATAATTTTAGGGGGGCAAAGTGAAAATTTACCTTTACTAATTTAAAATTTTTAAAAAATTAGATGGCCTAATGGTAATTTTTCATTTTAGGGGGGCCGAGGCCCATCGCAGCCCCCCTAGAATCACCTCTGAAGCATAGTACTCAGACAAACTAGGCGTATTATAAATATTTGGAGGTAACTCGTGCAATAATTACCTTTTTGCTTCACAAAATATTTTTCTTTGAAATAACCTGAATTAAATTTTCATTTACATACGCGATGGTTACTATACGCCTACTCTTATTCGCCAAAACAAAATAAATTTGCGTTTATACTTCACCAAACAAAAAATTTTACTGCTACACGTCTTTATCTCAGATTCGCCAGACTTGGGGCGTGACATACGGTACGAATGAGAGGTACTACAGGAGCACTTCCAAACTTAAGTCAAAACTTTCTTTTAATAAAATGTTGGTATCTTAATAAAATTTCTTAAAACAATTGATAGTATTCAAGAAAGAATAAATTTTGATTTAAAAACCATTTTGGGGTTATTGAATACATATTATGGCGTATTTAAATTGTAAACCAAGTGTTAGGTTCCTATTGACTTAAAATGGGGTCTTTTGGTTTGTGAAAAGTGGAAGTTTTAGTATAATTTAAAACTTTAAATAAAAACATAAAAATTATATAAAATTATTTTGATGGCTTTAAATTCAACTTATAATTATTTAGAAACATTTTTTTGGGTGATCAGAGGTGTTCAGGTTCATTTTCGAGTCTCAAAGCGGTCAAAATCACTAAAACGAGGTAGTGACCCTGCTAAGGCATCAATTTATCAGTACATTGGCCTATTCCTATAGCAATTTAACTACTGACTTGCCATGTTCAGAACCCTTTTGTTTAGGTACCGAAACTTGGGGCCTTCGAGCCGAAAATCAACTCAAAAACACTCCAAAAAATTTCCAAACATCACCATATCATTTCAACATGAATAAAAACATTATAAAAAAATTTAAACTCATTTAGGTTCAAATACATGGTATAAACACATCCAAATTGTAATGATACAAAACTCGTTTAAGAAAAATGTTAAAGAGTCTCAAGTTTATCATTTTAACTTTACAACAACTCAACTAACCTAAGTCTTTGTATATATGCCAATTATTCAATAATAGTGGTATTTAAGCACTTGAATTACACCATGACTTCTTGACAAGTTCGAATCTACGTGTTTTAAACAACTAATGTGTGAGCTTAAAAAATCTCGATGGATAAACCTATTTATCCTATTCTTCTCAAGGTTGAGCCCTTCTTTAGGATACTGTGCTAGTTTCCTTCTGGCCTCATTTTAGCATTATTCATTAATTCCACTCAATTTACCAAAGTGTAAGGGCTCACAATTTGTTAACCAATTCATTTAATAAATTTTTTATCCAAGACTTTCATTAGTGTGAGGGCTCAACTATTCATTAGTTCTGTAGTTATGTTCTTTCATAACTGACTTTCATTTATAGCATATGTTTCTTATGTGAACCATGTACTTCATTTTTCATTTCTTTGGACTAGAGCATGCTTGAATCATCAATTTCCTTAATATCATTTATGGTAAGTTGACTAGGTCACACACTATTAAATCACATTATCATATTAAATTCTCTTTTAGCTTACCTACTTGTTTACTCTTCTTTTTTTTTTGTCTCGTTTTGTTAAGAGCCCTTTATTTCACAACACATGGTTTTTCTTATAGCCACCTATTTTCACATTTAAAACTTATTATCAACATTTTATTTCATTATCACCCATTGTAAACTGTAGCAACATGAGGCAGGATTCGCAAGATCCCTACCCAAATACACCAAGAATAAAACGCTAAAAATGTTTACGTTCGAAGTCATAAAGAAATGGATCCACAGCGCACAAAAGTGTTACGCCCTAAACCTTTTAACATGGTTGAAACTGTATCTCCTAATATACACGTGCTAATGACCCATATGACATGCCAATTGTATCCTCAGTCCCTAAGGTTGGCTTTGGATTCCCACTAAACCCACGTTTTAGTGGGATTTATAAGATTTTTGGTGCAATCGCACCACAAGGAAACAGTTGGATGGCAATGGTGGAAAATTTCCACCACATTTCCAATGCTGTTTTTTATTCTAGTGAGAATTTGAAACCACGTTTAGCAGTTTAGCTTCTAATTTCACCTTTTTTTAATAACCAATTAAATATTTTTTTAAAAATAATAACCAATTAAGTTATTTATAATATTTATTTGATGATATTATTATATAGGTACAACTCAATAAGTACTAACATGTAAATTTCAAGGCAGGAACAAATAATTACTTCAACAATAAAAAAAAACAAAAACAAAAATATTATACATATTATTATTTTTTAATAAAATCATAACCTAAAATTCTTTTATATTATAAATATTTAAATAAAGGTTAAACTATAAAAATAGTCACTTTTGTTTATCTCAGATTACATTTTAGACACTTATGTTTGAAATGTTACATTTTAGTCACTTATGTTATTATTTTGTTACGAAGTGGTCACTCTATCGTTAAACTCTGTTACCTCCCTAATGGGAGTCCTATGTGGCAGTCCAAATGGATTTTAAATGTCAACTTGGATGTCCATTGCTAGGATGAAAATAATTTTTTAATTAAATAAATTTAATTTGGGCTGCCACATAGGATATCCAAGTTGGAATTTAAAACTCATTTGGACTGCCATATAGAACCGTTGTTAGGAGGGAATGGAGCTTAATGGTAGAGTGACCACTTCGTAACAAAACAATAATGTAAGTAACTAAAACGTAACATTTCAAACATAAGTGACTAAAATAAAATCTGAAGCAAACAAAAGTGACTATTTTTATAGTTTACCCACCCTTAAATAAAATATATAAAATAATGTATCTATATTTTAGTAATTATAACAATTTTAATTATTTATTAAATTTTCAAATATGTTATAAGTTTCACTACATACAAATATTATTTTAATGTCCTTAATGGTCATTTTCTCTTTCCATTATAATTCACCTCACCGTCATTGCTGAGATTGAACCCAAACACAACTCCCACTATTGATTTTAATCTCACTGCTATAACATCCAATCTCACCGCTACAATAACTAATCTCACCACTATCATTATTTTTAAACTCACTGGAACTGATCTCACCACTCATTCAAACAAGCCTAAGTCTACTAAAACTTATTATAAACATATTTGTATATAATCTTTAAGGTCATTTACAAATTGGACAAATCCTTCACTTAGTCTCACATTTAGGTACCAAAGTGCCATATCATAAGCATATATATATATCTTCATATGTACATTTCATATAATAGTTCCAAATAGTGGAAATTCATATTTCCATTTGATCTTTTTCTTTTACATAACAAATCCCATGGACTCTATCGGCTCAAAGCAAGAATTCACCAATAAATCCCAATTTTTTAATATGATATCGAAATGGCTCATAAAACTTCTTAGTATCAAATATTTAATCTAAATAACATTTTCATCCTAAAATTCTAGAAAATTGACCAAAATGCTTTTTCATGGTAAGATTACGATTTTGCTCTTAATTTCAAAGCATATTTTTTTCTCAAAATTAAGCACTTAATCAAATCCAAGTTCATAATTCATAATAAATATTTTTTTAAAATATTTTGGCTGTAAAAAAATTAGAATTTACCTATTTTCCTTTAAAATGGGAAATTTACAATTAGGATCTTGTACTTTTGAATCTTTCTAATTTAATTCAAAAATTGATTTTCATCATGCCAATGCATATTAAAACTTATCCTCATGGAAATTCATCACTAATAACTCACTTTTCTCATTTTGGTGATATTTGCACTTTAGTTCCTGAACTTTTCAAAGTATGCAATTTAGTCTTTCTATAACATTTTTCTCTTCTAAAACTATTTTCAATAATTCCTATATCCAAAATCAATTTACTCCCATAAAAATCACTTAATTTGCCAACTTTTTAAATTTTCTTAAAAATTTATTATATCTAAATAGTGCCACGTGTCTAGTCAAATATTTTGGGATGTTATAAGCTTAACATTCAAGGCCTAAACTCAATCCTTTTCTAAATTTGTATTATATTATATTGTGTTCATTTTATATATTTTGAGCAAAGCCAGACTTGGATAAGTATAAAGCATGTTAATATCACACTTAACTTCAACCTGAACTCGACTCGATCCAACCCATGAACTCGACTCGTTCCAACCAATGAACACCTCTAATAGGACTACATATCCATAGGCTTGAGTAATAACTTTTAAAGTTAATTAGATCAAATCCTATTCAATTTCCTATTATTAATACAAAATATTTTATTTGAATTTAATTATCCAGAAAATTATTAATATAAAATGCTATTTTAATTTGAAAATGAATTCTATGCATTAGTAACTAAGATGTATTTCATCATTGAAAATAGGGATGGCAATGGGGAGGACCAATTTTTGCCTGCCCCGACCTCGACTCTTAAGAAAGAAATTTGCTTTGAACCCAAAATTTAATAGGAGGTTCGATTTCGATTTCGACTTTCACTCAACCTGACTCGACTAAATTTTTTAATTTGAGAAAAATAAGATAAATTTTTTTGAGTTTAGACTTAAAAGTTTATGTTTATTTATTTATTGAAAGTAAAATTTTAATATATATTAGGGGTATTTTTGTATATATTTCGAGACGGGTTAGATTTAACTCAAACCCAACTATTTTTCTAATTCCACCTGACTTGCTCCAAACTTGATTTTTTTTTTTAAAAGATCCGACCCTAATGAATCGGATCGAGTCGGAACCCATTAGATTCGAGTTGTTTTTCATCCCTAGTTGAAAATAAAATTACAACATAGATATTAATGATACTTAAATAATTAATATAATTTAGATTTTACATATAAATATATTAATAATATATATAATACAGAATATAAGTTCACGTTACATTATTTTTATTTTCTAGGTAGAAAAAAATTATTTAAACAAAAAAGACAATGAATATTACAACAGAAGTTTATTCTCTATAGTTCTATCGGATTTAATTTAATGGCCGAATGGGGTATTTAGTATTTACTCGTTTCTTATTCCTGGTCCATCTAAGAGTTATGAATGATAGGAATGGTTATAATTTAGTCCACTGTCAAATGAGATTTACACCGCCATTGTAATCCTATAAATGCTGTTACGAGCATAGGAAACCTAAAAAAGAATACTGATTGTAGGTTCTTAGGATAAAGCTTTCTTGCTTCTCAAGTTGCTAATGGCTTCAACTCCAAACGAGTATGGTATCTTTCACCACTGTACTTTTCAAAATAAGATCATCCCACAAACTTGCGATATTGCTCCTCCTTCCATCAATCTTCAATTAACCATTGACTTCGTTTTCCTATCAGTCCATCATGATTGCCTAGCAGACATCTATACCACCACCGACCGTTTGTCCTTACGACAAACCTTTCCTTTCAATCTCCACATTCTGGAAAACGAGTGCTGGCTTCACCAAATTCTATTTCCCACGTTTAGAAGACTCCGAATCAACACAACCTCTGTTGGTTATCACAGCTTCATTCATGAAATTCTCCAACGTGGACGAAGAATGCCACATTGGGTGCTTAGCAGGGGAATTAATTGTAAAGTGTTGCCTTTACGATCAGTTATACAGGCATGCATTGTGGAACATTACAATGATGGGATTTTGATGGGAAGAGCTTTGGCTGAACCGGCATCAGAGTTTGAAAACAGTAACTATGGCATGGTTCCGGCTAAAGAGTCCTTGGTTAAGGAGATGCTAGAGAGGGTTAGAGTAGAAGCTAGAGATGAAGAAGACTGCATGATATGTTTGGAGGTGCTCGAGGTTGAGTTTGATGCTTCTCGGATGCCTTGTTCTCATACTTTTCATGGTGATTGCATTGAGAAGTGGCTGAAGCAGAGCCATTATTGCCCTATTTGCCGGTTTGAGATGCCAGCCAATTAGGCTTAGATATGAACTTTGTCGTTCATTCATTTGTTTCTTATTGAAGATATTTTAATTATTGGATAACTTTTGTAAAATGAGTAATTTTACCAAGAGAAACTAATAGTAATTTTGGTTTTGAATGTTGGCATTGTTGGAGCAGTAGATAATAGTTATGCAAATATAAAACTTGGACTACACTTGAGAAAAATAGACTGAAAGCATTGGAATATCTGCAAACCTATGAAAAATGTGTAAGAAGGAAACATAAGGATAAGAACAAAACCAATGATGCAAAAAGAAACCAGATATGATGTCTACAATGATGCAATCTGAAACCAAATATGATGTTTACAATGTTGCTTCAACATGTGAGGAAATGGTTTCATCAAACAGCATTGAATTACTTAAAAGAATGGAAGAGGAAGTTTACATGGTACAGGGAAAGCTTGCCTGCACCTGAAAATAAGCCTCCAGCAGTATTTGCTGCTGAGCAGTGTCAACTATCTCCCAGAGTTCCTCCCAAACACTTCAGTAGGACAAAGTTCCCTCTGTTAAGGTTCTTAAAATAGCCTCAGTGAAGTGTTCAGGGGAACTCCAGGGAACAACTGACTTTCCCTTTTCTTATGTTACAGTTTCTTGGTATATATTTTTATGCACTGAGGGTTTAGTGTATAAATAGGCAAAGGTGCAGTGAGCTTAGTACTGGCACAGTTTGAAATGGTGATCCAAAGGTGGGGAAAATGATTGAGAGTGAGTGAAATTCGTAGGTTTGAAGTTAATGGAATTGAACCTGGCTAATATTTGAGGGAAAATAAAGGGTATAGCAGTAGAAGAGATGAGAATAGAATAATAGTAACAAGTCGACAAAAACCTTTTTGGATTTCCCGAACTCTTTACACGTTCCAACCTTTTCTTTTCACTTTTCATAAGAAAAATAAAGGAACCTTTTTTCATGTATAAAATACAATGCCTCTTCCTTCACAACATTAACTGAGACTATTTCCTAGGCCTTGAAGATTAAATCACTTAATAAAAACTTGAAATATTGGGAGGAAATGAGGATTTTTATTCGCTCAAACCTCTTGTAGCATCTGCAATGCATAAAAAAAGGCGCTGGAAGATTGTTCAAAAACAATCAACTGACACCACTATGGATTCTTTACCTCTCATTTATCCCATACTTGCGTCTATGTTCACTTGGCAGATATTCTTTGATCAGAACAGTTATTCCTCCTCTCGGATAACATTGCTATGCATAATTGAGATAGTTTATGGCTGCAAAAAGTACCACTTAAACACTTTCACTGCTCCATGTATTCAATTCTGTCAGAACTGTCTCCAAAACAATAAAACTTCAGTTGGAAGTAACCCATAGTTTCGAAAGAGTACCTTCAACATGGCTGCTTTTTGTTTAGCTTCCTGGTCCTGGCTGCTTCATGTAGAAACTTTGGCTGATTAACCTCAAGTTTTCTGCAAGACGCTTGCTATTCGTTTCAGTATTGCTGGCTGTTTGTTTTGATTCATGCGAGTCCAAAGATGCTCGAATAAATTCCCTAGTGAAAAATGAATGTAGACGCAGTAACAGGATAGATGAAGCCTAAGCAAGGATTTTGAGGTCAAACAGTGCATAAAATTCTGGCCATATCTATCATTTTCTTCACCCCACATAGTGTCTAAGCAAATGCTAGTACCATATCATCTTTAATAAACTTTGTAAGATCTGGTGCATGGTCAATTGTTTAGTTTATGTTAGTAGTTTGCAATTCCACATTGCTAACATACGCAATGTATAACAAATTTAAATAGAAAATTGTTTAAGTTGGAAAAATGGGTTAGGTGTTTAGTGCCTTGATTAATTGGGTTCACCTATTGGATTTTATGTATACATGGGCATTTTTCTTTAATTTAGTGGTGTAAAATTTTTTTAAATTTTTATTTTTATTTTTTGAAATAATAATTTTTAATTTTATATCTAAATAAATTTATTTAAATAAATATAACTTTAAAAAAAAGACTTATAATGGATAACTTTTTTAGAAAGTTGTAATGTACGAAAATATAATTTGTGGCACAAGTTATATACCAAATGATATTTTTTTATGAAAACATAATATGCTTAAATATAAAATTTTATAATGCTATCTTTAAATTTTTATTTTATTATTTTAAGAATTGTTGTATTCCAAAAACAAAATTAAAACATCAAGAACAATAAATCACATTTTAAATCTATTTTTATTTCACTCAAATTTTCTTCCTTGCACCACAAATTTTCTTCCTTTAGCACAAGAATTTTTCAACAGTTTATGCGTTGGCATCATTTCTTATACACTAAAATTGAAGGTGAAGCTTGAAAACTTCTAAAAATGCTACATGTTTGAGATTGTAAATTTGTTGGTAACCTCTACACTGTCTCAACCTAAAACAACACTTAAATTCACACATTTTTTTTCTTGAAAGTATAAATTCACACACCAACATGAATATAATCACATATATACACACACATTTACACATTTAGAACAACCCTTGTATTTATACATATGTTTATACACTTTGTAACAACTCATTTTTTAGTGGTATTAGAAGCAATGGTTTCGAGGCCACTAAATTTGACGAGTAAGTTCGTAAATATTATATTTAATATTTACGAGTTAATTGTGACTTTGAAAAGGTTTTTGATATAGTGTTTTTATTTTATAAGCAATTTATTAAGTTCAAGTGGTAAGACCTTAAGGTCAAGTAGTTTTAGAAAATGAGGTATTGGGATCTCGTTTCTATAAACAGAGCCGTAATTTTTTTTTTATAAATATTTACGGAGTTCCATTAAGGTGTTATTTAAGTTTCATTGAAAAATTTTAATGTTTCGAAGGTTAATTAATTAAAAAGGACTAAATTATAAAAGATGTAAAATTTGATCACTATTTGATTTGAGCGATTAAATGGTTAATTGAATAAAGGAAAAGGGACTTAAATGTTAATTAAACCATGGTCAAAGTTTCCAAGCGGTGGTGTTATGATTGAATCCACTAGATTTTTGATTAATTGCTCTTTTAGTCCTAATTAGTTTAGGATTAAATTGTAAATAAGTTTATTTAGTTAGAATTTAATTTAATTGAAAGATCAATTGTGAAATTAAACCTTCCTTTGATGGTAATTATGCCATATTTTTATGTGATGGACAAATATGGACATGACTTTGGTGTTTTATTTATTTATTAACCAAGGGTAAAATGGTAATTTAATAATTAATTAAAATAAAATAAAAACAAAAGCCTAAATTCTTATCATCTTTTTTGTTTTCATCTTCAACAACCCAAATGTCCATGGAAACATGAAGCTAAGGGTCTGTTTGATTGCCAGTAAAATATTTTCCGTAAAATGATTTCGGGAAAATGTTTTACTTTTCTGTAAAATGATTTACTGGAAAATATTTTCTGGTGTTTGATTGAATCTGTGTAAAATATTTTCGGCTGTTTGGCAGATTTCCTGGAAATATTTTTCGAAAAAATTGTTTTTACATATATTGATATATATTAATAAATTTTTATATTTTAAATTATTTTTACATATATTGCAATGATTTATTTATAATAATACTCAATTATTAAGCCACATATTAATCGTTATAAATTGAAAAAAATTAATATCAAATAAATTATTTGTAATTGTGTTAAAAAAACAAGTATTGAATAATTAAAAAAACAAGTTACTGGAAAATCGATAAATAGAAGCAATTTTCTACCGGAAATGAAGGAAGGAATGAAAGAGGCGATAGAGAGGAGAGAACGGAAAATGTCTTACGGAAATTGAAAGGGTAAGACATTTTCCCTAAAATGTAACTCATTTTCCCTTGTTTTGGAGTTCATTTTCCAAATAGAAAATGTTTTCCGCCAATCAAACGCTGGAAAAGTTGGAAATGATTTTCTGAAAAATCAATTCCTTCAATCAAACAGACCCTAAGTGTCATCCATGGTGAAATTTCATGCATGTAAATCTGATTTAGCCCCGTTTCTTGTAATTTTCATGTTTTTGATATCGTTGCAACTAGGTCCAGCTAACTCGTACCTTCGATTTTGAAACTGTTAAGGATTTTGAATGTTGCCATTGATGAATCTAGTGATTTCAGTTATTAAATGATGAATTTGAGATGTTGTTTGATATTTAAAAGTATTTTGTTCAGTAATTTTGATGAAATTTTTTATTAGGGACTAAATTGTTAAAATAGTAAAAGTATAAGTATTTGTTGTGAAATTGTTGCATGAAAGGGTTTTTTGGATACCATGAACATTTTTCTAAGCTCAATTTTGTGTAAAAATGGTTAATTTGCATGTTTTGGGCTTAGGGACTAAATTGAATAAAAGTAAAACTTTATGGGAAATTTTGTAAAAATTTCAAAAATGACCAAATTGAATGAAATGAATTGTTTTATTGTCTAAATTAATATATTGTATAAAATTATTAATTTAGATCAAGATCAGGTGGAAAATTGAGGAAAATTGAAAATTACCAAAATACTCCTAAACTTTGGTATTTCTACAATTTAGCCAGGTAAGCTCGTATGAACTGTATTATGTATAATTTTGATCAAATTGAATTTTAAAATGTGATTAAATTAATATATATTAGTATGCAATTTACCGTGTTATGAAACAACGTAAATCCAATGATGTACGACGATTACCAAGCCCCGTTTGAATATTAGGAATTTGTAGGATACAAATGACATGTCATTAGGATTTACATGGTTCGAGTGCTAGTCCTGAACGTCATACCGATAGTTGAGGCCTGTCATGTGTTCAGATACTCCACAACTCGTGTGAGCAGCATCGTGTAGCTACGTTCCGACCCACAACTCGTGTGAGCTGGCCCATTTTCATAGATCGTGTGAGCATACATGTATAGGAATTGATAGATTACATTTATATGAGTTAGCACACTATGTGTGAGTTATCCTAGGTATCCAACGGTAGTCTAAATGGTTCAACGGACATTATCCGGATATAAAGTGGTAAGAGTTCGATATGATATAAGATATAGATACATGTGACTTTCGTTAAAATGGTATTACATGATATATTGAAAGTGGAAATGGATGATATATGTATATGATACATGAATAAATGTTGTGCTCATCCATGTTTATAATTCTTATGTTATATGTTTATTTGGCTAACATGTTTGGTGTACATGCTTAGGCTTTGGCAAAGTTGTGGTTGGATTATACCATGTTAAAATTATAAGTTATGCATCGAAATGGTAAGTGCCTAAATCGAAATATGCTTTTGATCATGAAAGGGTGATAAGGTTTAAATTATGTAATTTCTATTGAAATGGTTTATCATGTGGTTAGTTCCAAAAAGAATTATGTTTAAATGCACTAGCTTGTGGCTATGGTTGAATGATATGTTTATGTCTCGTGTGATATGCATATGAAACGGGTGTGGAAAGGTAATGAAATAGTAGGTTCATACTTGAAGTGTAAAATAATGAAAAAGAGAATGATGAGTTGAATTGATGTTGTTATTTAAGCTAAAGATAGTAAACGCTATGGAAAGTAATGAAATGAAAATGAAAATAAGAATATTTGAAAGGGTTTAAAGTTTTATAAAATCCTACTATGCTAGGGATGATATGTGTATGTGATGTTGTGGATTCATTCACTTTGTAAGTTGTTGAATACGATTTCATGAATCTTGTGGTATTGGTATAGGATTATCTTTGATATGTATAAACTTCATATTTGAAATGGATTGATATGATTAAAATTTATATGAGCTTACTAAGCATTCATCACTTACTTAGTTGTTTTCCTTTACCTTACAGATTACCGGAAGCTCAATCGGGTTAGAAGCTTGTCAGAAATCTATCACACTATCCAACGATTATATCGGTAGATTTTGATGTCTTGGTTAAGGTTTTAATGGCATGTATAGGTGGACTATGTCTAATGTTTAGTTGATGAGTTTGGTATATATATACATGTCATTTTGGTTGATGTTTTAGCCATTATGTTCTGGCTTGTAGATTTGGTACTTTGAATAGTTGATATGTTGATATATGTATATGGTCTTATGATGGAAGTTGAACATATTCATATTGGTATGAAAAATGTAGTTGTCATATATGATTATTCATGCTAATTTTTAAATGGCAAATTTGGTATATTTGAATGTGAATTTGATATGTGAACAAAGTGGTAAGTTATGACATAAGTTTAGTTATAAGTTAGTTGAACTTTTAGCCAATTTATGTATATGGATATACATGTTTAATGGTTGTGATTGAGGTGACTTTTGGGAATATTGGTTGTATGCTTCTATATCATGTTGGAATAGATTGATTATGCATGATTTTGGTGCCTTTTGATGGCTTTTGTGTATGTACAAAAGGGATTATATGTACATGTTGAGATGGGTGAGAAAAATGGCTTGTAAAATGGTCTATTTTTGTCACACGGGCAAAGACATGGGCGTGTGTGACACACGGCCAAGCGACACGGCCGTGTGTCTCCTGTAGTTTTCAAAGGGTTGCAAGTCTGATTGTTACACGGCCTAGCACATAGCCTGGCACATGGGCATGTGGGGTTATTTCGAAGGGTACACGTCTTGGCACACGGGCGTGTGACTTGGCCTTGTGACCCAAGTCAATAAGTTACACGGGCACGGGCACGGGCTGGGGCACGGCCATGTGTCCCTATTTCAAATGTCCACACAGCCTAAGACACGTACGTGTCTCTTGGCCGTGTGACCCCTGCAGTGTTGAAAATTTTTACTATTTTTTGAAAAATCCTATGAGTTTTCGATTTAGTCCTGACTTGTTTCTAGCATGTTTTTAGGGCCTCGATGGCTCATATAAGGGACGATATAAATGTTGTTGATTGCTTTTGCTATGATTAATGATATGAATTGAAATGTCTAAATTTTTTATTATTTTGAATCGTAAACTTTGGTAATGATCTGTAACCCTGTTCCGGTGATGGATACGGGTTAGGGGTGTTACACATTTCCCCTTTAAATTTTGTCTTGATTAGTCGCACGAATTCCATGCATTCGGGAGAGATTTTTAAGTTCAGGTCAATATATTACACAACTCATAGTTATTGTTTCAAATGCAAGTTACATTAGTAATTAAACAAGGTTTAATATATATACATTTATATATAATGAGGTATCTAAGTTTGACAACTTCTAACTACTTAGTATCTAAATTATTTTTTGGACCTAATTGGTACTTAAACTTAGAAATTGTAAGCCAACCTAGTATTTTGGTTAGGTACTTGACTAACACCGTTAAAATATGTGGCAACCAGTAGCTTGGCAACACATGATAGCTTCACATTGTGACATGTGACAAAAAACTATTTATAATTTATAAAAATTATAAGTTTTTTTTCTAGACACATGGTTGTCCAGATTCAGAACCATATGTCTAGGTTAATTTTAGACGTATTTTAAATATAGATTTTTTTATTTTAATAACATATAAGATTTTTTATATTATTATAAAAATATGAGAAATATGATTTGAAACTATAATGAACTTGGACAATATTTGTCCAAATACATTTGAACCTGGACAACATTTTGTCCAGATTCATTTTAGACAGGTTTTGAGTAATTTTATATATTTTATTTTCATAAAATATTAAAATTTTATATTATTATGAAGTTTAAAAAATAAAATCTTATACTTATACAATATATTATTTAAAATTTTATTAAAAATATAAAACATCATATTTCATAAATTATATTTTTCTGAATATATAAAATATACTTTATATAAAATCTAAATTAAATAAAACTTCAGATTTTATAAAATATCAAATTTTATGCATTTTTAATTTAATAATATAAAAATACGATAATTTATGGAAAAATAAAAAATATATAAAATTATTAAAAAAACATTTTGGATTGCATTTGAAGAAATAGTTGTCCATGTTCAAATATGTAACACCTGAAAATGCATAAGGTTAGAAATTTAATTAATCATTGAGAAATAAGCATTAATCTTGATGGTTAAGAGCTTAGGATACTCATTAGAAAACCAAGGTTTAAATCTCACTCTTCTCATTTTCTTCTATTTTATTTTAGCAACCAAAGAATCAAGACCAACTAAGATATATAATAAATGTGGTAGAAAGAAAAGTAAATATTGGGCAATATTTCTTCTCCCTTGCACCTAAGTTCAAGCATAAACTCATTTCTTTCTTCATTTTCGACAAAAATGGGTATTTTACCATTCAGCCTCTCAAATTTCTAAAATCCTAACTATTTAATCTCTTTTCCTAATTACATGTGAATTTCTACTTCTTTTTCAACTTAAACTAGAATTTTTCCTCTCTTCTCTTTAGATATTTCCCTTTTTCTTTTCATAAATTTTTTATATTCTTTCTGGAAATTAATCTTTTGAAATCCCAAATCAAAATTGATTCACGATTTAACTCGTTCCCCTTCCAACCGTTGAATTTACCATCGATAACCTTCAAAATCCCACCAAAGATCGGTGATTATTATTGTTTCCAATTAAGTAGAACGCAAAAATTTTTGGAATAACATCGTTCTTGTCAAATCTTTCAAATCAATTATGAATATTTTACGAGTTTTCCCAAAAATCTTGATAATTTTGATACATCATGAAAATTGATAATAATTCTTGCATATTTTTTGGTTGAAAGACTCGTTATGGGTATCTCAGATCAGACTTGAAAACGAGGATCATCGTTTGAAACCTTGAAAGTTAAGTGTGTCTTATTTTACAAGAAAATCGAGGCAAAACTAAGCCTAGGTCAGACCACATGCTACTGATTTTCCATATGTTAGTACATTAAATACTATAATATTTTTTCTAAATTAAATATGTCATAATGCATTGCATGGGTTGAGACGATATGTACGGAAGGAGAACAAGCAGTCTATTTGTAAGAAAAATGGCAGTGTAAAGTCACAGCCATGTGACAGTTCTTAATCACAGCCATGCGACAATTCTTATCTATAAATTATTGTGTACCTACAGCTAGAGGCAAACTCCATTTGCGGGTATTACTGTGAATCCATAGCCAAAGGTCGATTCCAGTGGTGGGTTTATGTTGTAAAATCTATAGGTGAAAAGCAGGTTTCGTCTGCAGACTTTTGCTGTGAACCCATAGCCAAAGGTGGATTCCAAACGTGGGGACTTGCTGTGTGTCCACTGTCAAATGGAAGTTGTTATCCGCGAACTAGTAGTAGTTTATCCACATCCCGATGTATTGGAGAAAGGAGTTCTGGGGAATTCCCAATATGGTGTGTAGCGGTGTGGTAGGATTTATTTTGTTTAAACCCAAAATTGTATGATAGCATTCAAAACATGTGCATACAAATCTAGAAAATTATGTTATGATATGTATGCGTGAATATATATGTATATATGTGCATGAATATGATTACTGTGGGAAAATCTGAGAATTTTGGTTAAGTCTGAAAATTGTTATTGTGAGTTCTAACAAATTAATGATTGTTGCACTTGAAAATATGATAATAAGAACTGAATTGTTATTTATGATTATTTTTTGCAATGTTAATTAATGTGTCCTAATAAATGTCGCATTAATTTTATTGTAAATGGACTCACATTAAGCGTCAAAGCTCATCCCTCTTAAAATTTCATCTTTACAGATAGCCCACCTGGTTAGTACGCGAGCACAACATCCAAATGGTCTTGGAACTGTCTATTTTATTTCCAATTTACTAAGGTTTAATCTTTTGATTTATTTTATTATTCAAGGACTGTAATAATTTATTTCAAACTGTGGCATGGGATTTAGAACTTAGGTTGTTTTTATTCTGCATGAAATTTTATTTGAATTCTTAAGATATTATGCTTTGATTATTAATTAGTATGCATGAACCCTAGTTTTAATAAATACGTAAGTAAATACCATTTTTTTCAACTGCTAGATGATAATGAAAACATTGAGGAATAGTGAAACGACTTTTAAACCAAGCTTCTATTAAGTCAAATAAATTTTTTAAAGGAATTGTTTTCAAAAACTCTAATAACCCTACCAGGCCATCTCGGTGGCTGATGTAGTCTTTCAATTTTGGGGCTAATGTCTAGGCCAGGTTGGGGAGGTTACATTTGCTAGTATTAGAGCCTAGGTTTTCTAAACTCGGACCATAAATATTTGAACTAGTTGCATGCATGCATTAAAAGGGTATTTTGGGAAAAACCATGACACAAAATTCTTTTGAAAAATTGAGTTTTTGTAGGAAATGAAATCCGAGACTCTAGTGCGGTCCTACTGTAGGTATTATTATTACTTAAGAGATTTTGGATGAAATGAAAATTTTATATTATGGATATACCTTAGTTAATGCCTGAACTTTTATGTGAAAACTGTAGATATATCTTATAACTTTAAACTATTGCAATTATAATAAACACTCAGGGTAGACGTGGTAGAGGTAAGCCTCGTAGGGCTATTGTAACAGCTCATTTTTTAGTGGTGTCGGAATAGTGATTTCGGGGCCACAAATTCGACGTGTGAGTCCGTAAATATTATTATTTAATATTTACAAATAATATATGGTGTAATAATAAAATTTGATTTAATGATTTTTGGTTAAATGGAAGAACAAATATGTTCAAGTGGTTTGACCCTAAGGTCAAGTGGTGTTAGAAAATGAGGTATCAGGACATCGTTTCTATAAACTGAGCTGTAAATATTTTTATAAATATTTACGGAGTGTTATTAAGGTTGTATTAAAGTTTTGTTAAGAAATTTTAATGTTTAGATAGTTAATTAAGCAAAAAGGACTAAATCGTAATAGTTGAAAAAGTCAATCACTATTAGTTTAAAGGTCTTAATTGATTAGAGAAACATAATTGGATGGTCTTAATGGATAAATCACCCATTTTTAAGATGGTGGACGATTAAAGATTTAAATTATTTTAAATTTATATGTTTATATGTTATTTTTATTATTAAAATAAAGAAAAGAAAATATTAAAAATATGAAAACATAATGTTTCTTCTCCATTTTTGTTTTGTTCTTCACCGAACCTCTATGGAAGTATATTCATGGTTCGGTTATGCCTAAATCCTTGCAAGATTAAAAATATGAAAGCATAATGTTTCTTCACCATTTTTATTTTGTTCTTCACTAAACCTCCAAAGAAGTATATTCAAGGTTCGACTATGCTTAAATCCTTGCATGGTAAGCTCTTTTTCACCTATTTCTAATAATTTTTATGTTTTTTAGATTGTTAGAACTAGGTCTAGCTAACTCGTGCCTTCGTTTTTAAAATCGTTAAAGATTTTGAATGTTACCATTGATGAATCTTTATGAATTTATATATTAAATGATGAATTTGAAGTGGTGGTTAGATTTAAAAGTATTTTGTTAAATGATTTTTGATGAATTTGCCAATTAGGGACTAAATTTTTGAAATAGTAATAGTTCAAGGACTTGATGTGAAATTATTGCAAAAATGGGCTGAAATGGATGCTATCAATATTCGGTTGGCATGGGTTTGCAATAAAAATGGTTTATTTTCATGTTTTAGGCTTAGGGACTAAATTGAATAAAAGTAAAATGTTAGGGACAATTTTTGAAGAATGTAAAAAATGACTAAATTGAATAAAATAAATTCTTTTACTGTCTAAATTAATGAATTGAATAAAATTATTAATTTAGATCAAGATCGAGTGGAAAATCGAGGAGAATGGAAAATTACCAAATAATCATTGTACTTTGACATTTCTGCAAATTTAGCCAGGTAAGTTCGTATGGTTTAAAATATAAAATTTACATGAATTGTTGAATAATTTAGATGGTACAAATGATATATTTAATTGTTGTTGATGAAACAATACTTGTGAAATGTTATTGAATTTGATGTTTGGATTAGTTTGAACACGAGTTAGAGTACAGTCGAGACATGATGTGTTATGGGAATTGGAGTGGAGATGGTTATGGAGTTATGTATATTTATTTTTTGAGTAAACTGAGGTTCAGCATTTGTTGTGAATTCTCATGTTATACTCTCTATTTAGCGTGTTTTGGTTGGATTAGCTCTTATGAGCATTGGCGTGTTACGGTTGGATTAGCTCTTATGAGCATTAACATGTTATGGTTCGATTGGCTCTTATAAAAATCTAGTGTGTTTGGGTGGTTTGTCAATGTACTCTTATCCGTAAGTCATTCATCTGATTGTAAATCTCGGTAAGGTAACTTTTTTAGTGATTTTGATGGATTTGTTATACAATTGAGTTTGAATTGAATGTTTCAATTCACCTGGTGATATTGTGGATGACAGGAACACATATGATTAGCTTTATGTTTATACTTTGTACTATGCAAATGAGATGAGTAAGAAAAGGAATGGAACGGTAAGTGACTTAATAAAAAGGTTCATAACTATAAGCAAAGGGTGATGCTTATGTAATGTATCCTATGAAAGTTATTTATGTTATAATTGAGCTTATATGATTGTCAATGAATCTACGAACATGTGATTTTGATGATGCTTGACTAGGTTTATATTAAACTCTTGGTATTGGAAATGGTAAGTAAGTAAATAGAAGGAAACACAATTATGGTAACAATAATGAATTAAATATTATGTGTATATATATCTATGGTTGATTTCATGTGTCTTGAACAAGTATGCTAACTTATGAGTTTGATGGTGTTATATAGGCTTTATTAATTCTATAGCATTGGTAAAGGTTTATACAATTTTGTGAAGTTTCATTATTAAAATGAAATGTTATGTTTAAAGTATTAATTTTCCTTTACTTTACTTTACAGATTATCAGAAGCTCGTCGGAGATCTATAACACTATCCAGTGATTATATTGGTAGATTTTGATGTTTTGATCAAGGTTATAGTGTATAGGTGGACTTATGGTTTATATTATTTGATGAGTTTGGTATGTATATTCATTTTGGTTGATGTAACCTTGGTACTTTTGATGCCTTATTGATATGTGTTATTTTGACAATGTGTTAATGCATGTTTGAATGGCCAAAATGGTAGGTGATGAATTGACCTCAACATGGTCAAGTTATGGTATGCTTTTGAAAGGTTTTTAATATATGTGCATGGTTGAAATATGGTTTATATATATGATTGGTTGATGGATGGATAAATATGCACATGTTTTGATAAGTTTGATGACTTGTAATAGAGGTGTCTTTTGGCATATTGGTTGTATGGACATTTGGTATAAGAATTTGGTCATTTTATGCATGATTTGGGTATGTTTTAAGGCCTTGTGTATATGTGCAAGTGGCTTGTAGGTTCATGTTTTAAAAGGTGAGAGGAATGGCTTAATTTTGGCCATTTTCTTGTCCACACGGCCTAAGCACGAGCATATGTCTCATCCGTGTGTGACACACGGCCTTGTGTCCCCTGTAGCTTTTAAAGGTTGTTATTTCAAATGTTAGATGGCCTGGCACACGGTCGTGTTGCTCAACTGTGTGACCCAGGTCAGAGAGTCACATGGGTATGGACACGAGTTGAGACACGGCTGTATGTCCCTAATTCAATTGTTATACGGCCTGAGACATAGGCATATGTCTCAGCCGTGTGAGTCATGCAGCTTGGCCACATGGCTGTGTGACCCCAGCAGTCCAATTTTTCTAGCTTTTTCCTCAATGTTTCAAATGTTTCTAATTTAGTCCCGAATTATTTCTAAAGTGTTTCTAGGGCCTCGAAAGATCGATTAAGGGATGATATACTTGTGTATGAATGGAATTTTCTATGTTTAATGGAATGACTAAAAATGTATGCTTTTATGTTATAATTTTACGGTAATGCTCCATAACCCTATTTTGGTGAAGGAAACGGGTTAGGGCTGTTACAACTGCCGCAGATCTATTGTAGAGAGACTCCAGTCAAATGGGGTGAAAATGTTCAAAGGCATTTTTCGTACGACTCCCACCATAGATGAGTATTGGATGGAGTCGACAAAAGGGATCTTGGAGGACTTAGATTGTACTTCGGAGTAGAAACTGAAAGGCACTGTGTTAGGGAGAAAGCCTATTGGTGGTGGTAGTTTGTGGTAAGAGGTACAAGACACAGCAAATGGTTGCATTGAATGACACTAAGGATGATCGTCGAAAAGCTCGTTCACAAAGGATGTGAAGCATATCTAGCTTATGTTATGGATGAGAATGTTGATAGTACCACCTTAGAGAGAATTCGAACCATTAGGAAATTCCAAAATGTGTTTCCCGAGGACTTACTAGGATTACCCCCATATTATAAGGTAGAATTTGACATTGAATCTTTGCCAAAAAGTGCTTTAGTGTCTATTGCACCCTACTACCTGGCACCAAATGAGTTGCAAGAATGGAAAATCCAAATTCAGGAGCTTTTGGATCGCAGATTTATTATACCTAGTGTGTCTCCATGGGGAGCTACAATCCTGTTCGTAAAAAAGAAATATGGTTTCTTATGTTTGTTGATAGATTATTGACAACTAAACAAGCTAATTGTCAAAAATAAATATCATTTGCCTAGGATAGATTATCTATTCGACCAATTTAGAGGTGTAACTGTGTTTTCCAAAATAGATATAAGATCGGGGTATTAACAACTTAAGGTGAAGGAGACATATGTACCCAAAACTGCTTTTAGAACCTGTTATGACCACTATGAGTTCCTTGTAATGCCATTTGGTTTAACCAATGCTCCTGTTGCTTTCATGGATCTTCTAAACCGAGTGTTTCAACCATTCCTTGAACAGTTCGTTGTTGTATCCATAAATGATATCCTAGTTTATTCCAAAACTGAACTTGAACATGATGAGCACTTTAGGAAGGTTCTACAAATCCTCCGTGAAAAGAAGCTTTATGCTAAGCTCAGTAAATGTGAATTCTGGCTTAAGGAGGTTATGTTTATGAGTCATGTGGTATTTATAGAGGGTATTCGAGTAGATCCAAAGAAGATTGAAGTGATCATTGAATGGAAACAACCCAAAAATATTTCTAAAATTCGTAATTTTTTAGGTTTGACTGGGTATTATCATAGATTTGTTGAAGGGTTTTCTTTGATAATCGCACCCCTAACTAAACTATTAAGAAAGGATGTTCTTTTTAAGTGGACAGAGGAGCAACAATCTAGCTTTGAAAAACTTAAGGTAGTTTTAACCCAAGCTCCTATTTTAATTCAGCTCGAATTGAGGGAAATATGTGGTGTACAGTGATGCATCCTATACCGGCTTTGGTTGTATGTTGATGAAAGACAGTAAAGTAGTGGCTTATGCAGTAAGGCAGTTGAAGCAACATGAGTGCAGCTACATGACTCATGACCTAGAGTTGGCTGCAATAGTTTTTGCACTAAAGATATTGAGGCACTACTTGTATGGGGAGAAGTGTTACATCTACATTGATTATAAGAGCCTCAAATAGCTTCTAACCCAAAAAGAATTGAACCTTAGGCAAGGGAGGTGGTTAGAACTATTAAAAGATTATGATTGTGTGATTGAATACCACCCCGGGAAAGCCAATGTTGTAGCAAACTCCCTAAGCTAAAAACAGATGATCAAATTAAGGGAAACGTTTGCTAGGTTGAGTTTAGTGGATGATGGAAGATTGCTAGCAAAATGTCAAGTAAAATCCACCTTACTTGATGAGATCAAAGCTAAACAACCCTTAGATATAACCCTGTTACCTCAAATTAAACAAGTAGAAGAGGGAAAGATCGAAGATTTTGGGTTTAATGATGATGGAATCTTATGTTTCCAAGGGAGGTTTCGTATGCTGAATGGAAATGATTTAAGGAAAACCATACTTCGGGAAGCACATACCAACTATTATACCATGCTTCCAGGAGAGAATAAGATTTATCGTGATGTGAAGGAACTGTATTGATGGCCAAGATTGAAACGAGATGTAACAAAATTTGTGGCCAATTACTTAACGTATTAGCAAGTAAAAGTTGAGCATCAATTTTCTTCAGGATTATTGCAACCAATCAAAATACCACAATGGAAGTGGGAGTGAATAATGAAGGACTTTGTTAGTGAGTTACCCTTAACGCCCACTAAGAAAGATTCAATTTGGGTGATAATAGACTGTTAACTAAGTTAGCACACTTCTTACTTATCAGTAAAATTATTTATTATAGAAGCTGGCTAAGTTATACATTTTGGAGATAGTGCGGTTGCATATGGTGCCCATACTAATTATTTTAGATTGAGATCTCCGTTTTATATCTCGATTCTGGAAGAAGTTGCAAGGGTCATTAGGAACCCACTTGGATTTTAGCACTACTTTCCATCCACAGTTTGACGGACAATTTGAGCGGGTGATACAAATTTTGGAAGATATGTTAAAAGGTTGTATTTTTGAATTCTGAGGCAATTGGGAAGAACATTTACCCTTAGCCAAATTGTCCTTCAAAAATAGCTTTCAATCGAGCATCCAAATGGCACCTTATGAGTACCTATATGGACGTAAATATTGAACTCCTTTGTGTTGGACCAAACTAGGTGAAAGAACAATTCTGGGTCCTGAGCTAGTGCAAGAGTCCAAGGGAAGAATCAAAATGATTCAAGAAACACTAAAAGCGACTTCCGATAGATAGAAGTCGCATGCAGATTTTAAGAGAAAATACATTGAGGATAGTGTCGGCGATCAAGTCTTTCTGAAAGTGTCCCAACGGAGAAAGGTGTTAAGGTTCGTAGGACCTTGTCAAATCTTCGAAAAATCGGTCTAGTTGTTTACCAACTCGAATTAGCTACTAATATAGATCGAATTGATGATGTCTTCCACATCTCCATGTTGATATGTTACCATTCTAACCCTTCTTACATCGTTCCAATTGAGGAGATCGAGGTACGATCAAATTTTTCCTTTGAAGAACCTGTGCAAATTCTAGAATGTGATGTAAAAGTTATGAGAAAGAAGTGAATTTCTTTGGTTAAAGTTCTGTGGCGAAAATGTGGAGTTGAAGAGGCGACATGGGAAACAAAAGACACATTTTTTCAATAGTATCCTCACTTATTTAAATCAGGTAAATTTCGAGGACGAAATTTCTTTAAGGAAGGGAGAACTATAACACCAAAAAATGCATAGGGTTAGAAATTTAATTAATCACCAACAAATGAGTCTTAGTCTTAATGGTTAAGATCTTAGCATACTCATTTGAAAATCAAGGTTTAAACCCCACTCTTCCCATTTTCTTCTATTTTAATTTAGCAACCAGGGAACCAAGGCCAACTAAGATATATAATAAATGTGGTAGAAATAAGCTAAGAATAGGAAGTAGCCCAATGGTTAAGCCTTCTCCTTCTCCCTTGCACCCAAGTTCAAGCCTTGCCAAACTTATTTCACCCATTTCTTTTTCTTCATTTTCGGCAAAAAGAGGTATTTTACCCCACAAATTTTTGAAACTCCAACTATTTAATCTCTTTTCCTAATTACATGTGAATTTCTACTTATTTTTCAACCCTAACTAGAAATTTTCCTCTATTCTCTTTAAATACATATTTTTCTTTTATTCCCCTTTTTCTTTTCATAAAAATTTTGCATTATTTTTTGGAAATTAATATTTTGAATTCCTAAATCAAAATTTATTTAAGATTTAACCCGTTCTCCCTCCGAAATCCCACCAAAGATCAGTGAGTATTCTTATTTTCAATTAAGTAGAACCCGAAAATTCTGGAATAACATCATTCTTGTTAAATCCTTTAAATCAATTATGAATTTTTTACGACTTTTCTCAAAAATATTGATAATTTTGATAAATCTTGAAAATTGATATTAATTCCTGCGTATTTTTCGGTTGAAAGACTCATTGTAGGCATCCTGGATCAGATTTGAACATGAGGATCGTCGTTCGAAACCTCAAAAGTCAAGTGGGTGTTCTTTTACAAGAAAATTGAAGCAAAACAGAGAATAGGTTAGACCACTCAGCTAGCCACATGGAGGTGTGGTTCACCTATGTGGACCATATGACCACTACACACAGACATATCCCCCTTGAATCTCTAGGTTTTTGCTTCTCACATGGACTAGGACAGCCTATATGGCCTACTAAACAGTTGTGTCTACCATGTAGGTTGAATTTTCAAATGCCACATGGCCACAATCTCTCACACGGCCATGTACCTCCTTCACACGATTTAGGGCTTACCACACGGTCTAGTCACACGGCCATGTGTCCCATGTAATTTAGAATTTATAGTTTTGACCCAGAGTTTTATGTTTTGATTAGATTAGTCCATGAATAGGTTTTGAGCTATATTTAGTGAATTAAATTATGCAATTAGGTTCCTGATGATAAGAAATATGTTTGAATACATGATTTATATATTTGTATATAATTACATGAATTATGAATAATATATGTTACTATTATATCTATACTTTCGATTGCATGAAATGACATGCCTATGATACTGAAAACTAAATACATGAGAAAGTGTGACTATGCTATTGATTTGCCATGTGTTAGTACATTAAATAGTATCATATTTTTCTGAATTCAATATGTCATAATGCATTGCATGGTTGGGACGATATGAATGGAGAAAGAATAAGCAGTCTATCTATAAGAAAAATGGTGGTGCAAAGTCATAGACATGCGACACTTCTTATCTGCAAATTGTTGTGCACCTACAGCCAGAGGTAGATTCCATCTAAAGGTACTACTGTGAACCCATAGCCAAAGGTCAATTCTAACGACGACTATATGTTGTAAAATATACAACCAAAAAAGAGGTTTCATCTGCTAGACTTTTGTTGTGAACCCACAGCCAAAAGAAGACTCCAATTGCGGGGACTTATGTGTCCACAACCAAATGACAGTTATTATCTGCGAAGCAGTAGTGGTTTATCCACATCCTAGTGTGTTGGAGAAGGGAGTTCTGGGGAACTCTCAATATGGTGTATAGCGGTGTGGTAGGATTTATTTTGTTTAAACCCGAAACTATATGGCATTGTTCATATATGTGCATACAAATCTAGAAAATTATGTTATGATACGTATGCGTGAATATGTGTATATATCTGCATGAATATGAATATTGTGGGCAAATCTGAGAATTTTGGTTAAGTCTGAAAACTGTTACTGTGAGTTCTGACATATTAATGATTGTTGCACTTGAAAATCCGATAATATGAACTGAATATCTATTTATGATTATTTGATGCAATGTTAATTAATGTGTTTTAATAATTGTCGCATTGATTTTATTGTGAATGGGCTCATACTGAGCGTCAACGCTCACCTCCCCTTAAATTTTCATCCTTACAGATAGCCCACCAATTTAGGACGCAGGCACGACATCCGAAGGGTCTTGACACTACCTATTTTATTTTCAATTTAATAAGGTTTAATCTTTTGGTTTATTTTATTTTATTATTCTTGGACTATAATAATTTATTTCAAATTGTGGCATGAGATTTAGGACTTAGGTTGTTTTTATTTTGCATGACATTTTATTTTAATTCTTCAAATATTATGCTTTGATTATTAATTAGTATACTTGAACCCCGATTTTAATACATACGTAAGTAAATGCCCATTTTTTCAGCTGCTAGATGATAATTAAAACGTTGAGGAATAGTGAAACGTCTTTTAAACCAAGTTTTCTATTAAGTCAAATAAATGTTTTAAAGGAATTGTTTTCAAAAGCTCCGATAACGCTGCTAAGCCATCTTGGTGGCTAATGTAGTATTCTGAATTCAGGTCTATTGTGTAGGTCAGATTGGAGAGGTTACAAAATATATCTAGACAAATATTTAAAATAAAATTTATATAAAATCTAAAATGCATAAAACATCATATTTTATAGAATATCAAATTATAGTTATTTTTAATTTAATAATATAAAAGTATGATAATTTATGAAAAAATTAAGAATATATAAATTTATTAAAAAACATTTTGGAATGAATTTGGACAAATGGCTATCCAGGTTCAAATATATCTAGACAACCAGTTGTCCAAATTCATTCTAGTGTCAAATAATATTTCTAATATTTTTATAATTTTTTTATTTTTACATATTATATATTTTAAATTTCAAAATAATAATATAAATATTTGGTATGTTATAAAAAATAAATATATATATAAAACTTAAAAAGTATGTTTGAAATGAACCGACACAAATGATTATCAATGTAAAATTTGAGATTGTCATATGTCATTATGTTATTAGTTGTTAGTGTCACATCAATATATTTTAATTATATTAATCTTCTACCTTAAAAAAATATCAAATTGACTTACAATTTCTAAGTTTAGATACTAATTAAGTCTGAAATAGAAATTTAAAGTATCAAATAAGTACAAATTACCAAATTCAGTTACTTTTCTATATATTAACTTTTAAACAAAAGAAATTGGTAGGATATCGAATTAATGAGGAGTAATTAGATCTCTCAATGGTGTGAGTGAGTCGGGTTTGATTTTAAATTGGGTTAATATGGGTTGAACTTTTAAAATTTTAGAATTATTTTGTGTTCAAATTATTTTGAAATTAAGTAAATTTTGAGTTCCGATTAATTTGTGCTAGACATTTTTTGTTTAGGTGATTTAGAATTTCCATTCATGTTGTTAAAGTTAAATCATCTCAGTTTAAATTATTTTGAGTTATTTTTTGAATTATTTCATGTTTGGTGATTTTGGGATTGAATTATTTTAGATTCAAGTAATTTTTGTTTTCTAGGTAAAGTTCGAGTCGTTAAATTTTTATTATAAAATTAAATTAGGTTAAGTTTGGATTTAGGTTAATCGAATTGGAATATTGGGTTGAGATCAAAATTGATATATTTAAATTGTAATGGTTTTAAAAGTTAATTTTAATTTTTTGATAATTGAAAAATAATCATTTTAATGTCATGTAAATATTTTATTTGGTAGTTTCCATATCTATTTTACGGTCCATGTTTAGAGTTATTGGCTTTCCATTTTAACAATGTTGTCTCCATAGTTCAAATATATGTTCTCTTTTGGGAGAGCAATGTCCCTTACGATTGCAGCTAACACTTGTTGATTTGATGTGGTGTAATTAAAAAATGGGCAAAGTACTACGGGCGAATTTTGGAGGGGCTGGTAGTAGACTTACTTAAATGCCGAGCCATCCGATCAAGCCCGAAGGCCCGCCTGAAAAATGGGAGGATTTGGCCAAAATTTAAGACCCGAAAAATGGGCTTGGGTAAAATTTAAGGCTTGTTTTTATATGGGCCGAGCCTTGAGCAACTTTGGTCTAAACCCTGAATATATTATGTTATAAAAATATTATATTAATTATTATGTTAAATAATTATAATTATAATTATATTAAATTACTAACCCAATAATAATAAAATCCATCATCCAAAACCTCAAAAAAAAAAAACTTATCCTACTAAATAACCCAACCTAAAATATAAAATTTTAAAAATTATATTTAATACAATAAAATACTTATAATATTTATTTGTATTTTTTAATACAATAAAAATTTATTATATTTATGGTAGTGTTTTTTAATATAAACAATTTAATGTATTTTTAATGTGTTAGAAAACTTTTATTTTAGCGTTTTTTAGTGCATCCAAATTAGAGTTTAAAACTCATGTAATTAAGCCCTTTTGGTTAACCCGAGACAAATCGATAGATCTATGAGAAATCTCATTCAATTGGATATATGGTAGGGTAAAAAAGTGGGACACCAAAATAATTGACTGCCGAACCGTATGAGGTAGGAAACTCTCAAGTATGGTTCTAAGGGAAGGAATTGAACCGCCTATTTTGACTGGGGAGAACAAGCCATTCGATAGGCGGATTTTGAAATAGTGGAGGCTTGGTTCGATCAAGCTGCTGAGTATTGGAAATAGACTATAGCGCTTACTCCCGGTAATTATATTGAAGCGCAGAATTGGTTAAAGATCATGTGGCATTTCGTATAAGAACAAGAGCTCTCTATTTATTTATTATTATTTTAGTTTTAGGATTCAAAATTTAAATTAGAAATTAGAAAATTCTATTACTATTAAATTTTATTCTTATTCTATTTAATTTCTATTAAGTTCATTTATTTAATATTTAATATTTAATTTAATTAAATAAATTACGGTACCATTTCAATTATTAAATTCAATTTTCTAGTCAATTTGAATATTTAAATAGTACAAAATATTAATTTAATTAGAATTGTTAATTGTGTAATGGTTTGGTTTTGTTGGATCCATCGGTCAAATTAAAACCAAACATTTCTCTCTCTGAGAAAAACCAATCACAGAATTTCATTATATCCTTTCTCAAATTTAAAAAAAAAATTGTTTTTAAATAAAAAGCAATCTAAAAAATCAAATATGGGCAAGCCAGGTCAAGCTCAAGCTTACCTTTCTTAAATTAGGTCAGGCTAAGGAAAAAAAGTAAGTTCATTTTTTTGGAATGGGCTTGAGCTTTGAAAATTGGTCTAGATACATTGCATGAGTCAGGCCTGGACCCAACCCGACCTATGAGCACCTTTAGGTGGTAGTACAGATGTTCATGGGCTGGTTCGGGCTAGGCCTAACATGATATTAGCATACTTTATGCTTACCCAAACCCAGCCCGGCCCAAAATTTGGTCCTAAAAGTTTTCCCAAACCCGTTCATATTTGCAAAATATTTATATTATATTATTTTAATATTTAATAATTTTATACATATTTTATTTATCAAAATTTTTTACATAATCATCTTAACATTATTTTAATTTTTACATTAAAGTAATATTATATATTTAGTATAAGTTTATTTTTTAATGTGTTCTAAATTACATAATATTTAAAAATAAAATAATATAAAATATTATAAACTTAAAACGAGTCAAGTCGGGTCGAGCCTTAAATGTTCAAACTTGAGCCCGACCCATTTTTTAAACGGGCCTAATATTTTTGTCCAAACCCTCTCAAATTTTGGTGGGCCTTCGGGCCTAGGTGGGTAGCCCGCCCTATGAACAGATCTAAGTGGTAGGGCTTGACCCTTCCTAAGTTTTGTGAATATTCATTTTAGCCCCCTTAAAATTTCTTAAAATTTTATTCTAACCTTATAATTAGTATCTAAAAATATAATAATTTGTGTTTGGTCCCCAATGCTTTCCAAAGTTTTTTTTAGCTTAATTTATTTTATATAATTTATAATTTTTTATAATAATTTTGGTAACATTTTCAGTTTAATTTGATAGACTAATACAAAGTAATATCCAAATATTAATTTTGTAAAAAAAAGTTACATAATTGCAGTATCTGAATATAAAGTAGTATTTAAAAATTAATTTGATAGAAACAAACTTAAATAATAGCACCATTTAATACAATTTGAGCATTTAACCTATTTTACTTTTTAAAATGTTAATTTAGGTGACCAATATTAGCACGAATTTAAAAGCACTTTGTTTAAAGTAGGCTCAGTTGGGCTTACTTTAAAAATGCCTACTTTATATAAATATTTCGGGACCCCTATAAATATTTGTAGTTTCGCCCCTGTGAACTACATAGTTGATCACTCGACTTGTATAACTTTTCATTTTGGGCACTAAAAAAAGTTTGCATTTTAGGCACCGTTTTAGAAATTGCTTTCATTCTGGTTACTCGCCATTAATTCAATGTTATTGTACACTCATTTAATCATCCAACTTTAGTAAAATTTTATTTTGGTTACTTATCTTTATCTTTTTAATTCTTTTTCTTTCTTTAGAATTAATTTTAATTTTTAGTAAAAGGGAAAAACTTGGATTTTTATAGGGAAAAAACTTGATTTTTTTTTACTGAAATCACCATTTTATCTTTTGAGTTTTGTTTATTTTTTTTCCCATTAAAAGGGAATTACCTGGGTTTTTTAGGATAAGTTTGAGGTTTTACAGGGTAATAATATTTTATTTTTAAAAAGTTCCTTTATTTTTTTCATGTTAAATTAATTTTAGTTTTTTTCATGTAAAAGGGAAAAAGTTGAGGTTTTATAGGGAAAACTTGGGATTTTATAGAAAACCATTTTATCTTTTTAATTTTTAATTTTCCTCTTTTAGAATTAATTTTAATTTTTTTAGCAAAAAGGGAAAAGACTAGGTTTTTCTTGTGAATTATTTGGATTTTTATAGGGAAAATAAATTTTTATAAGGAATTGGGTTACGAGGAGAAACTCAATTACAATACAAAGCTTTTTCTTTCTTTTTTGAAAAATAAAATTAATTTTTTATTAGAACTTCCTTCGTTCCTTTTATTGAGCATTATGACGTGAATCGAGCTTTAATGAGTTCTAATATGTAATGCTAAGCAGTTCTTCTTTCTCGTTTCAAGAAGTACATTATTGGAATTGGGTTGAAACGCCAAGTGACTCTAGAATTTAGGAGTTTCCTCTATAGTCGATCACGAGGGAAAGATCATTTCGACCAATACAGACAAGATTATTTTATTGGACAATGGAGATGCTCTAAGCATTCCATTAGTTATATGTCAATGTTCTAACAAGAATTCTTGCATGCATCAAATTGCCCGGATTCAACGGGGTAAATGCATTAAAAAGGGATAAATTTTAGTGGATGGTGTCTCTATGGTTGTGCGAACTCGCTTAAGGCAAAAACATACTAGTAGCTTATATGCTATGAGAAGGTTACAAATTTGAAGATACAATACTCATTAAGAAAAAAAAATGAGTAACCAAAATGAAAACTTATTCAAAGTTGGTTGACTAAATGTTCTCAAAATAATATTGAAATAACAACGTGTGATCAAAATGTTTAACGAAAGTTACTTAAAAGTAAACTTTTTTTTTCAGTATCTAAAATAAAACTTTATAAAAATTAGGTGATCAACTGTGTGATTTACTCTTAAAGTACTTACAATGTATATATTAATGATGTTAATTTTTTTTCCATAAATAATAATGTTAAAATTTCACAAGAAACTAACAACACGTTTGGTTCATGGAATTGAATAGGGTTGTAATGGAATAGAGCTGTCATTAGTAATTCAATTGTTTGGTTGAATATAATATATATTGTAATAGCATGAGGAAAAGAACTAAAATAACCAGACTACCCTTAGCAAAATTCTTTTAGGTAAATGATTATTGTTATTGTTATTAAATTTTAATAGGATTATTATTAAATATAATTTAATAATAAAAAATATATAATTTAATAACATTTTTAATATAATTATTTTTATTTTATTTTAAATTATATTATATTAAAATATTTAATTTTAAATTATATTTTGAAATAAAATATTTTATATTAAATTATATTTAAATATTTAAATATTTAAATATTTTATTTTTATATTTTTATATTTTTTGAGTCCAAATTTTAAAGGATTAATCTAGAAATTAATTTTATTTTGTTATTTAAGGTTGCATGGAATAGCTATTCTCTATTACGAGAAGACAAGTAATAAGGAAGTAATGATCATTTCATTAAATGAGTATTGCCTTCAACCAAATAAAAAGAATAGTTTACTATTTAATAAATAATGAGGAATGCTATTCCATTCCCCCAACTAAACATGGTGTAAGATTTTTCTTAAAGAAAAGGACAAATATATATTAAGATAAAATGTAATAAAGAAATTAGCATTTCTCAATTATTGTGCTACAATTGACATTATATATTTTTCGATCCAAAATAAATATTTACATTTATTAACAAATAAAAGGAATGAATAATATTAAAAAATTCGAAGAAAAATAAATAAATAATTCCATTTATTAATAAATAAAAGAATGAATAATATTAAAAAGACTTATTCTCATAGCTATTAGAATTACAACCATACCCTGATAGGGATTCCTAAAAAGAATTTATAGTCAATACAAGAGTTATTAATAATGATACGTGTTGTAGCCCAATTTCGCCTGGGCCCAGGCAAACAAAACCCAAACACCTAAATCAACCCCAACCTAGACCTAAAATTTAAGCCCAACTTAAACTAAACCTTAATGGCCCAAATGGCCCTAAATACAAAGTAGAAACAGCAACCCTAGCCTCCTATTGCGTCGCACCGCCTACCTTCTGACTCCCGCACCGCCGCCATCACCTACCCTCTGCCATCGCCATTGTTTCGTCCACCAGCTCCTTTGACACCTGCAAGACAAGAAAACACGCAAGCAGCAAAATAGAAAGAAAAAATAGAAACAAATCGGCTAAAAAAAGCCGAACACCATTTCTGTATCTTTTTCTCTTGACAACTGATTAATGAAAAAAGCAGAGCAAACATTTTAAAAAAGGTTGATTCAGATTTTTTTTACTTCGTGTTCTTGTTCATTTATCTTATTATTATCTGCATTTGTTTATCTTATTTTATTTTATTTTTATCTTTTCTTTTTGAACCCTTTTCAAAAAAAATAAAAAAGGGGAAGAGAACATACCTGAAATACCCCTCGGTCGTGTCGTCGGAGGTCTCTCCATTGTTGAAATCAGCCTTAAAAAAGGTGGGTTTAGGGGAGGCTTTTCTCTCAACTCTCGGGTCAATGAAGTTCGGCCTTCAAAGGGACTTGAAATGGAGGCTAAAAGTCGCCCATCGCGCAACGCCGGCCATTGGCCACGGCGGCGCCACGGCGGCTATGGCCAAAACCCTAAGCCAGATGGAGGACTGAGAGAGAAAGGCTAAGAGCTCTCTCTGTTTGTTTTTTTTTTTAAAACTGGATGGGATTAATTTTTTTCTTTGTTTTTTTATATTTATACCAAGAATAAAACGGCGCCGTTTCGTGCTTAAGCCATCATGGCCCAAAACGACGCTGTCTCGTGTTTGACCCGTGACCCGACCCGTTGGCCCTCAGGATCGACGTGTTTCTGTGGTAAAGGGGTTATTTGTGCGCAAGGCCCCTCTGCTTTGTGCTATTGTGCTATGTGGTCCCTCTTATTTTCTTAAATTTAGCCATGTAATTTTCCGCGCATTTCATTTCAGTCTGCACTGAAACGGTGAGCATTGAGGTTGGGAATATTGCCCGATCGGTCCCTCGTGCCTTCAACGCATTCTATTTCATTCCCTGGCCACTTCTTTTTAATTTATTTGCGATTTAGACCCCCAAAGTCCTGTTTTCAAGTTTAAAATAGTCCCTTTTTGTTATATTTTTGCTATTAAATTAATTAATTTCAATAATGTTATCATTATTTTTATTATTATTCTTTTTAATATTGTTATTACCATTATCATGCTTATTATTATTTATACCTTTGTAATTTTAGATTTAATTATGTACATACATATCTTGGATCTATATACATATACATACTTCCATACTTCGTATACTTTATAATTTATATATACATACATACGTTTTGTTACACATACATATATATATATCCATCATACATTTTTATAATATAAATATATATTCGTCTATAAATTTTTATATATATATGTACATAATTACATATATTATTTATACTTTATATGTATACATATATATACATGTACACACTTACATATTTTATATTTCATAATTTTAAATATATATACATATATACGTTTATATTTTTTATATTTTATCATTTATATACATGTATGTATTTATATACGCATTTTAAATTTTTATATATATGCATACTTACATGTATCCCTTTTATAAATATACATACACGTACATATTTTTATTTATATAAATATATATACATAAATATATTTTTTTATTTTATAATTTTCATATACATTTTTATTTTCATATAATTTATATATATACCTACATATTTTTAGATATATACATACTTATGTTTTTCTACGCTTTATAATTTATATATATGTATATACATTCACATATTTTATAATCTATAACTTAAACATATTGATGTACTATTCGTATTGTTGTTGTCGTTCTATTGCACATTTATTTATTCATTTTTTATGTGTTCGTAATTATTTTTAGGAAATGCTTTAGTTCCCTTTTTATTTACTTGTTATTTCATATATACTTTATTTTGTTTATGTATTTTATTTTATTTTATTTTATTTTGATGGTTGCTCATATTAGTTATGCATGTATTATCATGTTCATTATCATTTTGTTATACATTTTAATATTGTGTTTATTCCTACCATTTTATGTTAAATTAGTTTTATTTAATGTAAATCATGGTTTTAAAATAAGCAAAATTTCGTATTTTGAGATTCGAAAAAGATCGTGCCCTAACTTACGGGGTTTTGACTTTATCGACGAATTCAAACATATAAATTCTTTCAAACTTAAGTTTTTTTTTAAAAAACAATCTCGAAAATTATTAAAAGATCGTGTTCTAACTTACGGGACATGATTTCTTTTCTAAACTCGAGATAATCAAATATCTTTCAAAATAAATATTTTTTTCTCACATATCGAGAATTCAAGACATTATATCCTAACTTACGGGATATAATTCTCTTTCTCGATTAATATGAAATATGCTCATTTTCTCAAAATTTTTAGCATTTCAACAAAGGATCATGTTTTGGATCTTTTTCAAATTTTCAATCTTTTACACTAAGACACTAAGTAATCAACTAGGTACCAATTTGGGGCGTTACGGAGGTGCTAACCCTTCCTCGTACGTAACCGACTCCTGAACTTGTCTTCTGATTTTTCGTGGACCAAAATCGCTGTTTTGATAAAACCAAATTGTTTATTAAAACAACCATTTTTTGAGGTGGCTCGATCACACGTCATCAAAAAAAGATTGGTGGCGACTCTCGTTTTCATTTTTATTTTCAAAATCCAAGTCGACCCCTTTTACCAAAAAAAATTGTGTCAACAGCTTGGCGACTCAGCTGGGGAAACCAAAGTAAGAGAGTCAAGCCATGTGTTGATTACTTTTTGTCATTTTGTCGAAGATTAAAAACTTGACACGATCCTTGTGTTGCATTTCATTCGTCTATCCCGGTCTTTATCATTTTGTTCATAATTACTGCGTTTAAATATATATTTTTGCACATTGCATTGCATGACCATTGGTCACACCCTTTTAAGTGGGAGTTAGAAACTACGCATTCGTGAGGTTTTCACCTCCATATGGGATAGTGAATCGCTTCCGGGATACATCCATACCTATGTCTTCGTGAGGTCTTCATCTCCGCATGGCCATAGGAAAATGTATTCCCCTGAACTGAACTCGATCCATATGAGCCTATAATGGGTGAGGATCGAGGAATCTGCTAGTTCGGGTACATTTACTTTAGAACTAAACCACATGTAGCGAGCCATAGGAATCCGCTTAGATAGAGCTACACCAAACCTTAGTACTTACCTGAGAAGGCGATTTATTTATTATCATTTACCTTAAATCCTGCTGTGTCTAATACTGATTTTCTTTGTTTGTGATTGCATGGCATTTTCATTCTAAAAGAGGTGTCGATTCACGTTCAGTATCTAGATAGTCTTACCGAGGGGCACGCGTCAGAATTGCGGGATTTCACCCGTATCAGCGTAATCCAAAATGATCTTCAAGAAATGAAATAAATTTGGGATCAATGGGATAACGAGACCAAGCAGTTGTTCTTTTGTAACTACGGTGACCTGCCTTATCTGCTCGATGTCAAAGTGGACAAGTATTTATTCCAAGCCCTTGCTCAATTTTGGAATCCTGCCTATAGTTGTTTCACTTTTGGAAAAGTAGACTTGGCGCCTACCGTGGAGGAGTATACAACCTTGCTTTGGTGTCCAAAGATTCAAATCGACAAGGCTTATTCTAGAGCTGCTAGTGTCTCAACGTTGTTAAAAAAATTAATGAACATCACAGGGATGAGTGAACAGTGGGTTGCTACCCGAATCCAACAGAAAGGTGACAGTAAATGCGTTCCTTGGAAGAGCTTGCGAAATTTAGCATTGGTACACCCTGATGTGAAGAAAAGAGTCGATGTCTTTGCTCTAGGTATATATGGATTAGTAATCTTCCCCAAAGCTTTAGGACACATAGATGAGGCCATCTATGATTTATTTGATCAACTTAGTAAAGGGGTTACGCCTGTTCCGACAATATTGGCTGAAACTTTCAGATCTTTGAACACATACCGGAGAGCAGGAGAGGAAAGGTTCATTGGATGTGCACAGCTCTTATTAACATGGTTTCATAGCCACTTATGGAAAGTAGAAAAAGTCTCTTATCGAGTATTTTCCAATAGCTACTCCCCTTTAGAAGAATTGGTGGCTACGCCAAGGCGGGATGACGTTTCGGAAGAAAAATGGATGGGAATACTCCAGGATATGGGGAGCTGTCGGATACGCTCCTCTACTCGTATCAAGACAGTTTAGATCACGATAATTCATACCAGCAACGCAGGGGTTGGCCCATTGCGAATTTTCCTATAAGGGGGACAATTATAAGAAAAAGATTTGAGAAATGTTTAATGCCCGGAGCCAAACTCGTCAAATGAAGATCTTGGATGTGGGTCCGTCAATGACCCCCGAATATAGTCAGTGGCGTGATCAAAGGGTCAATGACAATATCCCGATGTCGAATCCAGAAACTACTCAATCTTTAGAGAAGCACCTACAAGTAATGCCCTCTGAGATAGAAATCATCAAACAAGATTCGGAAAAGAGGATTTTGGAGTTAGGGAAGAAAATAGAGCAACTAGAAGAAGAAAAAATGCAATTAGGACTAGATGTTGACGTTCAAAAATTAGAGGCCGACAAACTAAGAAAAGGGAAGAACAAGGCAGAGGAAGATTTAGACAGCCTGAAGATGGATTACAAGAAGTTATGTAGGTCAATGAGAACTGTCGGCTTGGGTAAAACGTCAAAACAATGGGGACAGGAAATCCATGAGGAAAAGACAAGTTGATCAATGGGAAAAGAAATTCTAAGATACTCGAGCTCGAGAAGTTGCTTTGGAAAAGAGTCTACTAGTTTGCAAAAACGAGAAGGCGGGGTTGAAAGTCTGAGTAACTGAGCTAGAAAAGTCACTTCACCAGCACCGTAGTCGTAATTCTGCGGTTGAGTTAAAAGCAAGCTTAAGCAAAATCGAGGAATTGAGAGGAAAGGTAGGAGAGCTTGAGGATACGTTGCAAAATAGCGAACTCCGAATAGAGCTTCTTGATAGGGGTAATGAACAGTGGCAGGAGCAGTTCCATCGATCTTAAGACCGGATTAGAGAAAGAGATTTTATTATGGGCGAAGCGGTGGCTCAAGTACGCGAAGTAGCCGATCACCTACAAACTCTGGCAGTTCAGGCCGATGAATTAAGTCTAAAGTATGAGTCAGAATCAGACCGAGGCCAAGAATTAGCTTGGCTTTTTAGAAAGGTTAAGGCTTTGAGTATAAGGGCAAATCCGTATATGTAATTTATTTTATGTAAAGAAATTTCTTCTCTAGTAAAGTTTTCTAATGAAGTTGAATCAGAATCAGTGCCTCTTTTTGCATTCATATCATGCATTTACATTACATCATTACATCAAGTTTCATAAAATGACCCTAATAATTTAAAATATGATAGTTACCCTGGAAACCGAAAAAAACCCATCAATCAAATATCACTACGGTACTCATCGTCAAACAAAAGCAATGGATCAGAAGTTAGAAAAGCTGGAACAATTGCAAAAGGAAATGCAGGAAAGACATGCTAAAATCCAGCAAGTATTGATGAATCAACTATCGCAATTATTGGCTAGAGCGAACGATAAAGGAAAAAGCCCAGTAATTGATTCTGGAGTTGGTCATGAAGATCTTGTTTATCCTCTAGGTTTCACTTTGATAAGTACCCAGGCACAACCAGAGATGTGCCCGCAGAGAGTACCTGTCACTATTAGGCCTCAATACCAAGCTGGTGCCGCAGTACCTATGAATTTTCAAACAGACTTGGGTTCTAATCTGGGAGATAATCTGACCAACCCTGGCGTTCCTGATCTGGATGATGTAGCGGAAGTAGAAAAGGCAAAAGTAGATTTACCGAAGCAACTTGAAGATAGGTGTAGGTGGCTAGAGGAAAAGTTCAGAGTAATGGAAAATGCCGATTACCGTTGCAAGATCGATGCCGAAGACCTAATTTTGGTCCTTGACTTAGTTCTCCCGCCTATGTTTAAAATGCCTGAATTTAAGAAGTATAACGGGACTAGCTGTCTTGAAGCCCATATCACTATGTTCTGTCGGAGGATGGCAGGATATATCGACAATGATCAATTGTTAATTCACTGTTTCCAGGACAGTTTGATCGGAGCTGCGGCCAAATGGTACAACCAGCTGGTCGTGCCCAAATTTGCTCATGGAAAGATTTGGCACAAGCCTTCATGAGACAATATAGCCATGTAATAGACATGACGCCTGATAGGATCACGCTACAAAACATGGAGAGGAAACAGAATAAAAGCTTCAGACAGTACGCTCAGAGATGGAGAGAAGTGGCAACTCAAGTCCACCCGCCTCTTCTGGAAAAAGAAACCACAATGCTTTTCATCAATACTTTAAAGGCCCCATTCATCACCCATATGTTGGGAAACACCACTAAGAGCTTCTCAGATACAGTGATGGCCGGTGAAATGATTGAAAATGTGGTGAGAAATGGTAAAATAGATGCGGGGGAAAACTTTAAGAGATCGGCCTCGAGGACGAAAGAAGGCAAGATCAATAATGTAAGTACATACAACAAGGGATATTCAAAGCCAATCACCGTTGGCTCGACAAAGACGGTAGCTACCATTCATCAGGGTCCGCCGAGGCAGGAAACCGATTCGAGATCAAAAAGACCCTAGTTTACACCTATTCCGATAACTTATGGAAAGTTGTATCAAAATCTATTTAATGCACATGTGGTAGCCCCTTTTTTATCTAAAACCCATGCAAACCCCATTCCCTAAGTGGTATGATACAAACCCTCAATGCGAATATCATGCAGGGATAATGGGACATTCGATCGAGAATTCTACAGCCTTCAAGAAGGTGGTTGAAAAACTTATCAAAATGGGTATTGTAAAGTTAGATGACTCATCCGGACCAAACGTAGCGGGAAATCCATTGCCCGATCACACAGATAAAGGGATAAATGCGACAGCTGAGGGTGGAAGTAAGAGAATTAAGGCAGACGTGATGGAGGTAAGAACCCCAATAAAATGTGTTTGGGAACAGATGACATATAAGGGTCTAATCACACGAGATTCAGACGAAAGGCCTAAAAGGGCAGGAACATACTGTGAGTTTCATGCCAAAGAGGGTCATAATATCCAGGAACGTGCAGAGTTCAGGACCATGGTACAAAATCTGATGGACAATAAGGAGATAGAGTTTTATGAAGAATTCAAGGGATTTGAAGAAAGAGAGGTCTGCGCCTCAGAAGAGGGACCTATTGAAAGATTCCAGAAGGTCAATCACCCAGTAGTGATTATTTCACGACCAATGAACAATGACACAGGGATACAGATACCACCGAAAGTTATAATCCAAAAACCGATACCCTTTTCCTATAGGGATAACAAACGGGTTCCTTAGAATTATGACTGTAACGTGACAATTCCGGGAAAAGGAAACCCAATAAATACTTCAGAATAGAGCAATAATGATGGCTTCTACACACGAGGTGGAAAGCGTTATGATCCAGTAATTTCAAAAACGGAGCCTATAAAAGGAAAAGCTTTGGTGGTCGAACAGAAGAAAGAAAATACAGTCCGACTAGAATCAGCTGTCAACGAGCCAGTAACAGAGATTGAAGCTAGAGGGTTTTTAAAATTCTTAAAACATAGCGAATACAGCGTTGTAGAGCAGTTACATAAATAACCAGCTCGTATCTTGGTACTAGCGTTACTTTTAAGCTCGGAGGCATATCGCAGCGCGTTAATGAAAGTATTAAATGAAACTTACGTCGCTAATGACATCTCTGTGAACAAGTTAGACTGTCTGGTTGGTAACATAAGTGCTGATAACTTCATTTTCTTTAATGACGATGAAATACCACCGGGAGGTAGGGGATTGACTGCACATCACAACCCGCTGCAAGGAATATACGTTGTCAGGGGTATTAATTGATAATGGATCAGCCCTAAACATCTTACCCTTATCCACCCTAAATAGGCTTCCTGTGGACAGCTCGCATATGAAATGTGCTAGAACGTAGTGAGGGCGTTCGATGGTATTGAAAGAAGAGTAATGAGAAGGATTGAAATACCCCTCTTAATTGGCCCAAGCACATACGATGTAGATTTCCTGGTAATGGACATCAATCCTTCTTACAATTGTTTCCTAGGAAGACCTTGGATTCATTCGGTGGGAGCGGTACCTTCATCGCTGCACCCAAATTTGAAGTTGGTAACAGAGGGTCGACTAGTGACATTTAATGCAGAGGAGGACATCATTGCGGCTGTAACTAGTGATGCACCTTATATAGGGACAGAAGAAGAAGCGATTGAATGTTCATTCCGATCTTTGGAATTTGTAAATGCAACCTTCATTGTTGAAGGGAATAAGATCCCCACACCCGGAATATCCAAAACAACAAGGATGGGCTTACAAATGATGGCTGGAAAAAGGGGCTCTACCTAGAAAAGGACTTGGGAAATACCTTTAGGAGAGGGTGGAGATACCCAGATTAACAAACAAACGAGACTAATTTGGCTTAGGATATAAGCCAGATGCAAAGCAAAAGAGGAAAGAGTTGGAGAAAAAGCGGGAATTGAGAAAACTACGTTTTGATAGAGAAGAGATTAAATGAGAGCCCATGGTATTCCCTCACATATCCAGAACTTTTGTATCAAGGGGAACCATTTATTCTGAGCGGAGGACGTAGAAGGAGGGAACAATAGAAGAAACATTGGGGAATCTAAACATTAATGCTATATACGAGGAAGAGCTGGGAGAAGGAAATTCATTAGGCATCCGCCCTTATAAATCGGAAAGCGTATTAAATAATTGGACTGTCGAGGACATCCATGTAACTTTTAAAGTCGATTCAGCGTAATATTCAGAACACACTTGTTGCTCTGAGCCTAGGTGCAACAAGAATATTTTGTAAAAGGCATATGTCTAAAATCTTATTTCAATGAAATATATCATTCAGTCTCATTTTGAGCAAATATTCTTTTATTCTTTCCATTCCATTCATAAAAATACTATGCATATGATTATTCCTAGATTCTTTTTATTTGAATATCTTGTTCACATCAATAACAGGTCCCCAGATATTAATGATATGAGCGACAGTGCTACTAACCCAGAGTCCCCTTTTGAACAAGACATGGGTATAGAAAATTTTTAGGATTTTGAAGATGATCAAGGTTGTAACTTATCTCCTGATTTATTAAGAATGGTAGAACAAGAAGAAAAATAGATCCTTCCTTATAAAGAGTTAGTGGAAGTTGTGAGTTTAGGGGAGGGAAAAGAAGTAAAAATTAGAGCTTGCATTGATGCAGAGATGAAGCGAGATCTCATTGAGTTGCTCCAAGAATTCAAAGATGTCTTTGCATGGTCTATCAAGACATGCCCGGGTTAAACACTGATATAGTAGTGCACCGACTCCCCATAAAAAAGAAATGTAAACCAGTTCAGCAAAAACTCCGAAGGATGAGACCTAATGTCTTGCTGAAAATAAAAGAAGAAGTTAAGAAGCAGTTTGATGCTGGTTTCTTACAAGTGGTCAAGTATTCAGAATGGGTAGCCAACATAGTCCCTGTTCCTAAGAAAGATGGGAAAGTGCGAATGTATGTGGACTACAGAGATCTGAACAAAGCTAGTCCCAAAGATAATTTCTTGTTGCCCCATATTGATACCTTAGTGGACAATACGACTGGTTACTCATTGTTCTCTTCATGGATGGTTTCTCCGGGTACAACCAAATTAGGATGCATCTTGAAGACATGGAGAAGACCACATTCGTAATGATATGGGGAACATTTTGCTACAAAGTGATGTCGTTTGGACTAAAAAATGCAGGGGCAACGTATCAGAGGGTCATGGTAACCTTGTTCCATGACATGATGCATAAAGAGATAGAAGTCTATGTCGATGACATGATTCCAAAGTCTAGAACAGAAGAAGAACATGTGCAAGTCCTTAGAAAATTGTTCATAAGGTTAAGAAAGTTCCAGCTAAAGCTAAATCCAGCAAAATGCACCTTCGGGGCCAGATCAGGAAAACTGTTGGGGTTCATGGTCAGTGAGAGAGGAATTGAGATTGATCCAGAAAAAGTAAAGGCAATACAAGAACTACCTCCGCCGCATACTCAAAAAGAAGTCCGAGGTTTTCTAGGGAGACTAAACTACATTGCTCGGTTCATTTCACAATTAACTAAGAAATGTGACCCCATATTTCGTCTCTTTAAGAAACACAATCCAGGTATATAGGATGAGGAGTGTCAGAAAACTTTTGAAAAAGTCAAACATTACTTGTCCAATGCCCCAGTGCTAATGCCACCTTACCCAGACAAACAACTAATACTATATTTGGCAGTATTTGAAAATTCCATGGGATGCGTGCTTGGCCAACATGATGAGTCAGGATGAAAAGAAAGAGCAATTTGTTATCTTAGTAAGAAGTTCACTGAATGTGAGATGAGATATTCGCCAATTGAGAAGCTATGTTGCGCCTTGATCTAGACAACTCGGAGACTGAGATAATACATGTTGTACCATACAACCTGGTTAATCTCTAAACTAGACCCTCTGAAATACATGATGGAGTCGATTGCTCTGAATTGAAGAATGGCTCGATGGCAAATTCTGCTGTCTGAATTTGATATAGTCTATGTGAACCAGAAAATAGTAAAAAGGAGTGCAATAGCGGACTTTCTGGCTAGTAGACCACTGAAAGATTACGAGCCACTAAACTTTGATTTCCCGAATGAGGATTTGATGTATGTCGCAACTGCAGAAAAAGACTTTGAAGAGGACAGTCCTTGGAAGTTGAATTTCGATGAAGCCTCGAATGCTGTGGGCAATGGGATTAGGGCAGTCTTGGTATCTCCCGATGGTGATCATTACCCATTCACTAGCAAATTATATTTTGATTGCACAAATAACATGGCGGAGTATGAAGCATGCATTATGGGAATTCGTGCAGCTATTGAACGCAAAATCAAAGTGTTAGAGGTGTATGGGGATTCTGCATTGGTAATTTATCAACTCAAAGGCAAATGGGAGACAAGAAACTCCAAGTTGATTAATTATCGAAAGCTGGTCCTGGAATTAATTGAGTTTGACAACATTACCTTCTATTATCTCCCACAGGATGGAAATTAGATGGCCGACGCATTGGCTACATTAGCCTCTATGATCAAGGTGAATAAACAAGAGGATGTGAAGCCTATCTAGATGACTATTTATGAGGTTCCAGCCCATTGTTATAACATTGACGATGAGGAAAAAAAAGACGATCATCCTTGGTATCAAGACATATTGCGATATGTAAAGAATCGCGAGTATCCTGGCCAAACAACTGAAAATGAAAACAGAACATTGAGAAGGTTGGCCAACGATTATGTCTTAGATGGAGAGATCTTGTATAGAAGAGGAAAAGATCAGGTGCTGCTAAGATGTGTAGACGCTGTGGAAGCCATGCAAATCATGGAAGATGTGCATGAAGGAGTTTGTAGAACACATGCTAATGGCTTTACAATGGCCAGGCAAATCATGAGATTCGGATATTATTGGTCCACCATGGAAGGGGATTGCATCAAATATGCCAAGAAATGCCATAAATGCAAAATTTTTGGAGACAAGATTCATGTGCCCCATTCACCTCTCCATGTCATGACTTCTCCATGGCCTTTCTCTATGTGGGGCATAGATGTCATTGGGCCGATTTGGCCAAAAGCTTCAAATGGGCATCGGTTCATATTTATAGTTATTGACTACTTTACTAAGTGGGTAGAGGCTACTTCTTACGCCAACATTACAAAGTCTGCAGTCAGCAGATTCCTAAAAAAGGAGATTATATGTCAGTATGGGATGCCAGAAAGGATTATAGTCGACAATGCATTGAACTTAAACAACAACATGATAGCGGAGGTCTGGAATCAATTCAAGATCAAAAACCACAACTCACCGCCATATCACCCAAAAATGAATGGCGCGGTACAAGCAGCCAAGAAGAACATCAAGAAGATCGTAGGGAAGATGACTAAGACTTATAAGGATTGGCACGAGAAGTTACCTTTTGCCCTTTTTGCCTATCAAACATTTATTAGAACCTCTACCAGGGCAACACCTTTCTCATTAGTGTATGGAATGGAGGTCGTTTTTCCCATTGAAGTAGAGATTCCTTCCCTTCGAGTTTTATTAGAACTGAAACTAGATGAAGCAGAGTGGATTCAATCCCGATAGGATCAACTGAATTTGATCGAAGAAAAAATGTTACGAGCTATACGTCATGGTCAAATGTACCAAAGGAGGATGATGCAAGCTTACAACAAAAGGGTTCGTCCCAGGGAATTCTATGAAGGAGACTTGGTACTGAAAAAAATCCTCCCCATACAAAAAGACTTTAGAGGAAAGTGGATGCCATATTGGGAAGGACCTTATGTAGTAAAGAAGGCTTTTTCTGGAGCATTGATTTTGACCGAGATGGATGGTAAGAACTTACCTAATCCTGTGAATTCAGATTCAGTCAAGAAATACTTCACCTAAAAAATAAAAGAGGAGAGGCCAAGGTGAAAACCCGTAAAGGGCGCCTTGAGACCAAAGGGGATTTGAGTTGAAAACCCGAAAAGGGCAGCTCAAATTTTGGAACAAAATTGGGCATGAGGTGATCAGAGCAGCTCAAATTTTGATTAGATTAGGGCATGTGGTGATCTTGTTATACCTGAATCAACAGGAAAAGGTAGGCGACATCTTGGGCATCGATAAAGCCCTGTAGATCTCCTAAACACATGAAAAACTTAGAATGGTCTTCAGAAAGTTTGTACAGAGAAGCTCATACTGTAATCTCTGGGGCACCTATTCCCATTGTTGTATTTTGACGAAATACACCATCTTGTTTAAATTACCCTCATTTTGTATTCCAGCAAAATTTGCTCTCTTAATTAATTTATTCATTCTAAACTTTTTTCTCGATGAAATTTCATCTTGTCCATTATGATAATCTTTTTATTTCTTCTTTCTTCATTGAAATAACTATTAATGGACTAATGATACTTTTATTGAAGGAGTTCTGCATATTCTCTAAAAGCTTTTAAATAATACGAGGACCTAAATCAGGACTATTGTTTAGAATTAACAAAACCTAGGGGTTGGAAGCATAAAAAAATAGTTTAAGTTACGACTATTTCTTTTGGTTTTTCTGTTAAAGATACTAGCTGAACAAAAAGGCGTCAGTGATAGAACCTTGATAAACAACGGGCAATGACAACCTTAGTATTAAGAAAAGGGATCATTCTAACGACGTTCTGAATTCATGCAAACATCATTCAAATGCATCTAGTTAGGAGCATTTGATTCATTTAATCATTCATCCTAATCATTTAGGCATAAACAGGTCCATAAAATGGATTCTGCAGGTTATGTTCCCCAAAGAATGGATCAACGAAGTCACTAACCTTATCCCCCTAAAGTTGCAATGGGGCAAGTTGAAGATATGAGTCCTATCTCCCTAAAGTTACAGTGGAGTGGGTCAAAATGATGGATCTTATCTCTCTGAAGTTGCAGTAGAACGGATCGTATCAGACTTTATTGGAGCCATAATTTTTATCTCCCTGAAGTTGCAGTGGAGCAAATTGAAGACCGACTACAAATTTTATCTCCCTGAAGTTGCAGTGGAGCAAATTGAAGACCGGCTACAAATCTTATTTCCCTGAAGTTGCAGTGGAACAAATTAAAGCTAAATAACAGATCTCGTCTCTCTGGAGTTGCAGTAGAGCTTATCATATCAAATTTTATCTCCCTGAGGTTGCAGTGGAGCAGTGGAGCAGACTAAAACCAAAACCTCGTCCTTCTGAAGTTGTTGCGAAGAAGATTGAAGCTACAAGAAGTGCAGTGAAGTGCATCAAAGTAACAAGACTCAGTGGACTAGAATAAAGCTACTTGGAGAAGAGAAGCACTTAAAGAAGTCAAGATTCGGCGAGACCGAACAAAATTAGTCTTTCTTGGTCTTTGCTCTGTTCTCGTTACACGACAATGAGCAAAGAGGGGCAGCTGTTGTAGCCCAATTTTGCCCGGGCCTAGGCAAAGAAAACCCAAACACCTAAATCAACCCAAACCTAGACCCAAAATTTGAGCCCAACTTAAACTAAACCTTAATGGCCCAAATGGCCCTAAATACAAAGTAGAAACAGTAACCCTAGCCCCCTATTACGTTGCACCACCTACCTTCTGACTCCCGCACCGCCGCCGTCACCTACCCTCTGCCATCGCCATTGTTTCGTCCACCAGCTCCTCTGACACCTACAAGACAAGAAAACACGCAAGCAGCAAAATAGAAAGAAAAAATAGAAACAAATCGGCTATAAAAAGCCAAGCACCATTTCTGTATCTTTTTCTCTTGACAACTGATTAATGAAAAAAGCAAAGCAAACACTTTAAAAAAGGTTGATTCAGATTTTTTTTTACTTCGTGTTCTTGTTCATTTATCTTATTATTATCTGCATTTTTTTATCTTATTTTATTTTATTTTTATCTTTTCTTTTTGAACCCTTTTCAATAAAAAATAAAAGGGGAAGAGAACATACCTGAAATACCCCTCGGTCGTGTCGTCGGAGGTCTCTCTGTAGTTTAAATCGGCCTTAAAAAAGGTGGGTTTAGGGGGGGCTTTTCTCTCAACTCTCGGGTCAATGAAGTTCGGCCTTCAAAGGGACTCGAAATGGAGGCTAAAAGTCGCCCATCGCGCAACGCCAGCCATTAGCCACAGCGGCGGCTGTGGCCAAAACCCTAGGCCAGATGAAGGACCGAGAGAGAAAGACTAAGAGCTCTCTCTGTTTTTTTTTAAAAACTGGATGGGATTAATTTTTTTCTCTGCTTTTTTATATTTATACCAAGAATAAAACGGCACTGTTTCGTGCTTAAGCCATCATGGCCCAAAACGACGCCGTCTCGTGTTTGACCCGTGACCCGACCTGTTGGCCCTCAGGATCCGCGTGTTTCTGTGGTAAAGGGGTTATTTGAGTGCAAGGCCCCTCTGTTTTGTGCTGTTGTGCAATGTGGTCCCTCTTATTTTCTTAAATTTAGCCGTGTAATTTTTCGTGCATTTCATTTCAGTCCACGCTGAAACGCTGAGCGTTGAGGTTGGGAATATTGCCTGATCGGTCCCTCGTGCCTTCAACGCATTCTATTTCAGTCCCTAGCCACTTCTTTTTAATTTATTTGCGATTTAGACCCCCAAAGTCCTGTTTTCAAGTTTAAAATAGTCATTTTTTGTTATATTTTTGCTATTAAATTAATTAATTTCAATAATGTTATCATTATTTTTATTATTATTCTTTTTAATATTGTTATTACCATTATCATGCTTATTATTATTTATACCTTTGTAATTTTATATTTAATTATGTACATACATATCTTGGATCTATATACATATACATACTTCCATACATCATATACTTTATAATTTATATATACATACATACGTTTTGTTACACATACATATATATATATCTATATCCATCATACATTTTTATAATATATATATACATCTATAAATTTTTATATATATATATGTACATAATTACATATTTTATTTATACATTATATGTATACATATATATACATGTACACACTTGCATATTTTATATGTCATAATTTTAAATATATACATATATATGTTTATATTTTTTTATATTTTATCATTTATATACATGTATGTATTTATATACGCATTTTAAATTTTTATATATATGCATACTTACATGTATCCCTTTTATAAATATACATACACGTACATATTTTTATTTATATAAATATATATACATACTTATATTTTTTTTATTTTATAATTTTCATATACATTTTTATTTTCATATAATTTATATATATACCTACATATTTTTAGATATATACATACCTATGTTTTTCTACACTTTATAATTTATATATATGTATATACATTCACATATTTTATAATCTATAACTTAAACATATTGATGTACTATTCGTATTGTAGTTGTCGTTCTATTGGACATTTATTTATTCATTTTTTATGTGTTCGTCATTATTTTTAGGAAATGCTTTAGTTCCTTTTTATTTACTTGTTATTTCATATATACTTGATTTGTTTTTTTATGTATTTTATTTTATTTTATTTTTGATGGTTGCTCATATTAGTTATGCATGTATTATCATGTTCATTATCATTTTGTTACACATATTAACATTGTGTTTGTTCCTACCACTTTATGTTAAATTAATTTTATTTAATGTAAATCATGGTTTTCAAATAAGTAAAATTTCGTATTTTGAGATTCGAAAAGATCGTGCCTTAACTTACAGGGTTTCGACTTTATCGACGAATTCAAACATACAAATTCTTTCAAACTTAAGTTTTTCTAAAAAAACAGTCTCGAAAATTATTAAAAGATCGTGTTCTAACTTACGGGACATGATTTCTTTTCTAAACTCGAGATAATCAAATATCTTTCAAAATAAATATTTTTTTCTCACATATCGAGAATTCAAGACATTGTATCCTAACTTACGGGATATAATTCTCTTTCTGATTAACGTGAAATATGCTCATTTTCTCAAAATTTTTAGCATTTCAACAAAGGATCATGTTTTGAATCTTTTTCAAATTTTCAATCTTTTACACTAAGACACTAAGTAATCAACTAGGTTCCAATTTTGGGCGTTACGGGGATGCTAACCCTTCCTCGTACGTAACCGACTCCCGAACCTGTCTTCTGATTTTTCGTGGACCAAAATCGTTGTTTTGATAAAACCAAATTGTCTATTAAAACCACCATTTTTTGAGGTGGCCTGATCACACCTTATAAAAAAAAGACTGGTGGTGACTCCCGTTTTCATTTTTGTTTTCAAAATCCAAGTCGACTCCTTTTACCAAAAAAAAAAATGTTGTCAACAATACGAATAGTTATAATTTAGCCCTTAGGGAATTCCTATTCCTACTCCATGTTTTACACCTCCATTGTCTTCTTCTTATAATACTACTACGAGAGTTGGATAATTCAAAGATTGATTCAAAATTTGTTAAGATAAAGTGTTTGTGATTCAAAGAGAGAAAAAGAAAGAACAAGAAGAAAGTAATACAAAGTTCTCATCCTATGCTATTTTAATACAAAAAACATTAGATCTTTTATATAAAAATAAGTAACTTGCACGCTAAGTGAATCAATAAGACATGTAACATCCTAAAATAGGTTTTAGGAGTCAGGGCCAACAAACTATATTATATTTTTGTTAACTATCAAGATTGATTGGTTAATAGTTAGGGACTGAATTAAGAAAAGGGTGAAAGAGAAAGTTTAATAGTTATTTGACCAAAGAGTTGAGGAAACAATTTCCTTCATTAATTGAAACTGAGTCATGCACGTAGGACTTCTTCTATCATTAGGAGACCCTTACGTTCTATAATACCTTAGTTACATATGAATTAAAACCCTTCCAGTGCATGTTTTAAACCTTTATACGTACCAAAACCCTTCTATTAGCCAAATATTCATTGAATTCTTTCTCTATTTTTTCTGTCAAATTTCTGCAAATAAAAAACCAAGTGTGATTTTCTTAAAGATTCAAGGTAAACATTTGTTTCTCTATTGAGTTAGATGTTTAGAAGTAATTTTAGAACTTTCAAGAAAGTTCGCAATAAAGGAAACTAGGTTCATCAAAAGGCTAGTACGTGCGAACCTAGTTTTACTTGCGTTATCTATGAGTTTTAATGCGCTTTATTCGTTAGTGACTTGTGTATATTTGTGAAGTTGTGAAGCTGACAGGGCTGTCTACAAGCAAAGACAAGGGAAAGGCCAAGCTTGTTTAAAGCATTTAGCAAATTGGTGAATGATCAGGGATCGCCACTTGTATGTGTGAACATATTGTAAACTTGTAATTTTTTCGGACAGATTGGTTAATAAAATTATGTACTGATTATATTAATATACTTTGTATGATTTTCCTCACATGCACTGTAGCAAAATAGGTTTTTAGCGGCTTTTTTTAGGCCTATAATGGCGCCTATTTGCAGCACTTTTATAAGCGTCACAAAAAACGCCGCTATAGACAACGCCGCTAAATTTTACGATGTTTATGTGAAAAAATACCGCTATAGAACATGACCATTAATGGCGTTTTTATAAAAGCACCGCTTAAGAACATGACCTTTAGCGGTGCTTTACCCATAAACGCCGTTAAAGATCATGACATTTAGCGGCAGTTTTATCTTAAACGCCACTAAAGATCATGACATTTAGCGACGCTTTTATCATAAACGCCACTAAAGATCTGACCTTTAGCGGCGCTTTTATCACAAATGCCGCTAGAAATACCGTTCTTTATTGGCGTTTATAAAAAAATGCCACTAACTTTGGCAGATTTGTAACATTCAATTTTCATCCATATACAACCCTTCCTGTAGCATGAAATCCAACCAAAAATAGCAAAATCTAAATGATACTTCAAATTCAACGAAAGATATATAATATAAATTGATAACTGAAGTATAATTCAAAATATTCTTACAATAATATTAAAATTTACAATGTTAAAAATATTCTAAATGTACTGGAATGTATTGCATGTAATCAGTGGGCAGAAGTTAAACAGAAAAATGCATACACTGAAGAAATTCACAAAGACAGGACCATCAGGGACATCTGCGACACTGGGTCAGTTGATGATGATGGCTCCAAGGGACCATCCATGATGGCCATCCTCGAGTTCATGTGCATCATAGAACCAAATGCCATTTATTTCCTGAGAAGCATTGCGGTATAGTAGATATTTATCCTGAACTTCATACTCGAAATCTCCCAAAAGGTTTCCCACCAAATTATCTGTTTACAAAAACTTTCTTAAGAGACTATTTTTCTTAGTTTAATCATCATTCTAACCAAAATTTGCAAAAAAAAAAAAGATCAATTATAGAACATATTATATAATAAATCAAGAAACCAAAAAGGGTAGTAATTGCAATTTGTAAAAATCAAATAAAAAGAAAATTAACAAGGAGAGAGAAAATAAAAATGCAGTAACTTTGAACTGTGTGCCTCCAACCATATTCATAACAAGGAGAGAGAAAATTCAAAGAAAATTAACCTTGCTCATGAAATTTACTAAAGTAGAAGCAAACTTCTTTGGGTTGTTTCCTCTAACAAAATGATATGACACTTTAGCCATGTTCTGCAGAGGAAAAAAATCATATAATTGTTGGCATCCACAATCCACATGCATGTTAAATAATGAATGGGCGATGAAAATCAATGTACAATGAGGAGCGAGAAATAAGGACACTTTCAAAGGCTTGCATGGATTAAAAAGGAAGCATCTAATTTATTTGACCAAGCATATTTTAACAGAGAGACAAAGGACCTCAAGAAAGACACCACAATGAAAATGATGATTTTTCCATAATAATAACTACAATGAACATAATAGGCTTACTAAAGTTTTAAATGCAAAATCCCAAAATCTCGATACATGACTAAAGCTGTGAAGGTTTCAATAGGTGTAAGTAAACTAGTTCAAGCCAACCAACCAACCAACAAATATGGAGATATCATTTTCGAGTACATAATGAACAATGTATGGTTACTAGAACAGTGTACATGTTCTTTTACTCATTTTGAAGTGAATATAGGTTTCAGATTGGGATCATCTCTGAATGAAGTGCTCATACATACCATGCCAAGAGCCTGCTTCCTTTTTATCATGAAGGATGCATGCATTTACTAAAGTTATTCACATTTAGAAATTATATAGAATTTACACATCTTAATTACAAATGTAAACGAAATGAATGTATCAAATAATGTTAGTGCATTATCTGCAAAACATTAAGTTTATCATTAGTATATAGTAAATTATTAAAACCTTGTAAACCAAGACAAAAGAAAAATGTGGTTGAAGCAAAAGAAATTTTACTTCAAAACCTACCAACTCGGTAGACTTTGGAATATATATTCAACCAGCATAGCATGCAGTTGTGGATCACCATTTCTGGAAGCACCAAACTCTACAGACCACCTAAAACTGAAAACAATAAAAATAGTTCAGGGAAAATAAGTAGTGTTACCATTAAACACAAATAAAAAAGTCTTTTATTCTCTCTTCTATTTTCATGTCTTTCATTTTCGTATTACTCGTGACCGTAAATAGTATAATCTTATGCCCCCACACATACTGCAAATGTTGAGAGGCTGTCATTCATCTATCAAATAAGAAGTATAACTGGAGAGGCTGTTCCATAATAACTTAATCGACATGCCAGTACTTGGTATAATAGCAATTGGACAATCTGCCTAATATAATGGCAGTTAAATCGACATGCCAATACTGAAGTTATATTTTGAATAGGAGGAAGGTCAACCATGTATGTAAAGCTTATTAACCATGAAATAATGGCAATTACTATAATGATGTCATCTTATATTAGTTTCAATTTAAGATTTACACAGCCTTTCCAATCTGAAAACCCACACTCTAACCTAAAGAGTCCTAAGGAGATAAACGAAAATAGACTGATACCAACCATCTTCACTACATTCTGAAGCCAAATTTGAAATAACCAATGTAAACTACATTATGCTTTAGCACAAAACATTGAGTAAAAACTTTACTAACAATCTCTGGACCAATGTAATTGAAGGAGGAAAAAGAAAACCTGGCCATGCTTCAACTGGAGACATGCACTCAACTCAAGCAGATCCAAGGCCTCAGAATATCTTTCAGCAGATAAATATCTGAAATAAAAAATGCATGTTTCAAAATAAAAAATAAGTCTTCCAAAGTAAACTAAGGCATCAAACGTGGTACGCACCATTGTTAAATTTGTCCCAACTGCATAATTAGTAACATAAAATAAAGAATAAAAAGGGAAAACTCAATCTTACAAGCCTAAAGCAAATTGGAAAAAAAGAATAATGCAAGCAGAACATGTTAACCTAGTCAACCTTACAAGCCTTTTATCCAACCATAAGGGGATTTACCCCATTAAGCCCCATCCAAGACTAAGTACAGTTAATTCCTATGTTGCTCAGGCTCTTTTCTTTTACTTTATTTGTGAAGTCCCTCTGTTTGACACGTACAATGGGCATGGCATTCCAACCCGACATACACCCGAGAAACATAGAACAATAACAGTTCTAGAAATTTTTAACTCTTAAAAATAATAAAATAAAACTAGTGATGGCAAGCAGTCATAGTGTAATACCGTGCACTTATTGATTTGTACATCTACTGAGCTCCATAGAAATTACCCTCATTTATAGCTTTCTCTAACTTATCAATATTCTGCGTTTCATATCAAAAGCAAAAACCAAAGCAATTAGAAATCATTCTTCACCAAAAACATAAACTCATACTTCGATATAAAACTACACTATTTATTGGTCTAATTAGAAACCATTCCTCAACATAAAAATAAAGTAAAATCATACTTAAATCTAAAGCTACACTCTTTATTGGTTTTCTCTTGCATTAAAAAAAAAAGAGCTTGTTTTTTCAAAGAACAGAACTTTCCACATGCAAATACTACAAACCCAAGATTAAAATAGCAAAAAGGTTTAAAAGCTCCTCCTTTTGAATGAAACTTTCCATCCTTCCAACCTCCTACACTTCTATTTTCTTACCAACCAAACAAAAGCTTAGGGAACAAGTACATAAATGTAAAACATACAAAATTATCAATTTGTTTATTCTTTTTTTCCAGTTTTCCACGAAAAAAATGATGGGTTATTTCCAACATTTTTTTTCACTGAAAATAATCTCAAAAAAAATATACTGAAAGCAATAGAAATAAAAAAGAACACCTCTTGAACAAGAGGAAGTGCAGATCTTCTTAGTTTTTCTCTTGACATTTTCCCTTAATATCCTCTTTCACTTCTTGTTCTTCAATGGAAAGAAAGTACTAATTTTTCTTCTTATTCAGAAAGATCTGATTTCTTTTTTCCTTCTATTGATTTCTTATTCAATGGGAAGTTTCAGTCTTCTCTTTCACCTCCTCTTCCTCCGGTTTCTTGTCATCTAGGGTTTCCGTCACCATAGAAATTAGAAGTAAAATTAAAAGGAAACTGTACGTTCCCTTGAAAGCCTAAAATTAAAAGAAACCCTAACAGATCGAGAGAAAAAGAGTAGCTATGGTGAGTGAATTCAGTGCAGTGAGATGAAAAAGAAAAAGAAGTGTGATTGGTGTAGGTGTATTAACTTGTGTTGTTGGAAATGGGAAAATTGGGGGCAAATTTTGAGATCAAAAGGGAAAAAGAATTAAGTACAAACTTTTATTTGGGGGATTTAGGGGACTTTGATTACCTTTACCTTTTGCGACACCATTTTGTTTTGTTAAAAATCTTTTATTTTTCCTGCCAAAAATTATTAGTTAAGTGATTTTATAAAATATTTATTATTACTATTTTTTATAAATTGGATTTTTATAAAAAAAACCGTGTTCTCAAAATAAATATAGTAAGAAAACAAATGATTAAATGACTGTAATTAATTATTAAGTTAGAATTATCCAATGTAAGCAATCAATCTCTCACATATCAAATTTCTATTAAAGGTTGAGACGATAATCATGATTTTATATTATTCTTTTCCGATCTAATCTCCATTTTATTAGAGATATTTCTTTCTAACTAAAATATAACCATTTTGCTAGATGTTTGATGTGGAATGATTTTAGTTTTTGTATTTCATTTTTATTTGTTATAATTGGGCCCTATCCAAAATAAATAGTTACCTATCCATATCAATCTGATATTTTTTTTATTCATTTATCAATGTTTTTTTAAATCTAATATTTAAATATATCAAATGGTTTAGATTAAATATTTTTAAATATAAAAGCATTAATTGATTGTATAAAATTTCATCATTTAACAAATCTCAAGTAAACCTTAAATCCTAAACCATTTAATATATATAAAGTTTATCTATTATCTCTTAAATAATTTAAACTATAATCATAATTTTAATATATTAAAATTAAAATTATCTCTTTACAATTATATAACAAATTATTTAATATATAAAAATTAAAAAATACTAATTAATCTAAACCCTAAACCCTTATCCCTTAAACCCTGAATCATAAAACATAAATCATAAACCCCTAACCTCTAATCCCTAAACCTTAAACTCCAACCCTTAAACCTTAAACCATAACCCATAATCCCTAAACCCATAATCCATAAACCTTAAAATAGTAACTCCTAAACCTTAAACCTTAAACCATAAACCCTAAACTATAATGATAATTAATTTAATATTTTATAATTAATACTATCTCTTTTACGATTATGTAAGAAATTATTTAATATATAAATTAAAAAACAATCAGTCATGTGTCCAAAAAACTTTAAAATCATTTTAAATAATAGTATTTTAATTTTTTTCATTTTTAACAAATATTTTTCTATGTTTTTACTTTTAAATTTTGTTCTACGTGTCATTATTCTTTCTGAAGAATTTAAATATTCCATTAAAAATAAATTGTATTTTAATTAATATAAATAAACCAGTTAAATAATAAATAGGCAGATAAAATATTTTTTGCGGCGATTTCTAAAAAGTGCCGCTAGTGCTCGATCTATAGCGGCGTTTTTCAGAAAGCGCCACTAATGCCACTAAAGCTCAACATAAAACGGTGGCGTTGTGTTTAATTTTTTTCGGCGCTTTTGGTCAACCTATAGCGGGATTTTTTAAAAAGCGCCGCTAATGCTCGATCTATAGCAGCATTTTTTGAAAAACGCCTCTACTGTTCGATCTATAGCGGCATTTTTCAAAAAGTGCCGCTAATGCTCAATCTATAGCGGCATTTTTTATCCAAACTCTGCTAAAAATGCCTCTAAAAACCTGTTTTACTATAGTTATGGTTTTTGCACATAAAGCAAAATGGAAGCAAATGTTGCTTATTGGTTGTCTAAATGTTTAACTAACACTAAGTGGTATTATGTGGTCAGATCGTAGTACAGAAAGACATCTTGCATTAGTATACAAAGCTAAACATGTCCTTAATTTAATCATAAATGAGCAAACCAATTGAAAGACTAATATGTCGTCTATCAAGTCCAATTGGGAAAGATGCCTTGTCTTAAGAATCAAAGTGGATGACTCCTAGAAGATAGAGACACAGATGTGATTGACTAGACTAACAGTATATCGAACATGACCCAGGAAAAAATAGATCTTGAATCCATTTATGGGTTTATTCACTTGTGACATTTATAGTGTGACATACCTAAATCCTGAGGGATGGCAGGCTATGTATGCGTGACTCGTACATTTTAATGTAAGATGTAAGACTTCTGTAGTATGTAGCATCATTTAGAATAGTGAAATTCATAGTCCAAAACATGGGTAAATGATATCCTTTAATTGACATTACATGGTTGATGAAAATTAAATGTGGCTACAGGTCCTCTGTCTTTGTGATGGATGACTTGATCACTATTTGATAGTGATTGAATTTTCATGAAGGAAGATGTAATAGTTACCATGAGATAAAATATGATTATATTGGGAGAACGGATATTATCCAAAAGAGATCAAGGATATCCTATGAGGGTAACACACTAATGACAAGGTCATTGAACGAGCACTAAGTAGTTGCTTTCGTAATGGTATGTCGTTGGGGAGAGCTTAGTCATGATCCTATAGTGGAATAACTTCGTGACTAAATGAGTTTATAATTAATAGTCAAAAAGAAAACATTTAATTATAAATCATTTGATCCTCAACAACATATGTCCATTCGGTCCTTTCGCTAGCTCGCTGAAACCAAAAATGAATTGCGTGTTTTAATAAAAATTAACTGAATGAATAGAAAAAGAGAAATGGTTTTCTCCGTAATGGAGAAATGAAATCATTTGGAAATGAATGTAGGTTTCCAAAAAGTGGGAATGAAAATGGAAATTTGCAATCCTATATGGATTGCATAAAAATATCAGAAGAATGAGTTTATGGCTTTAGACTATTTTGAAGCTCGAAAATGAAAATAAATCATTCGGTCATAGTGAACATGTTGAGTTGTGAATTATTGAACATATTTTCTCAAAATTTTATTAGGGACAAAATCATCAAAATTTTGCTTGGGGTAAAATAAGGATGAGAAAATTGTTTTATATATAGATATTAAAGTTTATTTTGGGAAATAAAAAAAATTGAATTGGGTTGGATCATATTATAGAGTATTGAGTAAAAAAAACCTAAGAGGTGGGACGGCAAAACCCTAGTATCATTAACTAGAGTTGTTGCCCCCTATATCCTAGATAAACTAGGATATCATTTTTCTAGTGCAAATAAACTTTTACAAATTTACGAGGGTTTTAACTTTTCTTCGTATAAATAGATGACACTGATAGAGCTATTTACATAACTTTTGAGAGATTGTTATTCTACCGAAAAATAGAGAGAATTTATTCTGAGCTTTTAAATATATTTCTTCAGAATAACAATATTACCAGTTTCTATTAAAGAAGAAAGAATTTCCTTTTTCACCAAAAAAAAACACTTTTTCTAGTTTTGTGTTTTGGTTCAATTGGTTCAAGCCCATACTTAAAGCAGTTCGTGGTATGAGAATAGCGGAGAAGATTGTTTGGTTAAAAGTAAAAAAATATCAATAATTCGCTTATCAGAAAATATAGGTATGTATGTATTTAGTTAAGGTTTATTGCTATAAATATCACAAACTGGGTCGATTTTCAAAATTTTAATTTTCCACTGTGTAAGAAAACCGTTTCCAAATCAGGATTTTTCCAACAATTGGTATCCAAGTGCTAGGTTGTGCTATGTTTATGGTATAAACTGAGACTAAATTTTTTTGTTCATCTTGTTTGATTAATATTTGATAATATGTGACATTCCTGTAATTATTCACATGTTTAGGGGAATGTATGTGAATTAATGTATCTTGTAATTATTCTCATCTTATCTCCAAAGACATAGAGGTTTGTTGAAAACTGTAGAAAATTCAAACATCCTTGTCTCTTCGAGCATAAGCCTTGGACACGCTTTATTCTTCAACCTTTTCTGTCCATCTTCTTAGTCCACGAAATACCCAAACTTTATTTTATCCATAAAAACCTCCATATGGCTTCCAAATGATTCCAACTCTCTTTTTATCCTACAAAATATAAAATTCAACCAAAAGATAAGTTTACAAGCATATTAAGTCATCAAAACACATGGGAAACTTATCAAAATATATGCAAAATTAAACTTCTCATCAAAACACATGGGAAACTTCCAATCATTCCTTTCTTGGATAACATTTATATGCATAATTGAGAAAGCTTATGGCTACAGAATGTTCCACTTAAGCTACTCCCATGTATTAAATTATGTTAGGACTGTCTCCAAAAATAAGAAAACTTTAGTTGGAAGTAACCCATAGTTTTGAATGAATACCTTCAACATATCTACTTTTTGTTTATCTTCCTGGTCCTGGCTTATTAAATGTTGACCAGACATGCAATAATAAAAACTTTTGATGCATAACCATGCAACTGAAGCATGGTTCCATGCATGTATGACAGAATTGCATGGTAAACTAGTCTAGTTCAATTTTAACTTGTTTTGATGATGAAAATTGTTTCTAGCTTCTTATTTTTTATTTTTCTTATTTTTCTTCTTTGTTCTTTGTTCTTTTGTTGTTGATAATCCCTACAAATGGTATCAAGAGCCTATCATCTTTGAGGGCTTTTGATCTTTGTTGTTTGTTAAGAAAGAGAGAAAGAGAAGTTGCTTTGTTATTGCTATACAACATGAGTTTTTCACCACCACCTATTTTTGCCGGTGAAAATTATCAAATATGGGTAGTGAAAATGAAAACATATTTGTAGGCTCATGATTTGTAAGATGTGGTTGAGACTGATATAGAGCCATCTCCATTGATAGCTAATCCTACAATAGCTCAAATTGGACAACATTATGATGATTGTGCTAAGAAATACAATGAAATTTCTTGCTTGCAAAATGAAGTCTCTAATGTGAGCTTCACCAGAATTATGACCTGTGACATTCCTAAATAGACTTGGGAGATGATGAAGGAGGAGTTTTAGGGATTTGATAAAACAATGCAACAATAGTTAATTAATATGAGGGGAGACTTTGAGAATTTAAAGATGAAATAGTCTAAATCGGTCAAGCTTTACTTTAATAGGATAATGGACACAGTAAAAAATATCATATTTCTTAGAGAAGAATTCAACAATAGAAGGATTGTTGAGAAAGTAATTACAACCCTTTTAGAGAAGTATGAGTCAAATATCTCTTCATTGGAAGACATGAGGGGTTTGTCAACTATTTCATTATTAGAGTTGATAAATTCCTTTTATGCATAAGAGCAAAGAAGAGTTAATAGATTGGAAGAGCATTCTGAATGAGCTTTTCAGGCTAAAAGCAAGGAAGGCTCAAGCTCAAGCTTTAAGGGAAAGAAACCATGGTCATAAAATAAGGAGAGGCCAAAAAGAAATACTGGAACAAAGAAGTTCCTACCATGAACTCACTGCAAAAACTCCAAACACTTGGAAAGATATTGCTGGCTTAGGCCTGATATCTAGTGTAGAAGTTGTAAACAACTAAGGAAGACCACAATAGCAGCAACACAATCAAGTTCATGCTCAAGCTGCAGATGACAATCAAGCTCAGAAGGAGCATGTCTTCACTACATCCTATTTTGCAACTTCAACAGGGTAAAGAATGATTGGTTAATTGAACGCGGCTGTACACATCATATGGCACCAGATGAAACAATGTTCAGGGAGACTGATACCAACTTTGTTTCAAAAGTCAAGATTGGGAATGGGAAATTCATTTAAACCAGAGGAAAGGAGAAGTTATGATCAACACTCTCTTAAGTATTAAATCAATCTTAGGTGTCCTCTTTGTACCTGAAATTGACCAAATTTTACTTAGTTTCGGCCAACTGCTAAAGAAGGATTATTCTCTTATTTTAAAAATAAAGCATTTATGATTATAGACTCATATGGTCAAGAGTTAGTAACAGTGCCTATGACTGATAGATGTTTTGTCATAGATTTGAATTATTTAAATTTGAAGGGTTATGCTAGATTAGTTGATGAACAATGTTTATGGCACAAAAGACTAGGGCATGTTAATTACAAATCTCTCAGTTTGCTGCACAAGTTAGATCTAGTTGAAAACATGTCTAAAGTTGATGATAAATGTGCAGTTTGTAAAGTCTTCTAGCTTGGGAAGCAGGTCAAATTGCCATTTCCAGTTAAGAAAGCATGGAGAGCTCATGACAAGCTTCAATTGATCTATACTAATGTGTGTGTACCTATGAATACTTCTTCACTAAGTACTAACAAGTACTTTGTTCTATTTATTGATGACTGTACAAGTTACTATTGGGTGCATTTTTTGAATTAAAAGTCAGAAGTAGCAAATTTGTTCTGGAAGTTTAAAGGTAAGTTTAAAAATCAAGCCAACTGTAAGCTTAAGTTACTAAGGTTAGACAATGACAAAGAATACACATCAGTAAAGTTTCGAAGATTGTGTAAATAGGCATACATCCAGCATTAACTAACCAACATCTATACACCCCAGTAGAATGGTGTTTGTGAGAGGAAGAAGAGAACAATGATGGATATGGCTAGATCCTTGTTATTTGAGAGCAAATTGCTAAAAAAAATTTTGGATGAGGTAGTGAATACCTCAGTGTATCTACTCAATAGATTGCCAACTAAAGTAGAAAAGGGCAAGACACCTTTTGAAGCCTGGTTTGGACACAAACCATCTATTTCACACTTGAAAGTGTTTAGTTGCATTTGCTATAGAAGTGCAAAGAAAGGGTACAGGCTATGGTCGGATCAATACCTTTTACCCCACAAAACTCTTTACCACTCAATGTTCAAAGACGTTCAAGCAGGAACCCTCGGTTAACAGGTGCGGGAGAAGGGTTAGCACCAACAATCCGTTGAAATGCTCCAATCATAACTTCCATCAGAAGGCCTACACCCTCATTAGGTATGTTCAATCTACGCAGCGACATAGGAGGTGCATAGGATGTACCATCCTCTTGAGCGTTAGCTCTCACATTAATACATCTAGGAGGCATATCAAATCTAATCTAATACACACAGACAAACAAAGGTGTGAGTGGCAGGGAAATGATCCAAGTTGCATTCCTACAAACAAACTATTGGATTAAAGGAAATGTGTTCCCATTCCTACCCTACAAACAATTCAATCATAGACATTCCGAAAAATTTAGGCAATCAAAGTAACTTAAACGCTTGGGTTTCTGGATCCATGGGTTGCAAAACTCTAATTCACACAACAATCACCTAGGTCTACGTGTTAGTGAACCTAGGCTCTAATACCACAAAATGTAACACCCAATACCCGACCTGGTTGTCGAGCCTGAATATCAGGATGCCACAACACCATCTCTTATCAAAAACAATACAAATGGGCTCGTTCTTAAAGAAATGTCTTCCATTTTAGCATTTACACAAAATTTAAGTAAAATATACTCCTAATTATTGTTAAGACTTGCTACACACACTTTAATTGATCATATACTAAAAATTGTACATACATGAGGGCCACTTAGCAAAATTTCAAAATTGACCACATAGGTATCGATACTGGAACATGGGTATTGATATTTTCCTTACACGATATCGATATCGATTGAAAAATCGATACCAAAACAACATTCTATTTCTCACTTAAAAATATAACACTAGAAAGTATCGATACCTTTCAATAAGTATCAGTAATTTTACCCCTAGTATCGATACTTGTGATATGATATTAATACCAAATTACGATTCTGACTTCCTACACATTTGAAAATCACAGAGGCATTTTTTTAAAACTCAAATATTGATACCGCTTCTCCAGACAGTAAAAATTCAGCATATTTAAGCATACAAACCATTCCAACACAAGTCTATTCAACATGCATCATTTACCAAATCAAATAAACGTCACAACAACTATAATAACAATTTCAAACATTGAAAATAAGTCCGAGCAATAATCAACATATCATGATTCAAATATTTAAATCCGAAGAACAAATGAGCTCTGGAAACATCCAAAATATCATGGCAAATACTAGCAAAAAGTCTACAAAATTTCCCTTATTTCCAAAATCATAAAAAAAATAAAATCATCTATGAAATATTACGAGAGTCTAGCTTAGATCAATCCCTTGGAACCACACCACTTACACCAGAACGCTACAAGTCTGCAATGGATTGAAAAGGAGTGGGTGAGCTTAACAAGCTTAGTGAATGCCTAGAACAACTACTATGCAGACAATTCATCAAGCATTAACGAAACAACCGTATAAGACAACCTCAACAGTTTCAACTCTAATTTCATATTATACTCACTCATGCATTATTTACTAGTTTATTTACATGGTAATCACATTCACTTTTAAGCCTATATCACATTACACATATAATCACATAACATTTAAACATATATCACAATACTCATAAACATATTTATAGAAATTTTGGCACTTGAGCTATGAAATGTAAAAGTGGGCTCTATCACCATGCATCAGATACAAGGATCTCCAACATAACAAATGAATCATACAGTTGAACATATCCTAAAAAGTGCAGCATATAGCTCACACTCTCCAACATGTCCTAGGGCCTTAATGCCGAAATCACATAACACATATAGGTGAGTACTCACAATCTATGGCATGCCAACTATATCTAATGGTCTCAAGGTTCACAAGGCCAAAATATTTGTTGTTAAACACATATTTTACTTACCGCTTTTGCAGTTTTTCACTGCAGAATCACACTATATTCACGACATAATCGCTGTCATATGGCACGCATAACATGCCCAAAATCAATTGTTTCACATTAACCATCATAAGCTTATATCACATGTCATAATATCACAATTTAATCCACAATTTCACAACACACAGTCACATATTAAATCAAGATTATGAGAAAACTTACACTCAGAATTTAGAGTAGGGGTTTAAGCTACTACTGATTACCAATTAACACATTAAATCGTGACAACAAGCAGCTATTCTAAACACTCGGAATTTAGAGTAGGGGTTTAGGCTACTACTAAATTACCAATTAACACATTGAATCGTGTCCACAAGCAGCTATTCTAAACACTCAGAATTTAGAGTAGGGGTTTAGGCTACTACTAAATTACCAATTAACACATTGAATCGTGTCCACAAGCAACTATTCTAAACACTCAGCAATACGCTTTCGCTGAAATGCCGAAAGCTCAAACTAGCCTTTCTTTAGCTCGTAAAAGGTCTTAATGAATCTGAAACTTCAACACAATAATTAAAACAATAACACAATCAACAATCGGCTAAGGATTCACCTTAAACAATAAAAAACATAATCTTAAGTTAAATTATCACGTAACTGAAACCTTCGACATAAAGTTTGAAATTTAAATATCTCGGTCTTTACTCAATCATTTTGCCTAAACCTGATTCCTTTCATCTAATTATTCACCTACAATAAATTCTCAACCTTTAAACTACACAAAACTAATTAATTCATGGTATCAAAATTTTCGACATATTTATGGCATTTTTCACGAAATTTATTAAAACCCAAGAAAGTTTTAACGTAACTTCAAAGAAAGTTTAGAAACCTTTTAATCTCATCAAAACTAATTTAAAAACACTTTGAAACCACGCTTTTATCCAAAATCCCGAAATCCAACATTAACGAACCAATTTTCAGCTTTTATTTAAAACATGCGATTCAATAGCTAAATACTCAGTTTTAAAGACTAAATAACATTTAAAAGTAATAGAAAGAGGAACAATTACCTTTGATGGATGAAAAATGAGCTCTTGGTTGATAACCTGAAAAACCCACAAACTTGACAATAGAGAAATCGATGGTATTGTTAGTGTTATTCTTGAAATTTTATTGGGGTTTAAGGCTTGGGTGTTGATAGAAATGAAAGGAATATAGTTTTGGAAATCAAAATTGAATAGGAGAGTAAGGAAGAACAAGGGACGACAAACAAACAAGGAAAAGGAAATAAACTATCATGGGTTTGCTGTAGAAGAAAGGAAAAATAGGTTGTATTTTAAAATTTTGTAAAACTGTTTCATAAACACACATAATTTTGACCCTTTTACAGATCAGTTCTTCTTTGAAAATTGAAAGCCTTTTCAGTATTTTTTTTTCAAAAATTGATTTAATTTTCAAACTACCATAAATAAAAACATTTCCGAATAACATGCTAACGAAATTCTTGAGCTCACTAAAGCTAAAATCCCTAAAATACCCTTAAAACTCCTAAGATTTTGAGGGGCTACAACTCTCCCCCTCTAAAAAGAATTACATCCTCGAAATTTACCTAAGCTAAATAGAGAAGGATATTGTTGTCTCATCCTATTTTCAGCTTCCCAAGTAGTCTTTTCTATCTTGTGGTTGTGCCACAAAACCTTAACTAGCGAAACCCTCTTATTTCTCAAAACCTTCTCTTCACGAGCTAAAATCTCAATCGGTTCCTCCTCATAAGTAAGACTAGTTCAAACTTCAATCTCCTCTACTGATACAATATGCGACGGATTTGAATGATACTTTCTCAACATAGACACATGGAAAATATCGTGAATTTGCTCAAGTTCCGTCGGCAACTTAAGTCAATAAGCTACCACACCAATCCTCTCAACAACTTCATAAGGTCCAACATACTTTTGACTCAGTTTACCCTTCCTTCCAAACCTCAAAACCTTTTTCCAAGCTTAAACATTCAAGAACACCTTATTGCCGACTTGAAACTTGATATCTTGACGTTTCAAATCCGCAAAAGATTTCTACCTATTTGGTGCTGCTTTCAAACAATCACAAATCAAATTTACCTTCTCTTCAGTCTCACGAACTAAATTCGATCTAGCATTTTGGTTCTCATCCAATTCTGCCCAACACAAAGGAGTTCTACACTTCCTACCATATAATGCTTCGAACGGTGACTGTAAGAAAACTATGCTAACCGTAAATATTGCTCCCAACTACCACTTAACTCAATTACACAGCTTCGCAATATATACTCTAAAACTTGAATTACTCTCTCTGAATGACCATCAGTTTGGGGGTGATAAGTCGTACTGAAAGTAAGTTTTGACCCCAAAACCTTTTACAAACTCTTCCAAAACATTGATGCAAAACGTGGATCCCTATCTAAAATAATTGAAACAGGAACCCTATAAAGAAGTAGAATTTCAGCAATGTACAACTCCACCAACTTCTGCAAAGGATAATTGGTATGCATAGCTAAGAAATACGCACTCTTCGAAAACCGATCAACTATTACCCATACTGAATCCTTCTTTGTCGGAGTCAAAGGAAAACCCGTAACAAAGTTTATAGTGATCCTTTTTCACTTGCATTTAGGAATAGCAATCGGTTGCAACAAAACTGAAGGAAACTAATGCTCTACCTTTACCTTTTGGAAAACAAAATATCGAGTCACAAAATCCATAAAATCACACTTTAAACCAAGTCAGCAATAAATCTCTTGAAGATCATGATACAGTTTACTACTACCGGGATGTATAATCTAAGGGCTACTATGCACCTTGGTAAGAATTGCTTGCCTCAAATCTACTTCATGCGGCATACATAACTTGCCTCGACAGTTCAATATACCATCATTGCCAACATCAAAATCTCTATTAACACCTTGCTCAACTTGTCGAATCCTTTCTAATAACTCCCCATCTAACGACTGTTTCTCCTTAATCTACTGTGACAAAGTCGACCTCACCATAAGTTCAGCTAACAATCCTCCATCACTAGCTAAACTCAAGTGAGCAAACATGGTTTTGAACTCCGTCATTGACTTCCTACTCAAAGCGTCAGCAACAACATTCGCCTTGCTAGGGTGATACTCTATAACACAATCATAATCCTTCAAAAGCTCAATCCAATGCTTATGTCTTAAATTCAACTCTTTTTGAGTTAGGAGGTACTTAAGGCTCTTGTGATCCATATAAATGACACACTTCTCACCATACAAGTAATGACGCTAAATTTTAAGCGAAAACACCACAACAACTAACTCCAAATCATGAGTACAATAATTGCACTCATGCGTCTTCAACTGTCTCGAGGCATAAGCCACAACCTTACCCTTTTGCATCAAAACACAACCAAGTCCCAAATACAAAACATCACTATAAACCACAAAATCTTTTCCAGGCTTTGGTTGAATCAACACAAGTGCCTTAGTCAAAACTACCTTAAACTATTCAAAACTTTCTTGCCTTTCATCAATCATTCAAAGACCATATCTTTTTAAAGTAGTTTCATTAAGGGTGTAGCAATAAGGGAAAACCCTTCAATGAATCTATGATAATAGCCAACCAAAACCAAGAAACTTTGAACTTCAGTAACACTTCTAGGCGACTTCCACCCTAAGAGCACTTTAATTTTCTTTGGATCCATTCGAATCCCTTTTGCTGACACAACATGACCTAAAAATGCCACTTCTTTAAGCCATAATTTACATTTACTAAACTTCGCATACAATTGCTTATCTCGCAAAATTTGCAACACAACCCTTAAATGTGCATCGTAATCCTCCTCAAAACGAGAATACACCAAAATATCATCTATGAAGACAACCAAAAATTAATCCAAGTACAAATGGTATACTCAGTTCATCAAATCCATGAACGCAGTAGGGGCATTTGTTAAACCAAACAACATTACCAAAAACTCATAATGCCTATATTGAGTCCTAAAATCAGTTTTCAAAATGTCAGACTCGTTCACCTTCAATTGATAATACCAGATCTTAAATCAATCTTCGAAAACATTGTTGCACCTCGAAACCGATCAAACAAGTCATCAATTTGAGGTGAAGGGTACTTATTCTTGATAGTCAACTTGTTTAACTTCCTATAGTTAGAACACATCCGCAATGAACCACTATTCTTCTTCACAAAAAAAATTTAATGCACCCCACAGAGATACACTCGGTCGAATGGACCCTCTATCAAGCAACTCTTGCAACTGAACTTTCAACACCTTGAGTTTTTTGGTGCCATACGATAGGGTACAATGGGCACCAGTGTAGTACCATGATAGAGCTCAATACAAAACTCAACTTCACATTTTGGTGGCAAACCAAACAACTCTTCAAGAAGCACGTTAGGAAAATCCTTAACAGTATGAATATCCTGAACTTTAACAGTACTAGATTCAGTAACCACAGAACGAGATGGCTCAGCTAAAATCTCCTCAACTGCTTTATCTCTCTCAACTAACTTATCAAACATCTCCACATTCTGAGTTACCAAGTAAACCCAAACCTCATGATTTAGTCCAAATTAGAAGCTCTTACAATAACCCCTCTAAGAAAGAACCATCTCAGGAGCATACTAACTAAGTGACACAAACTCTGGCTAGTAGTCAGCCATTGACAAATCACCTTGAACCAAATCCAAGAACTCATGTTTACGAGCCTCCATATACTACTCGTCTATGAACTTCTTCTTAAACACCTCAAGAAACTAACCCAAAGTCAAACGATCAGCGGTAGTACCTCTCCTAACCGTATTCCACCAATGATGACCCTCACCATTGAGTAAGGATACAACATAACCAAACTCTTCCTCATCAAAATAGGACATCTACTCAAGGATCCTTTCAACTCATTCCAACCAGTACTCAGCTATGGTTGGACCAGTACTTTTTACCCTAGAAAACTCTTTACAACCCAACACCCGAAGACGTGCAGGAGCAGGGTAAGCACCAATAATCCACTAAAACGCTCCAATCATATCTTCCATCAGAGGGTCTACACCCTCATCAAGTATGTTCACTCTACGAGGTGGTACAGGATGTGCAGAGGATGTACCATCCTTTTGAGTGCTAGCTCTCATATTAACATATTTAGGAGGCATGTCGAATCTAATCTAATACACACAAAACAACCAAAGATGTGAGTGGCGGGGAAATGATCCAAGCTACGTTTCTATAAACAAACTATAGGATTAAAGGCAATTTGTTCCCATTGCTACCCCACATGCAATTCAATTAGAGACATTCCAGACAATTTAGACAATCAAAGTAACTTAAATGCTTGGGTTTTTGGAACCATTGGTTGTGAAACCCCAATTCATACAACAATCACCTATGTTCGAGGGTTAGAGAATCTAGGCTCTGATACCACTAAATGTAACATCCTATACCCAGCCCGATCGTTATGCCCGAATAACAAGATGTCACACCACCGTCTCATATCACACATAGTGCAAATGAGCTCATTCTTAAAGAAATGTCTTCCATTTTAGCACTTACACAAGTTTTAAGTAAAATATAATCCTAATTATCGTTAAGACTTGCTACACACACTTTAATTGATCATATAATAACAATTGTACATACATAAAAGCGAGCCACCTAGCAAAATTTCAAAATTGACTACGTAGGTATCGATACTATAACATGGGTTTTGATATTTTCCTTACGCGAAATCGATACCGATTGAAAAATCGATACCAAAACAACATTTTACTTCTCGCCTAAAAAATAACAATACAAATTATCGGTACCTTTCAATAAGTATCGATAATTTTACCCCAATTATCGATACTCGTGATATGGTATCGATACCAAATTACGATTCTGACTTCCTGCACATTTGAAAATCACAAAGGTATCTTTTTAAAACTCAAATATCGATACATCTTCTCCATATAGTCTAAATTCAGCATATTTAAGCATATAAACCATTCCAACACAATTCTATTCAACATGCATCTCTTATCATATCAAATAAATGTCACGAAGACTATAATAATAGTTTCAAACATCGAAAATAAGTTCAAGCAATAATCAAAATATCATGACTCAAATCTTTAAATCCTAAGAACAAATGAGCTATGGAAACATCCAAAATATCATGGCAAATACCAGTAAAAGTTCTACCACATTGCCGTTATTTCCCAAATCATAAAAAATAGTAAATCACTTGTGAAGTATTACTAGAGTCTCGCTTGGATCAATCCCTTGAAACCACACCATTCACACTGGAATGCTACTAGTCTACAATGGATTGAAAAGGAGTGGGTGAGCTTAACAAGCTCAGTAAATGCCTAGAAAAACTACCATGCAGACAATTCATCAAGCATTAACGAAACAACCGTATAGTACAACCTCAACAGTTCCAACTCTAATGTTATATTATACTCACTCATGCATTATTTACTAGTTCATTTACATGGTAATCACATTCACTTTTAAACATATATCACATTAAACATATAATCACATAACATTTAAGCGTATATCACAATACTCATAAACATATTTATAGACAATTTGGCACTTGAGCTATGAAATGTAAAAGTGGGTTCTATCACTATTGCGTGTAAATAATGCAAATGTGCAAGTGTACATGTCGATTCAAGTAATATAATGATGAGTGAGTATCATCTCCACAGGGATCGGAAGTTGATTTGAATTGGTAAGTGTTATTGAAGATTTGAATAACGAAATTGTGCAAAAGGAACAAAGTATAAATTGGTGAAGGGAATTAAAGAAAGAACTAATAATATCAGTTATAAATAAAAAATGATCAAACAATCTAAATGTCGTGGCAATTCACAAGGAACAAGTAGAGAGTATTTCTGTTGTTGAATGATAATGGTTGGAATTAATTAGGGAATATTTTAATAACATAATAATGCCATGGCAAAGTTATGACCAAACTACTGCCCAGATATTTGCTACTGCAGTCTACTTCTTTCAAGAGTTAAACTTTAATTATTATTCAGAGTCTGTGTATGTCTACAAGAATCACAAATGATAACCTAACTAACGTTCTATACCTGTACAAATCACATCTTCTATTTCTAGAGTGATGCGAATATTCTTTCGATTACTCACTTATATCAATCAATTAATAATCTAATTTTTTTAATCCTTTCAGATTCAAATCTATCTAAGTTCATAACATGCAATCAACTATGCCTAGAGCTTGCATGCATTCCAAATAAAAAAGAATTGAATGAAATAATAAATTTAATCACAAGCATACCATAGGCATTATAGTTAATTCAATATTCACCTAAACAATTCCAACTCGAAGATAATTAGCTCATGGGTTGGGCAATGAAATCCAAAATTAAATCATTCATCAACTTTAATTTCACGAATCACAGAATTCATGGTCTAAATGATTAGCTCATGGGTTGTTGGAAAGAATTGTAGGAAGTTCTCGCACCATTCTAACTTATTATCTAGATTCTATGCAAAACCCAGGGCAGATTTCTCTTCCCCTTCTTCATGTCTAAGGTCTCCCTTTCTTGAGCTGCTCCCTTCTTCTTCTCTTCTCAATTACTCCACCAGATTCTTTTGCAGAGAGAGTAACTGCTCTCTTTATTTTCTTTTTCTCCTTACAATTCGTGTGTCCCCTTTCTTCTATTCCCTCTCCTCCTTTTATAGGGTAGACCCATCCCATTTAGCACATATCTTTTACTCATTTTGTTCAGGGTGATTTATCTTGTACACGTACAACTAGCTGAGAGTAACGTGAATTGAGTGCTGCATCATCTTCTTGGAATTGCCATGGCATTTATGTTGGCAATCTATCCCGCCATTACCATAGAAATGTCTCACCTCCTTCGTTCTCTTTTCCTCTTCTTCTTTTTCTTCGTCTTTCTTCTTTCATCCTACATGTACTTGCGACCAAAGACAACTAGACCTCTTTCCAGTAATTAAAAGTAACATAAATTTACAACTGCAACACAATCCAAGCTTTAGTATACAATGCTCTAATAATAAGTCTAAAATGCAAACATATTTTCTTAATTACAAGAAAATACTTCATATTAAAGGCATGAAATATAACTCTTTTCAAGATTTATTAGTCACCACTCATCGGATACACGAATCTCCAACATAAAAAATGACTCATAGAGTTGAACATATCCCAAAAAGTGAAGCATGTAGCTAACACTCTCAATCACACCAAACATGTCCCGTTGAATTGATCTTAGCTCACATTCCCTTATTTTTCCAACATCTCCCAGGGCCTTAATACCCAAATCACTTAATACATATAGGTGAGTACTCACAATCCTATGGCATTCCAACTATATCCAATGGTCTTAAGGTTTACAATGCCAAAATATTCGTTGTTAAGCACATATTTTACTTATCGTTTCTGCATTTTTTCATTACACAATCACACTATATTCACGACATAATTGTTGTCATATGGCACGTATAACATGCCTACAATCAACTCTTTCCTAATAACTATCATAAGTTCATATCACATGTTATTATATCACAATTTAATCCACAATTTCACAACGCACATTCACATATTAAATCAAGAGTATGGTAAAGCTTACACTCAAAATTTAGAGTACGGGTTTAGGCTACTACTAAATTCCTAATTAACATATTGAGTCGTGTCCACAAGCAGCTATTCTAAACATTCACCAATACGCTTTCGCCGAAATGCCAAAAGCTCAAACTAGCCTCTCTTTAGCTCGTAGAAGGTCCTAATGAATCCGAAGCTTCAACACAATAATTCACACAATAACACAATCAACACTCAACTAAGGATTCACCTTAAACAATAAAAAACATAAGCCTAAGCTAAATTTTCACGTAACTGAAACCTTTGACATAACAAGATTGAAATTCAAATATCTCAGTCTATACTCAATCATTTTGTTTATTCTTTTCATCTAATTATTCATGCATGATAGATTCTCAACATTTAAACTACACAAAGCTACTCAATTCATGGTATCAAAATTTTTGACATGTTTGTGGCAATTTTCACGAAATTTATTAAAACCCAAGAAAGTTTTAATGAAACTTCAAAGTAAGTTTAGAAACCTTTTCTCATCAAAACTAATTGAAAAACACTTTGAAACCACGTTTTTATCCAAAATCCTAAAATTCACCTTTAATGATCCAATTTTTTTACTTTTATTTAAAACATGCGATTCAATAGCTAAAAATTCAGTTTTAAAAACTAGATAACATTAAAAAATAATAGAAAGAAGAATAGTTACCTTCGATGGAAGAAAAACAAGCTCTTGGTTGATAACCCAGAAAACTCACAAACTTGACAATAGAGAAATCTATGGTATTTTTAGTGTTTTTCTTGAGTTTTTATGGAGGTTTAAGGCTTGGGTGTTGATAGAAGTCAAAAGAATATAGTTTTGAAAATCAAAATCGAATGAGAGAGGAAGAAAGAATAAGGGATGACAAACAAACAAAGAAAAAGAAATAAACTATCGTGAGTTTGCTGTAGAAGAATGGAAAAATAGGTTGAATTTTAAAATTTGGTAAAACTACTTCATAAATAATAGAATTTTGACCCTTTTATAAATCAGTCCTTCTTTCTTTCAAAATTGAAAACCTTTTCAGTATCTTTTTCAAAAATTAATTTAATTTTCAAAATGTCATAGACAAAATTTTTTTTAATACCATGCTAATGAAATTCCTGAGCTCAAAAGCTAAAATCCTTAAAATACCCCTAAAACTTCTATGCCCAAAATTGGGGTGTTACATTGGGTGAACTGGGTTCGCAAAACCATTATGATGATGGCAAGATGAGGTCACAGTCTAGCGATGAGCTAACTTGGGAGCTTTAAAGAGGTTGAAACTATAGAAAGCTGGAAAGAAGCCATGCGAGAGGAAATGAGCATGACTCATAATAACTTAAATTGGGAGCTCGTTGAAAAACAATCACACACAAATGTCATTAGTGTCAAGTGGGAGTTCAAAACAAAATTAAATGATGATGGGTCGCTTAACAAGTTAAAGGTGAGGTTGGTTGTGAAAGTTTCAATCAACAGTATGGCATTGATTACTAGAAGACTTTTGCACTAGTAGTAAGGCTAGACACAATCAGATTATTATTGGCCTTAACAACAAAGATGGATTGGAAAATTCATCAGCTAGATGTTAAATTAGCCTTTCTGAATGCCTATTTTCAGGAAGAAATCTATGTGGAGCAACCTCTTGGGTTCGAAGTTAAAGGAAAAGAGGAGAAGGTATATAGGCTTAGAAAGCCTTATACGATTTGAAATAGGCTTCGCGAGCTTGGTAAGAGAAGAAAATTGGAAAACTCACTTTGCTAATTGTTTCGTTGTATATAGATAATCTACTTGTGATTGGAAGTATCGAAGTCTTAGTAAAGGAGTTTAACCAACAAATGGTGAACATGTTCGAAATGTTAGATCTTGGGGAAATGAGATATTTCCTTGGGATGAAATTTTGACAAGTTCAAGAAGGAATTTTTATAAGTCAACAGGGCTTTGCATTGAATATTTTAAAGAGGTTCTGTATGGAAAAGTGTAAACCAATCAAGAAGCCTATTGCACTTGGAGAAAAACTCTATAGTAGTGAAAACTTTCAGAATGTTTATAAGAAGAACTATCGAAGCCTTGTAGGTTGTTTGTTGTACTTAACAACAACAGGACCAAAAATTATGTTTGCAGTTGGCTTGTTGTCAAGATTTATGCACTGATGTGATACTTCTCATTTCAAAGCGGCGAAGAGGGTGTTGAGATACATTAAAGGAACAATTGAATTTGGTATTTGGTTCGCAATGGCGAACACCACAATGGCGTACTCCTTAAAACTTGTTGCGTACACTAACAGTGACTGGGCAGGATTAGTGGATGATATGCGAAATACCTCTGAATATTTCTTCTCACTAGGATCTGGGGTACTCTCTTGAAGTTCGAAGAAGCAATCAACAGTGGCTCAATCCACAGCTGAGGCTGAGTATGTAGTTACAGCAGCAACAATTAATTAAGCAATTTGGTTGAGAAAAATTTTGTTTGATTTGAATCATGTATAGGTTGAAACAACTCATTTTTTTCGACAACCAGTCTGCCATAGCAATTGCAAAGAACCCAGACTTTCATGGAAATACAAAGCATTTTAAAATCAAGTATTACTTTGTAAGAAAAGTTGAATAGAGCAAAGAAATGACTTTGGGTCATTGTAGTACTGAGGGTCAACTTGCAAACATCCTGACCAAACCACTTGGAAAGTCAAGGTTTGAAGAGTTGAGGGATAGAATTGGTGTTCGCAGCATGAAAGCCAAGGAGGAGTGTTATGAGATAACAATCCATGCAGCAAACACACTTGGCAAAAACATCAAGATTGGTGAGCTCACAGAAAGTGGCGAGCTCATTAATTTTGGTGACCAAGGTTCACAATATTTTGAAGAACTAAAAATATGAATAGGATTTGAAGAGCTTATTGCAAGTTAACTTTACTTGCAGGTCAAGTTAAACAAAATATATTTTGTTTGTAGAAGATTTAGTATATAGTAGTATAATATATTTAGCATTATTAGTATAAAATTTTTTGTTATTTCTTTCCATATTTAGGAATATTTTTCTTATAAATACCCTTGTTACATTGTTCAATTGATATATATGAGTGAAAATAATAATAAAAACCTTAGCAGACAATTTTGTTGCTAAAAACTTCAATGTCTTCCCAAAACTTATATATGAAATGCCTATGAGCCTTCAGCTCCGAAAATCAAATTTCAATTTAGATGCTTCATTTGACAAAAGTATATATACATATATATATTCTTCTAAAGTAAAGCAAGACACTTGATGGAGACAATAATGGCATTAAAAGTTGGCAATCAAATGCATTGCAAAGCCTAAATTCTAACATCTGCAAAGCTATAAAATACGAGAATCAAGAAACAACCAAATGATGCAAAAAGAAACCATATATGGTGTTTACAAATAATGCAATAAGAAACCCAATATGATGTCTACAATGTTGGAAGACATGACAGCATTGAATGACATAAAACAGCGGATGAGGTTATTTACATGGTACTGGGAAAGCTTGCCTGAACCTGAAAATAAGCCACCAACCATATTTGCTGCTGCTAACTAGTGTCAACTATCTCCCAGAGTTCCCCCAAACACTTCAGTAGGGAAAAATTTCCTCATTTAAGGTTCTTAAAATAGCCCCAATGAAGTGGTCAGGGGAACTCCAGGGAACACCTGACATTTCGTTTCTTATGTTATAGTTTCTTAGTATATTTATGCATAGAGGATTCACTGTATAAATAGGCAAGGTTCACTAAGCTTAGATATTGACACATTTTAAATGATCCATGGTGGGGAAAATGATTGAGAGATAGTGAAATTCGTAGGTTTCATGTTGTGGGAATTGAATCTGGCCAATATTTGATGGAAAATAAGGAGTTTGGCAATAGAATAGAACAACAGTAACTAGTGGACAGAAAGCTTTTTGGATTCCCCTAACTCTTTCATGTTAAAGTTCTCTCCATCCAACCTTTTCATTTCACTGTTCAGAAAAAAAACACTTTTTTCAAGTATGACATACCATGCCACATGATTAGTAACATTCACTTGGATTATTTCCTTGGCCTTAAAGATTAAATCACTTAATATGCTTGCCAGAGACTTCGTTCTTAGTACACGAAACAAATGCTGCACATCCACTGAATAAAAAGTTGAAAGTTATCTCTCATCCTACGTTTCCACAGAGTTAAAGCACTTTATTGACAAAATTTTGAAAACGTAGGATAATTATCAATATTTGGCATTTCAATTAGACCATAAGTTTCTATCTTAAACATTGTCAATCAGATTGGAGCAACAAAAACTCTCCATCTCTGCCTGTTAAAAAGAGTTATATGAAACCGTCTTCTTTTCCCTTGGAAATTTCTATTCATTTTTGTTAGGATCAAGCAAGAAACAAAGTCTACTTGTCATTTGTTTAGGCATAGCTGAAATGATATTATGAAAATAGCCTAACCTTGCAAGAAAAGTTATCAAGGATTGCTAGTTAGCCTGGAAACTATACTTCATCATGTAACTGATAAAAAGCATAATTTCCTACCAGTTTAAGCCGGAAAGATTTTCAGTTAGTATGCAAAGGAAAGAAAAAAAAACAGTTTTAGTAGGTAATCAATCAACTTTATCAGGTTTATTTTGATCTTTATTAACAAGGCAATATTATGCTAGCTAGAATTGTGACTCTTTCATATCAAGGCTAGTAGCGCAACAAGCCATTTGAATCACCATTATAATTAACTATAGAAAGCAGACCATTTTGGCCAAATTCTAGTAAGCCTTATCTCCACTGGCTTTAAAGTTGTTTCCTTTCCAAAGTTATTTTATTGCTCTTCAGCTTTTACCTTCTAGGGAAACCTATTATCCGCAATATCTTAAATCTGATTTTAACATATGAAAATATAAAAACACCGCATAAAATAAACGCGATTTTATTACTCTTTAGCTTTTTCCTGTATTGGGAACAATTATTCCTCCTCCTGGAAAACATTGCTATGCAAAATTGAGATATAGCTTATGGCTGCAAAAAGTTCTACCTAAACACTTTTAAACTGCTCCATGTATTAAATTATGTCAGTACCGTCTCGGAAACAAGAAATCTTCAGTTGGAAAAACCCATTGTTTCCAAAAAATACCTTTAACATATCTGATCCTCGTTGCTTCATGTGGAAACATCAGCTGATTAACCTCAAGTATTCTGTAAGACACTCGAGATTATCTTCGATATTTCCGGTTGCTTGTTTTGATTTATGTATGTGCATCAAAAGATGCTCGGATAATACCCTTCTGAAATATTAATGTAGACACAATAACAGACCAGATGAACCCTTAGCAAGGATTTTGAAGTCAAAAGTTGTATAAAATTCTGGCCATATATACTTTTATTCACTGCCCATCATTTTCTTCACCCCCACATAGAATCTAAGCAGCTGTGTTGGTGTTTGTAAAACAGAAAGAAGGAAAGAACAAGCAGACTACAGGAACAAAAGAATGGTTCACCCACTCATTTCATCAAAACATTTTATCTTTGAACCAAAACACTACCAAATTGTTGAAGCAATGGTCAGCATGCAGCAACCAAGACTGTCGAGGGCACTACATGCAGAAGCTGCTAGTTTACCAAGCCAGCAAGCTATTTTTACTTCATTTTGTATTTTTAAGTTAATGTAATGTAACTTAGTTGTATTTCAACTATGTTAGGTTTATGTTTGATGTAAAATTGATGGTGATTGAGTTGATAAATCAGCTTTGTTCACTTGTTCAAGTTAATTAGCACAAGTTACCAAGTTACTTAGTGGTAGTAGGTTGAGTTTAGGTTAACCTACTGTTTTGTCAAGTTGTAAACTTGTTTATGTATTGGCTTCATACCATTTTCAATTTTTTGAATGAATCCAACAAGTTTTCATCCATATGCTCTCTATTTTAGTTTTGCTTAAAGTTTTGTTTCATTTTTCTGCTTTGTTTCTGCTGCAAGTCACGAGTCTTACTCGACAAGCATTCTGTTGAAGCTTGCTGCTGTTGCACTTAGATCCAACAATTGGTATCTAGAGCCATATTCTTAGAAGACCTGTTGTAGTTCAGTATCAAAACCATGGCATCATCAGGTTTTTCACCAGCTGCACCACCTGCCTTTAATGGAGAGGGCTTCAACATTTGGGCAGTTAAGATGAGGACTTACCTGCAGGCATTCGACCTATGGGAAGTTGTTAACTCAGATGCTGAGCCAGCACCTCTTCGAGCTAATCCAACAGTTGCTTAAATAAGGCAACACACTGATGAAAGAACAAAAAGGCACAAGGCCATGTCATGCATACAGAATTGTGTGACAGATGTGATCTTCACGAGGATCATGGCCTGTGAAACACCAAAGGAGGCTTGGGACAAGCTGAAAGAAGAATTTCAGGGGACTGAGAGAACAAGGCAACAACAGCTGCTCAACTTGAGAAGGGATTTTGAAAATCTCAAAATGAAAGAGGAAGAAACAGTCAAGCAGTATTCAGACCGAATTATGGTTGTTCTAAACAGCATAAGGCTCCTTGGAGAGCAATTTAGTGAAGCTAGAATAGTTGAGAAAGTCATGTCCACACTACCAGAGAGGTATGAAGCCAAAATTTCATCCCTCGAAGACTCAAGGGACTTGACAACTATCTCCTTAACTGAGCTAATCAATGCCTTGTATGCACAAGAGCAAAGAAGAGCCAGTAGACAAGAGGAGCACCAGGAAGGGGGTTTTTAAGCCAAAAAAAAAGGACTCGAGCTTCAATGCTCATAAAGGCAAAAGGTTCTGGAAAACCAGGCCTAAGCCTGATGCTGCTAAGAGCAGTGATCAACCCTGCAGACACTGCAAAAGGGTTGGTCATCCAGAAGACAGATGCTGGTTTAGACCAGATACAGTATGCCAACACTGCAAGAAGAAGGGCCATGTTGAGAAGGTTTGCAATAACAGAAGCAAACCAAGATAAAATTAGTTTCAGCATCAAAAGGTAGAAGCTCGAGTGGCTGAAGAAAGCAGTGATCAAGAAGAACAGGTTTTTGCTGTTTTATGTGCAGCAAACCAAAATAAGGGTTCAAAGGGCTGGCTTCTGGACAGTGGTTGCACAAACCACATGTCACCAGATGAAACCATCTTCAAGACCTTGGACAGAACCTGCAAAACCAAGGTAAAAATTGGAAATGGTCAGTTCATAAATGCTGAAGGAAGAGGAGATGTGCTGATCTATACTCCAACAGGTGCCAAAATCATTTCTAATGTACTTTTGGTACCTGAAATCGATAGGAACCTTCTCAGTATAACTCAACTACTTGAGAAAGGTTACTCAATTATGTTCAAGAAGAAAGAATGCCAACTTTTTTAACCAAGTGGATCAAACCTCATAACAGTCATCATGACTGACAAATGTTTTGAAGTAGACTGGCCAAATGAATTGCATTCAGCCTGTGTAGCCTCCACTGATGACTCTAGACTCTGGCATCAGAGGCTTGGACATGCAAACTATAAATCCATAGCTCGAATGGCCATTGAAGGACTTGCTAAAAACTTCATCGATTCAGTAAAGAATGATGAGCTTCGTGAGATAGGTCAACAAGGAAAATTGGCAAGATTGCCATTTCCTACAAGCACAACATGGAGAGCATCAAAGAAGCTGCAGCTTGTGCACACTGATGTGTGTGGACCAATGAAGACCAAGTCTCTCAAAAGAAGCAGGTACTTTATTCTCTTTATTGATGACTTTACAAGATACTGCTGGATTTATTTTCTAAAGTAGAAATCAGAAGTTGCATCTGTGTTAGCAGATACTGGTTAGCAGAGATGTTGTTTTCAATGAAAAATGATACTAGAACTGGGAGAAGGCTGAACCAGAGGCTGTATCTGAAGAGCTGGCATTGGACCAAGTTCAAAATGATCAAAACACACCTGAAATGGATGTAGATGATGTTCCAGTCAGAGGCACTCGATCATTGGCTGAGGTCTATAAAAGAGCACAGGTGGCCATTACTGAACCAAACTATTTTGAAGAGGCAGATAACCAGGAGGGCTGGAAGCAAGCAATGATTGATGAAATCAAAATGATTGAAAAGAATCAGACCTGCAGTCTGGTTGAAAGACCAACAAACAGGAAGATTATTGGTGTTAAATGGGTCTATCGAGTTAAAAACAATACTGATGGTACCCTAAACAAGTTAAAGGCTAGATTGTTTGTAAAAGGCTTCAGTCAGAGGTATGGATCAGACTACCTAGAGACCTTTGCACCTGTGGCCAGGCTCGATACCATCAGGCTGCTAGTTGCCTTAGCAGCACAAAGGCAGTGGATGATACATCAACTTGATGTAAAATCTGCATTTCTAAATGGATACCTTGAAGAGGAGATTTATGTGGAGCAACCTCAAGGTTTCAAGGTGTCTGGCAAGGAAGAAATGGTGTACAAGCTCAACAAAGCCTTGTATGGCTTGAAACAGGCTCCAAGGGCTTGGTATAGCAGAATAGATGGCTATCTGACAAGTCTAGGATTTGAAAGGAGTCTCAGCGAGCCAACTTTGTATGTTAAATCGACTAGTGCTGAAACTCAGCTCATTGTCTCAATATATGTCGATGACTTACTGGTGACAGGAGGAGATCAAGAGATGCTAAGCAGCTTTAAAGCCAAAATGCAACAACATTTTGAGATGTCAGACTTGGGATTGATGTCTTATTTCTTAGGCATGGAAGTAACTCAAGCTGAAAATGGAATTTGGCTAAGTCAAAAGACCTTTTCCATGAAGGTTCTCAACAAATTCTCAATGGAAAATTGTAAAGCAAAAAGCACACCAGTTGCTGTTAGAGAAAAGCTCTCGAGCCAAAATAAGTATGAAAAGGTTTGTGAAACAACCTATCGAAGTCTAGTTGGATGTTTGTTGTATTTGACTACTACTAGACCTGACATACTGTATGCTGTGAGTCTACTCTCGAGGTTTATGCATTGTTCAAATGAAAGTCACTTTAGAGCTGTAAAAAGGGTTTTAAGATACATCAAAGGAACCTTGTCCTATGGAATGCAATTTACCAAGGCTGAGAACTTGAAGCTGGTTGGATATTGTGACAGTGATTGGGCTGGTTCTTTGGATGATATGAAGAGCACTACGGGTTATGCATTCAACATAGGCTCTGCTATGATTTGCTAGAGCTCAAAGAAGCAGGGAGTAGTGGCTCAGTCGACTGCAGAAGCAGAATATGTGGCTGCTGCTGCAGTAGTCAATCAAGCCATTTGGCTTAGAAAAATTTTGAAAGATATCAACCATGAGCAAAATGAAGCAACAGAGATATTGTGTGATAATCAATCTGCTGTTGCAATTGCAAAGAACCCTGTCTTTCATGGGAGGACCAAGCATTTCAATATTAAGCTCCATGCAGTTCGAGAAATGGAGCAAGCTCATGTTATTAAACTGATCCATTGTAGTTCTGAAGAGCAAATTGCTGATATTTTAACAAAGCCACTCAGTGTCTCAAAGTTTGAACATTTGAGAGCTAATATGGGTGTTTGCAACATGCTAACCAAGGAGGAGTGTTGAAGCAATGGTCAGCATGCAGCAACCAAGACTGTTGAGGGCACTACATGCAGAAGCTGCTAGTTCACCAAGCCAGCAAGCTGTTTTTGCTTCATTTTGTATTTTTAAGTTAATGTAATGTAACTTAGTTGTATTTCAACTATGTTAGGTTTATGTTTGATGTAAATTTGATGGTGATTGAGCTGATAAATCAGCTTTGTTCACTTGTTCAAGTTAATTAGCACAAGTTACCAAGTTACTTAGTGGTAGTAGGTTGAGTTTAGGTTAACCTACTGTTTTGTCAAGTTGTAAACTTGTTTATGTTGGCTTCATGCCATTTTCAGTTTTTTGAATGAATCCAACAAGTTCATTTTTTTTTTCTACCGCAAGTCATGAATCTTGCTCGACAAGCATTCTATTGAAGCTTGCTGCTGTTGCACTTAGATCCAACACAAATACTAACAACTCCCACTAACCTTTGTTGTAACTTGAAAATACGTAACTTGTGCACATGGTAAACTAGAACCTAAAACATCATAACATAAGCTGGTTACATTGGTTTAAACTAAACTAGATCGAAACTAAATTAAGTCAGAATAGTTGGGCATAGTTTAACACTCCTCCTTGGCCAGTATGCTGCAAACACTGATGTTTCTTCTTAGACTCTCAAATTTGTTAGCTCCAAGGGGCTTTATCAAGATGTCTGCAAGCTGATTTTCAGAACTACAATGAACCGACTTCACTTCATTCATTTGATCTTAAATCTTTATTAAAAAAATACTTTGGCAGATACTTTATCTTGTTTGAAGAACATCTATATGCCAACTACCCTTCTGAACTAATTACTTCCATTTCGGGCAAATCCTTTTATAGTTCCGGCATACACTTACATGCCAACTTTCATTCTCTTAATTTACCAATGTACCATTCAAAAGAATATGTCTTCAGAGTCCACTTTACACAAACCAAATCTTTACACATATATTCATTCCAAAATAGTTGTTCACAGATGCTTATCGCTGGCGGATAAATACACTTTTGGTGAATACTCATTCAGATTTGCATACCAACAAATTACCAATCAAATCATACTCTTGTTTGATATCATACATACTCACATAGATAATGTACCATACATATCATTCATATGAATTCCACATCACTTTATTTCGGAACCCCATATACTCAGGAAATATGACGACTCGGTTTCCATAAGATTCCACAAGAAGACATGTTACTGTTAAAAAATAGCATATACCAGATACTCAAATTTCAGCACCATACAACACAGACGAATTCAAATAAACAATTTCTTATGTTTCTCAATTGCGAGTACGCCCATATTCAACACTAACAGATTATCATGACGAATACCCTTTTAACATTTAGATACACACTTCTCTTCAAGAACTTTCTTAAAAACTTATCAAATTACTTTACAGATCTAATTCCATCAAAAAAATCATCGGACATATCATAACCTTATCTTAACAATACTTATTACAGAGCAATCAAGATTTACCCAGACTTACCATAAGGGCAGATAAGTACATTTGATCAAAGAAATTTAACAAAGTACGCTGCAAGGGCCAAACAAAATACGCCACAAGGGCATCCTACAGAATCACATGTTTACTGTCCCAACGAACTTTCACAGGAGGTGCGATGTATTGTGATTTCTCATTCGATTTACATATCATTGAAGGCTACACCATGAACAGTCATATAGACATATCTTGTCATGGGTCTTAACTACATGGTCTTATACACATTCATCTATCTTGATCTGCTAGTCCAGTCTTCATCTTACTAGAGGCTACACCATGAGTGTTTCCAAATCCTATCAAGATGTCATGAGTCTCAACCTCATGGTCTTACACTTGTTTTCATATCGTGATCTATCAATCTAGTTAGCATTATAACTACCTCACCAGAGGCTTCACAAAGCGAAATTTCTTATCGTTTACTTATCTAGATTTATCTCCATTCCAGACTAACTCATACTTTTCATATCTCAAATTTTACCTGCATACTTATCAATCAACATTCTTCCCAAAAAAAAATTATTACATATCATCATAACATTTATCTTATCTTTACTATTCTCGTACACTTATCAATTATTATAGGTATCATCTTCTATATATATTTTTTCTTCTACTTGAAAAGTTTATTTAAGAGAGAGAGTTAGGGTAGAGACTCACTTGATACTCACTTACTGTAGTTCTAAGCTCAGACTTAGATATCTTTCTCGAACCAACAGCAAAAAATGTTTACAGGATATTAGACCACCATTAAAACTCATTTTCATACAATTTACTATCATCTCAAACTCTGACAACCACCGTGCAAAGCTTTATACCTACAACTTACTGTTCATCTACCACATACAGACTCACTCCTACAAAAACATCTAACATGCAAAACTATAATACTTACCCAGAGATGGAATGATCACTAATTAAACCAATAATCCTTAACTTCTAGGTTAATGAGGAAAAAATACCATTGGATTTAAAAATAAGAATCAGAAAGTAATCTCCAAGGAAGAAGAATAACTTCTCTCAGAACCCTTCTCACCTATATAAATATGACTAATCCTACCTAATGGAGTTTAACAAGTGTCACACATTTCAAAATTTGCCTTCTTAATGGTCTATAGTTTCCGAGAAAAATATAAATGTGAATCCCGCATTATAAATATCAGACTAGTCTATCCAGTTGGTTCCTAACCAGGTTACTTTACAACCTAACTAGCACAATGCTTTAGAAAAATAAGGTATTGTATACCTTTGGTGATAATTCATATCATATTTACCCTTTTTTCGCTTAACACTATATTTTCCTTTAAATAGCATAATATCCTGAAATAAAATCTTCAGTTACTTACACGATAGTTACAATACGCCCACACATATGCCTCAAAAGAAAAATATGGCGGATTGCACTTCACCAAATAGATTATTTTGCCACTATACGCCAAAATCTTAAGTCCGTCAGACATGGGGTGTAACAATCTACCCAAGGATTCTTAGAGCATACCTTCCTTGCAGACTTGATCGTGCCAACCCTTGGAAGACTTTTTCTTCCCACTCTTTATTCCTGAAAGACTCATTGACACTTTCATGTTGTGTTGACCTTCATAAGGCCTTGCCACTCTACGAGCCATCTTTATTCTACCTTATTGTTTGTAGTGGTAAGATTACTTCTAGTAATTTGACTTTTTCACATGACTAACCTAGACCTCACTTACCCCTAACGAACAACTGACTTATTACCCTATGGCTATATGAGCCTGCCGTCTATCTTTCTTGTTTTATTCCTTCGAAACTATCCTTTATTCGGTGTACCGGTACTAAAATTTCATCTTAGAGGAATAGTCTTGATAGACATATTGTCTCCTCTTATTTTCCATACTTAAGCCAACTCCCACGCTGCCTATCTTCCTCTAATTCTCGTTGGGTCTTCGCCCAAGCCATATTGGCTTTCATCACTTTTGGTGGATTCCTTAAATGTCCTCTTGCCATACTTATATTTTCTTTTACCTCTTATTCCACCAGCCTGAATCTTTATACTTGGCGCACTGGTCGTATACTCCGTACTTGAGGTCCTGGAAAACTTTTCGCGTCTATTTCTGGGTAGACTCTATGGGTTGTCATAGTCGAGTTATGGTATTATACCATTTCTATCTCGTTCCCTTGTCCCATCGAACTTACCTTGTGTTTATTATCCTAGTGAACTTACCTCGAGTTTACTATCTCGACGGACTATCTTTGTTCCATATTTACTGTCCCGATGGACTTACTCTTTATGGATGTCATACAGTCTTTCATCCATGGTCATAACCTGCTCGCTATCCTGGCATACTATGTTATGATGCCATGGAGTTTTTCTTCCATGGTCTTACTCATCATACTTGGTTGTCATAGCGTATTTCATATATGGTTTTACACCGTGTATATTTCATCTATGGTCTTACGCCATATACAGTCATCACGGTGTCGCCCCGAAGGACCTGTTGATACTGTCGTCGTGGTAAATATCATTCCATAATTTCCTTTCTTGAATCCTCCTCCCATTATCTCCTTTACACCACCTAATTTTGATGCTCAAACACCACAGTGTTCCCTCCGCAAAGTCCAGATCTTTGCCCGATACTATAACTAAAGGTTCTCTCCATATTTCCCTTCCTAACTTCATCTATCCCATGAAGACTTTTCCCATAAGCATGCAAGGCATGCTCATAACATCATATTATCATGCTCATGCAAACATGACATACTTAACAGCGTAACCAATAACAACAGATTTGGAGTTTTAGGAACTCACCCGAATCCTTATTATTCCCAAAACTTAACTTCATCGAATGCCAAAGCTTCCATTCCCCTGGCAATAGCTAAGCATTCCAACCAAAAAAAATAGTTTATACTCAATATCTCAATTTAAACCCATTTTTCTAAAAGTATGCAGAACCCTTAAAGACAGTTCTAGAAATCCATAAATTCATCTATTAACTTTTACGTACATAGGAAGGTTAAGAACCTTACCTGCTTACTGTTTTCCCTACTTTTCCAGCTTCATCCTCATGCAGTCTGTTCCATGCAGAACCTTCCATGGTTGCTCCTTCTTCCAACTACCGAAGAAGATGAAGAAAGGAGAAATTGAGACAAGGTCGAGAAGAAAATCATCCTTGGGAGCCATTTCCCATCAATTTATAACCTTTCCCACCCTTCTTCCAACCTCATCAGAGTCGTGTATCACTAATTATTATGCCTCACTAAGGAACCGTCTAGTTCCACCTTAACCGAATGAGAATTGGATCTCAACCATGTCCAATTCGGTTTCCATCTTTCCTTTTTCTTCTAATATAGGCCGCCAACTTGTGGTTTCTTTCAATTTAGTTCCTTATTTGTTCCTAATTTCGGGTTATTAGAAATTAGAATGTTACAGAGACCTGTTGACTCGTAACACCAATTTAGTTAAGGTAAATAATAGAATAAATACATTACTTGGGTGAGAGAAAATATTTTATTTTAAAAAATATTTTTTAAATATTTAATGAAAAATTATTATCGGTGTAATGATAAAAAAAAACTTGTTTATAAGTACACTAAACATGTGTTCAATCCTTAGATATGTTAATTTTAGTTCTTTTATTTAAAAATCATATAAAAGTATGAAAAGAAAAAATTGTCATCAAAATAATGATAATCATTTAATAAAAAGCGATAAATAAGTATTTTTCTTAAATAATTTGGTATCTGATCAACTCATGACACTAATTTAATTAAGAATTTAAATAATAATATAAATAATATCTATAATATATCTACAACATATATAAAAGTAACAAACATGATGATACTGTAGATGTTCAACCTTTAATTTGTGGCAAGTGATTCTTTTAAATTTGTTATTATCTTTAGCTAGGATATTGGGAAATGGGGTGTGTGGAAGAAAGGGATTAAGAGAAAATAACAATAAAAGTACTATGGAGGCTTCTGTACTAGAAATTAAATTACATTGTACTCTATTTAAAAAAATATGTAAATTTGTCCCTATATGTTAGATCAAAGAGTAAATTGATCTTTTTTTGTTAAAAAATTCATCAATTTCTTCTGTTAAAAACTGACGTGATTGATAAAGTAACCAGACAATTATATGTGACGTGCCACGTGTACCTCATTTCGACATAAACGGATCAATTTTTAATAGTAGAATTCGAAAAAATTTTAACAGAATGACTAATTTGCTCTTTGTTCTAACGTATAAGGACTAATTTATTTTTTTTAGTGAAAGGACACAAAATACAATCTTACTCCTAGTACAATGACATCCATGATGTTTTTACTAGAAAATAGCTAAAGATAAATCTATGTATATGCTTTACATATAAAAGGAATTAATAAGTGGCACATCCACCATGAAGCTCACTACCTTTTTTTTTTTTTACATTTTAGATAAATGATTAAATTTTAGTTTTAGATCCTCTACTATGTTTAAATTTGAAATTAAATATTTATACTTTAATTTTTAACATAAGTTGGTTTCTATTTTTTTATAATGTTATTATTTAGTTTAAATAGTTAATATCGTCAACTTTTTTGTTAAAATATTATGTGATTATATATAATTTGAATACCTTAAAAGTCTTAAAGACTGACTTACAACTTCCCATTTATTTTAGGTTTGCATGTTTTATTTTACATAATAATACAACGGTTAAATTTAAATTTTTGCCCCTAAACTATGCTAAAGCTTGATATATTATTCTATATACTTTAATTTTTTTTACATAATTTAGTCTTTCTACTTTTATAATGTCATTAGTTAGTCTAGATAGTTAGTATTGTTAACTATTTTAATCAAAATGTCTATGCCAATTTTTCTTCACAACACTATTACAATGGAAAAGAATTGTTTTATCATGACGAGTTTGAATGGGCATTTTTAAGAAAAGTCCTAATTAGTATTTTAAAAATTATTTTTATTGTTACATTACTATCAAGTGATTATATAAAAAATAAAATGTCATACTAATAAATTTAATAGAAGAATTTTAATAGTAGTAACAGTTGGATCTCAATTTGTGAATCCAAAAAGTAAATGATTATATTCTTGAAAATAAAAGTAGGGGTTAAATTCCAAATGTAGAAATTGTATAAGGACTTAGAGCATATTTTAACATTCAAATTTTTACACTATAATTTGACCCAAAAAAAAAATATTCTAAGGTAAAGCGTGAGCTCATAACCATTATAGTAGAGAATAAAAAGAAAGATGAACGAAAGAAAACGAAGGAAAGAGAGACTAAAGGAAGAAAAATAGAATTTTTTTGTGTGTTATTATTATTGTTTTAAATTTATATAATTTCTTTATAAATTAATAATTTTTATGTATATTTTGATATATTTATACATGTATTTATTTTATTTTTCTTATTATATCTATACGTGTTGTATTTATTTATAAATTAATAAATTTATGTAATTAAATTCACCATGCTATCAATATTTGATGATTCGAATTAATATATTTAAAAATGGTTCCTTTATTATACAAGTCAAACCCATAAACAAATTTATTCAATGATGGTTTCGAATATGCTAAGCATATGAATATATAAAAATGACAACATGATGAATGAATGAATCGAGTTAATAGATGTATAAATTCAAGGAAATTACGAATATATTATTTAAAATGTTGGCTTAATCTTAATCAATTAAATTTATTGGAAACAAAATATACCATTTACAATAATAAAAATTAATTCTTCTACTATTGTTTAGACTGTATAAGATTTAAATATTATCACTTAACCTCAAAATAATGTTAACTTCTCCACAAATCCAATTTCTTGAACATACTCATTAATTGTTACTTTTGACGCCAATTGCCATGTTCCATCTAAAATGATGAATAGCGTATCAAATTCTCAACCTACCTAAACCTATGATAACGGATTACTTGGTTAACTTATCTTTAGCTCACCTATGAAAAGATGGCATATGACACCTCGAGATCACAACTAAGGGTACATAAACCCTTAGCCTCCAACCGAAAAAGGGCTCTCTCTCTCTTTTCCCCTTTATTCTTCCACCAACACTATTATCACTATAGTCCGACTATCATACATAGTGGCTCTTTGCCTTATTCAAAGCAAGGTGAATCGGGCCACACCATTATCATCTCCATCTTATCTATTATTTTTATGAACATATTATAATTTAAGGTTAGGAGTTGACAAGTGTATAGTAAAATATTAAAATAATAAATATTAAAAAAAAGAGAAAATTTATAATTTTTTTAAATTTATTGTAAAATAAAAAATATATATTGACAATTTCTCACCCAATTTTAAATATTGTTTAATACTTAAAAAATTAAAAGATTAAAAAATTTAAACTAATTATTATCTATTTATAATTTTTTTAACATTATCTCAAACAAGTTTGATAGATATGATTTTTACCAAATAATATTGTTTATAAAAATTAAAATATCTTTAGCTTAAAATATATAAATTTTTAATAATATTAGGTAAGATAAAACTTTTAATATGAATAGTAATATTTAATCCTAAATAAAAAATATTAGAATAATATTTTAAATAAAAAATTAATAATTTTAAATTAAAATAATTTGCTTTATCATTTTATAATTTTTAATGATATCTATAATATATATATAAAAGCATAAGTTAAAAAAATTGAACTGATGAGAATATCCTTTATTTTCCATCATATTACTAAATCCTCATTTTAAAATAAAAACTTGAAATAAAATAAAAGTTATGATTATTGCACATTTAAAAATAATTATAATTTAGTAAAAGTTCTGATAATTATTAAACATTTAAAAAGTATTACAATTTAATTTACAATTGTTACTTAAAAATATTGTGTTGATTTTAAAATAGAGTTATTACTTGAATGTCATTTTAAGCATCTTGATTATCACCTAAATAATAGGGTAAAATACATAGATAATCACTCAACTATAAAAAAATTCATTTTAGGCCTGCAAAATAAAAAGTTACAATTTAAACACCCACATTACATAGTTTGGTCATATTGGTCACTCCCATTAAGATAAAAAAATAATAAGCAGACGTGGCAATTAAAAAGTCGATACAATAACAAATTTAGCCTCCAAATTGATTGCATATTTATCCTGCTAATGATATCGAATCTAAATTGATTGTTGTTAGAAACTCCATTGAAGTAGAGAAAGCTAATGAACAAGCCATTGGAGATAATTTGATAGAAAAACTAAAAGCGACTTTAAGCAATGTTGTTTTGTGAAGGGGACTCTATGTTAGAGTGACGGTTCAAGTTGCTCAGCAATTTTCAGGGATCAATATTGTTATGTATAGCCCAACAATAGCTTAAATCATTGGATTTGCTTCGATAGTACAACATTGGCGCTTTCTCTCGTCACATCTGGTCTCAATGTTGTCGGCTCCATTGTTAGTATGGCTTTCATGGACAGATATGGTGTAACACTCCACCCTGTGTAGTCTTGTTAATGATTTGTTTGGGCTGAATGTTAAGATTTAAGCTGAGTTGTGTTCTATCTGCCAGTGTTGTCTATGTATTGTTTATTGCGCCATGATTGATAGACTGTTGAATTAATCTGGTAAGTCTGTGATATTTTTGGCTAAAGGGCTCGCCTTTGGCGAAGTATAGGTTTGAGGTTTTTATGTCCAGGGTGGTTGTTGGGGGAACCTGCCAATCAATGTTTTCTCTAAGTTAAATTTTGTGAGATAAATTCCTCTGTTTCTATTCGAAAGTGGAAAATTGTAGGAGTGTGGACCTGTTAGTTTCTATTTGAACACATGTGTTCACTGTTCAGTTTTAGTTAAGTTCTTGTTAATGTCCAGTTAGAAATTAACCAAGTTTTTATGATTATTTTATTTTTTAATATGCCTAGAATGATTATGCTGGCTATAAAATAGTATAAGTTAATTTTGCATGTTAGCAACGTGTTAGTTTTGGGAGAGCTAAAAGCTATATATATTGATGGGACTTTGATTTTTGGGGTTCTTCTTTTCTTTTCTTTCCTCTTGCTTTATCATACTCTTGTATTCTGTTTTAAGAAGATTCCTTTGTTGGAGAAGAATCAATAAGTGATCAAACTGAAAGAAAGTTGTGCACGTATCGATAATGATAGTGTAGCAAGCTGCATTGAGATCATCTGTGAGTATCCAATCAATATTACTCTCCTTTTTTATTTCTCTTTGTTTTGTGTGAATAGCTAAATTTTTATTGTTAAAGCTTAGAGTTCAGGTGAGACTATTGTCATGAAACTTTGAAATTCTATTGCTTGTAAATTTTGAATGTGCACATCTATGATAGGAAATAGTTGTGACTTCCTTAAGGTGTAAACTCAGTTTCCAAATACGAGGAGCCACTGGTAGTGCATGATAATTGCAAACTAGAATGGATGATGTGCTTGATCCCTGGTAGGGCATGCTAGCTGCTAACCAAGTGAGAGTGTATGATGAGGCCACTGGTAGGGTACGTTAGTTACTAATTAGTTGGCGTGACTGCTAGGTTTCTGGTAGGGCATGTTAGTTGCTAACCAGCCTAGCAATATGGGTGCTACCTACGGTAGGACATGTTAGTCGTTAACCATGGCAAAAAGCCCTAAACTTATAGGAACACACGTGCTTGGAATGATAAGAAATGTGAAATATGTTCTGATATGTGAATGATGGATCCAAGGTATAACCTAATGACGAAAATGAAAAGAGTAAGTTAATATGACTAAATATGTGTTATACATTAAGATATGAAAAGAATAAGCAAATATGACTTTCTATGTGTTGTTATTATGAATAAATTATGATGGAAAGAAAAGTTGAATGCTAAGAAGCCAATTATGATCCATGTTTGTTGTGTTGAAAATATAGCGTATTTGTTAACTGTTGGAAACTAGCATATAGAACCTGCCCGAGTGATAGTGAATACTGAAGGCGATTATGAATTAACTAGATGAGATGTCTGAGAAGCAAGGTGTAATAGCCTATTTTTCAATGGTGTTGGAAATAGTGGTTTCGAGGCAACAAACTCAACGAGTGAATTCGTATATATTGTTATTCAATATTTATGAGTCAAATATATTATTATAATAAATTTTGATTTGATAATTTTTGTTATTTAAACGAATAATTAGGTTCAAGTGGTAAATCGTTCAAGTTAAGTGGTTTTAGAAAACGAGGTATCGAGACCTCGTTTCTATAAAAAGAGCCCGTAAATATTTTACTAAATATTTATGGAGTGTTATTAGGGTCATATTAAAAATTCGTTAAGAAATTTTAATGTTTATGATCGGCCGTTTAACGTCACAGCAATAATGTGCAAGCGTACACTGTCGATGCAAGTATAATAGACAGATGTGAGTCTATCGAATATCGATCCCACAGGGATGGTAGTCTTTTGCCTATTATTATCGGTGCAATAACTAGATATAAACAAGATAAATTGTAAGGATAGTTGTTGATGCAATAGCTTGAAAACAATAAAATAAAATATGATAATGATAAACTAGGATCCCCAACATGAATCTTCAGCAGAATACTAAGTGCTCACAAGGTATAAAAGTATAGGTGATTATCGAAGCAATAAAATTCAATGTATATCTTACCCAGCGTTACTCCTCTATTTAATCTGAGACTTAAACATGCATATTAACCTCACCTTCCGATGATGGCAATATGGCACTATTAATAACAAGTGGACAAAATTCCTCTAATCCTCACTCAACTTCCATTGTAATGCTTATTGGCCAAAACTGTCACTGTACTTTCTAGTGTCAGTAACTGCAATCCGTGTAAAAAAAATTTCAAACCCCAAGATTAAACAATAAAGGAAACCTTAAATAGGATACCATTTAACCAAGAATTCATGTGTACTTCCATACAAACAGAAAACAGTGAGTAATCACTAGCATTTAGAAAGAAATAAGAAAGAATCAAGTGGAGAATACTATTCCTAGACAACTCAACTGAATCTCTGTATTTCCTCTGTCGCACACTCAAGTCTCCTCGTCAGAAGCTAGTCTGTATCTGGTTTTCACATTGGCCCACCTGTGAGAGGCTTAAGCTCCCATGGCCGCAAGCTTTGAGGTAGGATGATGAAGATAATGATGGAGAAAACAAGGCTCCCTTTTTCTTCTCATGTCCACCTTTTATGTCCTCCTCTAATAGTACATGTGCCATTTTCTCAAAATTATTCTATCCTTGTACGTACAGGTTGGTTATACCAAACTGGATATCTCACATAATTTTGGTTCTTATCCGAACAACTGTCAGGTGTGGTGACAATTCTGGATGCAATCTGGAATTAACTCATGCAACGACATTGCGGACAGTTGTCAGGTGCGGCGATAATTCTGGACGCAATATGGAGTTAACTTATGCAGCAAAATTAATGTAATAAGATAGCAAAATTATGGATAAAATAGGCTTGGATTCACTGAGTTATAAAATGCAATTTACTAAACTGAAAATGTTAAAATGTATGCTAAAGATAACTAAGTGGGAACAATTTAATCAATAAGTAGGGAGAAAAACCTATGTTCTTTCTAATGCTATCACACCCCCAAACTTGAGTTTTTACTTGTTCTCAAGTAAAACAGAAACTAGCAAAGCTAAAAAAAAAATTTACTAAGGCAAATGATCATTCTAGCAACTTGAACCCTCTAAATTCCCAATGAATGAATCACATTCAGATGACAGAATATTGCATCGACAATTCATAAGCATGAATGAATAAGGTTGCAACTTTATCAATGCATGCTTCAAACCCTAAGTTCTATCTACCACTATAACATTTATTGTACAATACTAAGTATTTATATGTTATGAATATATATACATATTTTTTTCAGAATAAGGGATATCATTGCATTACTGTACCCTTATTCCTGAGAAGTAATGATGGGGTGCAACAAACCCCTAGGGAATACGTAATTGCGTCGACACACACTCATGCTACGATAGCCTTTGACTAGATTGAATTTTCTAACGCTTGTATTGGAGTGTTCCCTTTCTAACATTCCATACTACATCCACTTTGGAGTGTATCTACTTAATAACTATATATACATATAAAAGCAGCTATAAAAAGTAGATTCATTCAAGATTTAAGGAATTGTGCCAATCATCCATTACTAATGCAACCTAATCCATTCATCAAAGAATTGAAGCTATAACCTTCTGTCGAATTTATCCAACTCATTCATTGATAATTTTCATGATTCAAGAATTAAGCATCGAATGTAACAAAAAACTTGAATAATTTTTATTAACTATAATTAAACCTTGCATGCTTCATTTTTGAAAAATAACTTGAAATGTATGTGCATTTCCAAGCCCCATGTGTATTCCCCGAAACTTAAAGTTTGCATTGTCCCCAATGCACTAAGATAAAAATGTAATGACAATAAAAAAATGTAATGACAATGTATACTTATCAAAATAAAACCTGTAGCTACATGCAATGCATGAATACTACAACTAAAGCTTAAAATAAACTAACTCAGTTATCCGCAGCCATCGATGTGCATGCATGATGTTTCTTTCTCCTCATTCTTTCATTTTTTTATCCTTAGAGCACTTCCTTTTCTTTTCTTTAGGCTTTGCATGGTCCTTGGATTGCTTCTCACTGCCTGGCTCTACCCCAACATCACCGGCTACTTTCTCTGTAGGAGAGGCCACTTGGAGTGGTCCAGTGTAGATCACTATTGCTAATGAATTGCATTGATCCTCACTGGTTGCCTCAGCAACTTCCGTCGGTCTCGCTTTAGCTCTCTCCAAATTATCAATATTTTCACCCACAGACTCAGGTGCGGTGATAGTCTTCTCAACAAAATCTTTTTTTTCTTTTTCTTTATCTTTTTCAGCAACTTCTTCTTCTTCAGCAGCAACTTCCTCTTCTACAGCACAACTTTCTTCTCAACAATAGTTTCCTCTTAATCAGCAAAAATACCATCCTTAAACAAGTTATCAATCTCTCGCAGACATTCTTCAATGTCCCTGGATTCTTCGTCTTTTTCATTATCAGAGACCTGGACAATGGGTGGGGATGCCACCGATCTGTCTCGGTCTTCTAAGTCATCATCCGAGGAAGAAAGGTCATAATTTCGAATGATTGGTGGAAGCACGAAGAATTTCGGGAGTGAGGATGGGCTTAGTTGGCCTAATGTGGCTACAATAGAACTGTTCCAGTCTCTGGTATAAGCATAAAAAGAATTCTGGGATTTCTCCATATCTTCTACTATAGCGACAAGCCTGATCTTCCTGTTGTTGATGAAATTTACCATTTTTTTGACATCATTCAATTTGCGCCATAATGATGCCTTTGACTTCAAGTTTGTTCCTTTGTTGTTGGCTTTGGCTTTGCCCTTCCCTGTTTTGCTAGTGTCTGCCTCCTTCGGTATCAGCATGTCCTTTCCACGAGTCATTCTTTCTACATAGGCTTCATTGATTTGGCATTTTTTTCCAAGACTTCCTCACCAACACAGGGCACGACTTCTCTTTGTTGGCACAATAATATCACTAGTGATGGGAAAACCAAGATCGCAGTTTGCCTTGCGGCGTAATCAGCTATTTCTTGGTGAAGTATTATGCCTACATCAATTTTTCTACCCTTGAAAATAGAATGTATTAGACACATTCTGTCGAGGGTGACTGTGGTGCTGTGAGTGGAGGGCATTAATCTACAGTTGACAAAATGAAACAAAATTTTTCCTTGCAGCGTTAGAAAGTTATGGTGCATCATATAGTTCTTTTAATGGGTTCCCGTCCACACTGCTCCCTCGATACACAAGTCTCTCACCAATAGGTCTTGTTTTTCATCTGTGATGTCATCAGTGAACTCGCAGTGTTCATCGACATCAACCTTGGTGTTGTACAACTCATTGATTTTTTCAGCATCCCATGGTATTAAACATTCTCGACCAAAAATGAACTCCAACTAATGATTGTAGAGATTAATATAGAGCTCACATACCAGTGAAGGTGAGTAGCTTCCAGGATGGGTGCAAAAGGTTTCCCATTTTAACTTCGAGATGGTTTTGGAGACTTGCTTACCCAGGTATTGTTGTGGCGAATGGGAAATGCCCTGTTCAGGATGGAAGTTCTGCTTCAACATGTTGTTGTGAAATCGTTCTTTTGCCACATTATTCAATAAGATTACTAGCTCTTTTATCTGCACTGGCCCAGGGAATTCTAATTCACGGATTATAGTAGGAGAGGACACATGTCCACCAGCAGATTTGGTGGCTTTCTTGACTGAGCCTCTTGTTTTGGCCATCTTTTGTTGAGTGGGAATGATTTAAAGTTGGATAGATATGATTTTAAGAAGAGAAAGGAAATAAAAATGCTTTCTTGAATGCTTTATAGTCGGTACAGTAGGAGAGAATTTATAGTGGGTGAAAGAGGAAGATGGAAAGGCGTGTTGTTTTGTGGAGAGATATAAGGCTGGCGGGAAGAGTTGTGTCCAATAGAAATTGTGCCTGCTCAGAAGGATCAAATGACTGAGTGAGTTTTGATCCAACACTGAAATCTAGATTTTGCTTGAATTCTGATGAGTTATAAATGGTAATACAGACTTATGGAATGTGCTAATAGTAAGATTTCAATGTGTCGACAATGGTTCCTAATTATTATGCAAAAAAGAAAAGAAAATAAACTTTAACAAAAAATAGATAAAATAAACTAAAATCAATGAGTACTAATAAAAAAATAAAAGCTTTTTGACCAATTGAATAGTCTCTGTCTGCTTTTAATCATTGTTGGCAAAATAGTGTTTTAACCTTTGCCCATTTACTTTGAATTGGTGTTCATCACATAAATCTTGAATTGTGACTGCACCATGAGGAAATACGTCGACGACTTCAAAAGGTCCAGACCAATGTGAACACAATTTACCTGGGTGCAATTTAAGTCAATAATAGAATAATAAAACCTGTTGACCTGCGATAAATTGTCGCTGCAAAATAATCTTGTCATGCGTTTGGTCTTTTCCTTGTAAATTGCAGCGTTTTCATAAGCATTTCTCCTAATCTCATCTAGTTCAGTGATATCCAACAGTCTTTTCTTTCCAGTCGCTTCATAGTCCATGTTCACTTACTTAACTGCCCATATTGCTTTGTGTTCCAGTTTGACTGGCAATTGACATTCTTTCCCAAAAACCAATTGATACGGTGACATCCCTAATGGAGTTTTGTATGTTGTCTTTAATGCACATAAAGCGTCATCCAATCAGAAAGACCAATCTTTCCTCGAAGGGTTTACAACCTTCTGAAGAATGTTCTTAATTTTTTGATTCGATACTTCAGTTTGCAGATGATAAGTAGTAGTTATTCTATGATTAACTTCATACCTCTTCAGTGCGGTCGCCACTTGGTTGCAATGAAAGTGTGTACCCTGATCACTAATCAATGCCTTTGGTGTGCCAAAGGGGGCGAGTATATACTTGTGAAAAAATTTTAGCATTGTCTTTGCATCATCCTTTGGGCTGAAACAGCTTCAACCCACTTTGAGACGTAGTCAACAACTAATAAAATATAAAGATTTCCAAATGAACTCAGAAACGGTCCCATAAAATCCATACCCCAGACATCAAATAATTCAACCTCCATAATTGACTGCTGCAACATTTCATTGCGATGGGATATAGAATCGGTGCATTGACACCTATTGTATTGATTCATAAAATTGTTGGCATATTTGAATAATGTCGGCCAGTAGAATCCTGATTGGAGAACTTTAGCATTAGTTCTCATACCACTGAAATGACCTCCATAAGGAGCATTATGACAATGCTTCAAGAATGAAAGCATTTTCTCTTCCAGAACACAACGTCAAATGATGTTGTCATTGCATACCTTGAATAAATACGGCTCGTTCCAATAATACTTCAGTATGTCATGAAGAAATCTTTCTTTTTATGGTATGTGACACCAAATGGGAGTTTTCCACATGCTAGATAATTAAGAAAATCCACATACCAAGTAGTTGCATCTACAGCAAATAACTTCTCACCTGGGAATGCGTTGACAATTTGAAGTATGTTTTCGTCTTTGCTGCAAACTTGAAATCAAGACAAATGGTCTGCAACTTGATTCTCAGAACCCTTGCGGTCTTTTATCTCGATGTCAAATTCTTGCAACAGTAATATGCAGCGTATCAGTCTTGGTTTGGTATCCTTTTTTGCAAAGAGACATCTCAATGTTGAATGATCACTGAATACATTAACCTTTGTGCCGACAAGATAGGAACGAAACCTGTCAAAAGCAAAGACTACAGCCAATAATTCTTTCTTTGTCATGGTATAATTGAGTTGAGCCTCTGTAAGAGTTTTGCTAGCATAATATATGACATGAAATATTTTCCCTTTCGTTGTCCTAGCACTGCACCTACAGCAAAGTCGCTTGCATTTCACATAACTTCAAAAGGATGAGACCAATCTGGTACAATGACTAAACATGCATCTAAACATGCATCGTTAAAGAAGAATTTTTTATTTTGTTCCAGCAATGAGCATAAGAGCTTTGCAATTTTTGAAAAATCTCTAATAAATCTTCGGTAAAACCCATGTCCCAGAAAACTACGAATACCCCTCACATTTGTTGGTGGAGGTAATTTATCAATGATCTCAACCTTAGCTTTGTCTACTTGAATGCCTTGATTAGAGATGCGGTGTCCTAACACAATACCTTCAGTTGCCATGAAATGTCTTTTTTCTTAATTTAGGACAAGATGTGTGTCTTCACATCGCTTCAATACTTTTTCAAATTGTCAGCGCAATGATCAAAATCATTCCCACAGACTGTGAAATCATCTATAAACACCTTTAAAGAGTCTTCGATCATATTTGAGAATATTGCTATCATGCACATTTGAAATGTGGCTGGTGTGTTGCAAAGACCGAAAGGCATACGGCGAAAATCAAAAGTACCAAAGAGGTAGGTGAATGTTGTTTTCTCCTAATCCTCCAGTGCAATAGCAATTTGATTGTACCCAGAATAGCCATCTAAAAAGCAATAATAGGCCTTTCCAGTAAGCCAATCCAACATTTGGTCGATGAAAGGAAGCGGGAAGTGATCCGTCTTTGTGGCCGTATTCAATTTGCAATAATCCGTACAAACTCGCCATCCCGTAGGAATGCATGTAGGAATTAAGTCATCTTTATCATTGCGAACCACAGTGATACCACTCTTTTTAGGTACGCATTGCACTGGACTTACCCAATTGCTATCCGAAATTGGGTAAATAATTCCACCATCAAGCCATTTTATGATTTCCTTCTTGACAACTTCCTTCATTTTCTCGTTTAATCCTCCTTACTGTTCAATCAGTTGCTTGCCTTCATCTTCCAACTTGATCTTGTGCATACAAAAAGGACTAATACCTTGAATATCGGTAATAATCCAAGCAATAACTCATTTATGTTGCTTAAAAATATGGACCAATTTCTCTTTTTGAGTTACATCCAGTGTTGTAGAGACAATAACTGGGAGAGTATTGTGATCACCCAAAAAGACATATTTAAGATGAGGAGGTAGTGGTTTCAATTCCAGAGTAGGAGCTTCTTCAATAGATGGTTTGAAAATTGGGGTTGTTCTGTTGGCTAAGTTTAAGGATTCAATCTGCCATCCATGCTTGAGTTCAAGATTGTTAGCTTCAACCATGCAGTCACAATCGTCTACGGATTCGGCATCAGATCTCACTACAAAATCTTCAAAAAGTATTGTGCTTTGGTCATTGAATCCTTCCTAAATTAGATCATCTAGCATATCAGCAATATGTCATTTTTCTTTGTCCTTGCATTGAACAGATTCATAAACACTGAAGGTGACTTGCTCATCATTAAGTCGCATGGTTAGTTCACCTTTATAAACATCAATAAGAGTTTGACTGGTGGCTAAAAATGGTCGTCCCAAGATAATGGGAACCTCCTTGTCTACTTTGCAGTCAAGTATGATAAAATCAGCCAGAAAAACGAATTTATCCACACTAACTAAGATGTCTTTTATTTTCCCTTTAGGTTGAGCCACGGATCGATTAGCTAGTTGTAATGTCACTAGAGTAGATTTCATGTGACCAATTCCCAACAATCTAAAAATAGATAGCGACACTAGGTTAATGCTAGCTCCCAAGTCGCATAAAGCCTTACCCAAATAATGATTGTCAATTGAACATGGGATAGTAAAGCTCCCAGGATATTTAAATTTAGGGGGCAACTTGTTTGTCAAAACACCACTACAGCATTCTGTGAGTGCAATAGTTTCAATATCAGTGAGTTTCTTCTCCTTGGGCAATGGTATTTTATAAATTTCCCATAACTCGAATTTTGTACCAAAGCGTCCACTAAAGGAATGTTGATCTGCAGTTGCTTCAGTGTGTCCAGGAACTATTGATACTGCTTGTCATGCTCATTCTTCATGATATTATACTTGAAAAGGAATAGACCACGGTTGAAAGACACCATGGCACTACATTCGGAATTTTCAAATACTTGAAATGGTTGAAAAGGAGGTTACCTGAAAGGGATAATAGATGAAAAGGTTGAAAGGGATATATCCAAAAACGATATCAAATGAAAAGGACGTTATTCGAAAAGGATATCAATGAAAAGGTAAAAAAAGGATAGCAATGAAAAGGTCGGTATTTCATCCTTTAACCATCCACTATTCAGGTAATATGTTTCAGGTGAGATATGGACCATAAGTATGAATATGAGATGAATGTTTTGATTAGTATAGTTTGTAATCGGCCCAATTTTCCCGGGCCCGATTGAAACAAAAACCAAAACAATAAATAATGTCCAGTTTTTACAAACCAAAAATCAATATGGCCCAATACCCTAGCCCAATTAGCCTAAACCAAAATCAGAAAACCCTAGCAGCTTCCAGCAAGCCCTCGTGCCGCAATCAGGCTCTGCCCTTGCATGCGCACCACCGTCCCACACCACGCCTCTACGCCACACGCCTCCGTACACTGTACCTGCAAATGAAACGAAGACAACGCAGCACACAAAGGAACAAAAAGGAAGAAAAGAAAATAACAAAATAGCACAAAGAAAAAATAGGAGAAAAACGGAAGAAAAATTGATGTATTTGCGGGGCTATAAAACCCCATTTTCTGTATTGTTTCGAATCCCTTTTTTTCTCTGCACAGATATTGAATACCAAAATAAAAAAGATTCAAAGGAAATTAAGCTTCGTAAGGTTTTTTTCCTTTCTTTGTTTTATTTTTCTTTCGTTCTTTCGTCCATTACCAGTTTAGAAATAAAAGAGAAAGTAGATTTAGAGAGTGAACGTACCTGGTGACCGGTCTCGAGTTCGCTCCGTCGCAATCGGAGTCGTGCACGGGATCCGGAAAGCCATCGTCGATCGATGTAGCATAAAATGGTGCAGGATCCGGAAAGCCACCGTCGATCGATGTAGCATGAAACGGTGCAGAGTGCTAAGGTTTTTTTTTTAGTTTTCTTTTTGTTTTCAAATAGCAGATTAGATTTAGATTAGGTTTTTTTTATTATTTTTATGTTAATTACTGATACGGTGCCGTTTAGAGGCTTGCGGCCCGTGCAGTGACCCGACCCGGGGAGGATCCGCGTGTTTCGTAAGGATGGGTTATTTGCGCACGCGGTACTTCTGCATTTCTAGCGCACTTAAATCCAGTCCTTTTTTTTCTTTTTAAATTTAACCTCTCGTTTTTCTTTTGTTTCATTTTAGCCCAATGTAACGCTGCGTTTCAATAGGGCGGGGAATATTTCTGTTTAGTCCTCCATGTTATTCGCGCATTGCACATTGGCCCTTATTTTGTTTTATTTACGATTATTTCCCGATTAATTTCGTTTTAGTTGCAATTTAAACCTTTTTGTGTTATTTGTTTCTTTTTAATTAGTTTAATGTTTCCACTATTATTATCATTATTATTATTATTAATTTTTTTAATTTAATCTCATTATATAAATCCTTTTATTTTATTATATGATATTAGTTTATGTTTTAATGTATTATTACTTAATTTTCAAAAATGTTTTATTATATACATTTTATATTATCTTAGTATAACTTATATACATATATATTTTTAACTTCATATGTGTAAAAATATACGTTTAGCTTCAAAATTTTTCATAATAATATCTCATTTTTTTCCATATATATATAATATTGAATTAAATTTAGTATACATATGTATAAATAATGATACGCTATTAATTTCAAATAAATTTTTTTTACTTATAAATCAAAACATATATCAATTTTAAAATTTATTCACCTTTATTTTCTTACAATTTTTTTCTTTAGAATTTACTTAAACATTTTATTTTTAGTTCCATTATTAAATAGTTTTTTAAATTTTTTGTATATATATATTTTGAATCCTGAATTCATTTTTTATTTTATTTTCTGAATACATTTTATTTCCCTTTTTAGGTTAATAATTCTTGAATGTTAATGTTGATATTTACATGTCATGTGAAATTATTGTATTTATGCGTATGATATTTGTTTATGGTATTCATTTATTATTAGTGTTTATTAACTTATATTGTGGTTTATGAATTATCACCTCGCGTCGTGCATTGTTATTCCATTGTGCTTTATTCATTCAAAAATTCGTGTCTAATATGGTTTAATATCAAAACCGATTTATTCAAAAACTTTCAAGATAATGCAAAGTTCGGTATTTGGAATCTTCGAAAGAATTGAGCCCTAACGTATTGGGTTCCAATTTTCCTCGTTGAATCTAAATAATCGAAGATTTTCTTTAATCTAAACACATACATAAAAGCTCATTCTCGGGAATTCGATACGTCGTGTCCTAATGTATTGGACATGACATGTTGATTCCTCGAGATGAGAATTTTTAATGTATAAAAATAAAGGCAATATCCAATATTTAGGAATCTTGTGAAATTGAACCCTAACTTACTGGGTTTTGATTTTCTCATTTGACCCAAATAATCGAAAATCCTTCTCAAAATGCATAGGTTCTAAAGCCAAGAGATAAATTTAGTTTTGAGGATTTAAAACGTTGCACTCCAACTCCCGAACTTATTTTCTCAAATTTCGTAGGCCAAAATCGTTTGAAGGTGTACCGATCACACCTCAATAAAGGATCGGTGGCAACTCCCTTTTTCGTTTTTAAGTCGACAACCAATTAAATTTTTATTTTTAAAGATGGTTTCGATAGCTTGGCGACTCCACTGGGGACCTTTAGAGAGTCAAGCTGCAAAATTGATTATTTTTGTCTCATTGTTGAAAATTGAAAATTTGATTTGAAAAATTACGATCCTGTCTTTGTATTTGTTTGTATGATTACTGTAAATTGAGTTTTATATCTTGGCATCATATTGCATAAAGACTGTTGGTCTTACCCTTTTAAGTGGGAGTGAGAAGCTACTCTTTCGTGAGGTTTTCACCTCCGTGCAGGATAGTGGATCAATTTCGGAATACATCCGTACCTATGTCTTCGTGAGATTTTCATCTCCGTGAAGCCATAGGGAAATGTATTTCGCTGAACCTAACTTGGTCTGTATGAGCCTATAATGGGTGAAGATTGAGGAATCTGTTGGTTCGAGTACCTTGACTTTAAAGCCAAACTGCATGTAGAAGACCTTAGGAACTCATCCTAGGTAGAGCCACTCCAAACTCCTAGTGGTACCCGACTAGGTACTTTTGTTTTCCTTGTTTGCTTATGTTTTCTACTAACCCCTCTTGTCGTGCTTTGATTGTGATTGCATTGTATTTGCATCTTAGGAAGGAGATATTGATTCAAGTTTGATTACTAACTTAGAAAGCTTGTCATGGAATATGGATTCCTTGATAAAGTGGAAAACAATATGGCTGCCTGAATATATTCTTAGAAACACAAAAATGGTGATGAAAGAGTTCGTGACCTTTACTTCGTGGCTTGAGGATTCAAGGCGATTGTTTAAGAGCCTTCGACGTTCCAACTCCCTTAAAGAAGCCGACGAGCCTTATGAAGATGGGAAGATAATGGATCGCGGCCAAGATCAAGAAAAGAAGCTAGCAGTGGATGAAGCAAAAAGAAATGCAAGATCAGCTACAGATGCAAATGAAGGAGCAGTTGGAAAAAATGCAACAAGAAGTGATAGAAAGGATGCTGGAGTCTCAAAAGGACATGATGATTGAGCTGACACAATTTCTGAATAAAGGAGTAAATAAGGGGAAAGGTCCTATGGTAAATGATGAAGAAGACAAGGATAGACCTACCTATCCTCTAGGCTTTATGCCTCTGCATGCGCAGGTTCAGACTGAGGTACCTCTGCGCAGATCCTCTATTTCAATTGGGCCTCAGTGGTTTCAAATCGATGTTCCATACCGATGAACTTTCTGGCCGAATTAGGTCCTAAACCTGGTGATAATCCGGTTAATCTTGCTGACCCGAATTTTCATGAAACAGCTGAAGAAGGAAAGGCAAACGCGGAATTGCCAAAACAGTGGGAAGATAGGTGTAAAAGGTTGGAGGAAAAGTTCAAAGCCCTGAAAAGCGCCGATAGTCACTATGGAATCGATGCAAAAGATCTAAGCTTAGTCCCAGACTTAGTACTTCCTCCCAAATTAAAAAAGCTTGAATTTGAAAAATACAATGGAACTAGTTGCCCCGAGGCCCATATCACGATGTTCTGTAGAAGGATGACTGGCAACATGAACAACGATCAGCTGCTAATACACTATTTCCAAGACAGTTTGGTCGGGGCAGAGTCCAAATGGTACAATCATTGAGCCGTACCAAGATTTGTTCATGGAGGGACCTAGCTCAAGCATTCATAAGGCAATACAGTCTTGTGACAGATATGGTTCCCGATAGGATCACTTTACAAAACATGGAGAAGAAACCGAGTAAGAGTTTTAGGCAGTATGCACAAAGATGGAGGGAAGTCGCTATCCAAGTCCAGCCACCGCTCCTAGAAAGAGAAACTACAATTCTCTTTATCAACACATTGAAGGCCCCGTTCATCACGCATATGTTGGGAAATGCTTCCAAGAGTTTCTCAAATATAATCATGAATGGTGAAATGATTGAAAACACCATTAGAACTGGAAGAATAGAGGGTGGGGAGAGTAACAAAAAATCAGTCTCAAGGAGAAAAGAAGATGAGATGAATAACATAGGCTACTCAAGGTCAGCAAGTCATCCAGGTAAAGGGGTCGCTAGTCAACAAGGTTCATTGAGACAAGAATTTGGAGTGAAACCAAGTATTGAGAAGCTCCAGTTCACACCAATTCCGATGTCGTATAAAGAGCTGTATCAACACTTATTCGATGCGCACATTGTTGCCCCTTTCTACTCAAAGCCCTTGCAACCTCCGTACCCCAAATGGTATGATGCGAATGCACAGTGTGATTATCATGCGGGAATTGGGGGACATTTGATAGAAAATTGCACCGTCTTTAAAAAGCTTGTTGAAAGGCTCATTAACATGGGTGCTGTCAAGTTTGATGACTCCAGTGCAGAAAATCCGTTACCCAATCATAATTGATAATGGAGTGAATGCAATGCATTAAGAAGAGTGGGAAATGTTCACATCGACGAAAAGCAACTGAAGAAGGGACCTTGTAAGATATCCACCCTTACAAATTTGGGAATGGTCTAAGCAATTGGGCTGCGGAAGAAATCCCTGTAGTTTTTAGAATTTATTTAGAGTAATGTTCAGAACATTTTTGTTGTTTTTAGCCTAAAATTGATATAAATTTCCTTTGTGAAATAGACTCATGTCTGAACGTTATTATTTTAATGAAATACATCTTTGCAATCATTACTGAGCCAATATTTTCATTCTTTACAAACAATTCCAGATTCTTTCATTCTTTTGGATTTTCTTATTACTCATTCATTCATAATCATATGGTACAAATAATTATTCATGATTATACATTCTTTTGTATATTCTTCGGTACTTATTATAGGTCCCCAGATATCAATTACGTGAATGACTCTACTACGGACCCAGATTTTCCTTTTGAGCGGGGCATGTGTTTAGAGGGATCTCATGACTTTGAAAATGACAAAGATTGTAGCTTATCTTCGGACTTGTTGAGGATGGTTGAACAAGAGGATGGACAGATCCTACCTTACAAAGAATCATTAGAAATTGTGAGCTTGGTGAATATTGGAATTGACCTGACCGCAAAGATGAAGCAACACCTTGTTGAGTTACCTCTAGAGTTCAAAGATACCTTTGTAGGATCATACCAGGATATGCCCGGGTTAAACGCTGATAAAGAAATCTGCACAACAGCACGATGTCAAAATTTGTAGTATGAACGATGCAATTCTTTGCCGGGGCAATGCCTCTCTCGTTGACTTAGCATAACTTTTCCCATTTGAAGTCAAGTTTCCATATCTTCAAGCTGTTGTTGGATTTTATCCTGATTGAAGAGGAAGATCCAAAGCTTTCTGTCATAGTTTCGCCCTAAAAGGCTCTATGAAAGAAATCTGATACCAAAGAAGGTTTTTTGCATACAAGATGAAAGTGAGAGATATTATGTGGGAGACTTTATCAAGAAAAATATTGGTTCTGGTCAAAAGGGATAACAATGACTCGCCTAATCCTATGAGTGCAGATCCAAAAAAAATCCAAAACAAAATCAAAATCAAAATCAAAATTAAAAAAAAAGAAGAAAGAGAAAAATCAAAATCAAAGTCAAAATGAAATGAAAAAAGAGATAAGGAAAAAAGGAAAAAAAGGAAAAAGAAAAGGAGAGGCCAAGACGAAAACCCACAAAGGGTGCTTTGTGACCAAATGTGGTTTTGAGTTGAAAACCCGAAAAGGGTGATCCAAATTTTGAGTAAAATGGGGCATGGTCATCACCATTATAGAAGACTTCTAATGGACATTACTTCATTTTTGAGATCATTAGAGGCTGCTTCATACGCCAATGTCATCATATGCTTATATAGAATTCCAGAGAAGATGGCATTGGAAAATGCATTTAACTTGAATGATAGCACAATGGTTGAGGATTAAAATCAATTCAGAAGCAGACACCACGTGTCGTCACCGAATTGCCTAGAGGTGAACAAGGACTGTCATGGGAAATTACCATTTGCCCTCATTGCTTGTCGAACATCTGTACCGGGCCAACACCTCTCTTTGGTTTCAAGGATTGAGGTAGTTTTACCTATTGAAATCCCCTCTTTCCAGGTATTAGTTGAAGGGTTCTTATCGCGATGTGATCAGTAGGACCTAGGAAAAGGGTTAAAAGCTATTCATCAGGGTCGGATATACTAGAAACAAATAATACGAGCCCATAATAAACAGGGTCATTTCAGAGAATTCCACGAGAGGGTTGGATGTCGAAAAGGATTTTAGAGGGAAATGAATGCCAAACTGGAAATGTTCTTATGTTGTAAAGAATACCTTTTTCAGAGGAGCACTGATCCTGAGCGAGATTGGTAATCCTATAAACACGGATCCAGTCAAGAAATACTTCGTTTAAAGAAGAAGAAAGGACCAATTCAAAAAAAAAAGAGATGAAAAATTAAAATAAAAAATGAAAAAGTAAAAATGGAGAGGCTAAGGGGAAACCCGCAAAGGGCACCTTAGGCCAAAGGGGATTTGAGTTGAAAACCTGAAAAGGGCGGCTCAAATATTGATCAGAATGGGGCATGAGATGATCAGAGCAACTCGAATCTCTATCAAGATTGGGGCATGTGGTAATCTTGTTATGCCTGAATCAACAGGAAAAGATAGGCGACATCTTGGGGCATTAACAAAGCACTGTAGATCTCCTAAACACATGTCAAACTCAGAATGGTCTTCAAAAATTTTGTACAGAGAAGTTCAAGCTGCGATACCTGGGGCACCCAATTTTCATACAATTCATATTGAATTTGTTGTTCTTGGAATATTTCATTCTTTTCCAAGATACACATTCCTAATCAATTTCTTTGTCATCCTTCTTTACTATTTTTGATAATTTTTTCTTTCGAGCTATACTCAGAACCAACTTTATTCTTATCCATTGTTATGACCCTTTTTTGCAATTATGTTGCATTGGAATAATGACTAATGGACTAATAAAAATTTCACAAAGGAAGTTTTGCATATTACTCTGAAAATTTCCTAAATAATATAGGAACCTGAAACAGGACTATTGTTTAGAGCACGCCAAATTTAAAGGTTGGAAATTTGAGAAGGAAGAGTCTAAATTTAGATTTTCTCTTTGGATTTTGTTGTCAAATGCATTGATTGACAAGATGCCATAAACCAGCAAGCAATCATCACCAAGCAATAAGAAGAGGTTACCTCGGAGAAGAGAGCCTTCATTTGCGCATGAGTCTTAGGTACGACACCCTGGAAATGGTGTAAGGGGACCAGAAAGATTAAGATCTCATATCCTGGAATTGTGATAAAAGTGGATTGAGGAAAAGTCATATTTCTACCATTGGATTACGGTGGGAGAATGATAGCACAAATTTCGTGCCCCAGTGGATATAACTTTAAGGTTTACAATGGGGGCAACCTGACTAAATGTTTCTTCAGAAAAGCCGGTCAAGCAAGAAGGCGTTGTAGCACATCAGTGATAAAGCCTTAATAAACTTCGAGTAATGACAAGCTAAGCGGGATCATTCTCGAAAAAAATAAAACTTTGCGTTCATGCAAACATTATTCACATGTCTAGTTAGAAGCATTAGATTCATTTTGATCATGCCATCTTAATCATTAGGCATAATTAGGTTCATTATACAGATCATGTTCCCTAGAGAACAGATTAGTGAAGATAGCGGATCTTGTCTTCCTGCATCGACAATGAAGCAGATCGAAAATACCAATTTTACTTCCCAGGCGATGTAGTGGAACAGATTAAAGCCACATCGGTGAATCTTGCTTCCCCGACGTTGCAGTTAAACAGCTTAAAGCTACAACAGCAAATCCTACTTCCCTGGCGGTCCAGTGGAACAGATTAAAGCCATATCGGTGTATCTGGCTTCCTCGACATTGCAGTTAAAAAGATTAAAGCTACAACAGCGAATCTTACTCCCCAGGCGATGCAGTGGAACAGATTAAAGCCACCTCGGTGCATCTTGCTTCCCCGACATTCCTGTTAAAAAGATTAAAGCTACAACAACGAATCTTACTCCCCAAGCGGTGCAGTGGAACAGATTAAAGCCACATTGGTGAATCTTGCTTCCCCGACATTGCAGTTAAAAAGATTAAAGCTACAACAGGGAATCTTACTTCCCTGGCGGTGCAGTGGAACAGATTAAAGCCACATCGGTGAATCTTGCTTCCCCGACATTGCAGTTGAAAAGATTAAAGCTACAACGGCGAATCTTACTTCTCAAGTGATGCAGTAGAACAGATTAAAGCCACATCAGTGAATCTTGCTTTCCTGACATTGCAGTTAAAAAGATTAAAGCTACAACAGCGAATCTTACTTCTCAAGCGGTGCAGCGGAACAGATTAACGCCACAACGGTGAATCTTGCTTCCCCGACATTGCAGTTAAACAGATTAAAGTTACGAGTTACAAATCCTATCTCCCCGACATTGCGGTGGAGTGGATCGAAGCCTCAGTTCCTATACCTTTGAAGATTCAGTAGGATGGAACGTGGCTACTTTAAAAAAAAAGAAGCACCAAAGAAGTTCGGGCTCGTCAAGACCGGGCAAAATGGATCTTCTTTTAGTCTTTGCTTTATTCCCATTACATGACAACAAGCAAAGAGGGGCAGCTGTAATCGGCCCAATTTGCCCGGACCCAATTGAAACAAAAACCAAAACAATAAATAATGTCCAGTTTTTACAAACCCAAAATCAATTGGCTCAATACCCTAGCCCAATTATCCTAAACCAAAATAAAAAAAACCTAGCAGCTTGCAGCAACCTCTCGCACCGCAATCAGGCTCTGTCCTTGCACGCGTGCCACCGTCCCACACCACGCCTCTACGCCACGCGCCTCCATACACTGTACCTGCAAATGAAACGAAGACAACACAGCACACAAAGGAACAAAAAGGAAGAAAAGAAAATAACAAAATAGCAAAAAGAAAAAATATGAGAAAAATGGAAGAAAAATTGATGTATTTGCGGGGCTATAAAACCCCATTTTCTGTATTGTTTCGAATCCCTTTTTTTTCTCTACACAGATATTGAATACCAAAATAAAAAATATTCAAAGGAAATTAAGCTTCGGAAGGTTTTTTCCTTTCTTTGTTTTATTTTTCTTTCATTCTTTCGTCCATTACCAGTTTAGAAATAAAAGAGAAAGTAGATTTAGAGAGTGAACGTACCTGATGACCGATCTCGAGTTCGCTCCGTCGCAATCGGAGTCGTGCACGGGATTCGAAAAGCCACCGTCGATCGATGTAGCATGAAATGGCGCAGAGTGCTTAGGGTTTTTTTTTAGTTTTCTTTTTGTTTTCAAATAGAAAATTAGATTTAGATTAGGTTTTTTTTATTATTTTTATGTTAATCATTGATACGGCGCCGTTTAGAGGCTTGCGGCCCGCGCGGTGACCCGACCCGGGGAGGATCCGCGTGTTTCGTGAGGATGGGTTATTTGCGCACGCGGTCCTTCCGCGTTTCTAGCGTACTTAAATCCAGTCCTTTTTTTCCTTTTTCAATTTAACCTCTCGTTTTTTTTTGTTTCATTTTAGCCCAACTCAACGCTGCGTTTCGATAGGGCGGGGAGTATTTCTGTTTAGTCCTCCATGTTATTCGCGCATTGCACATTGGCCCTTATTTAGTTTTATTTACAATTATTTCCCGATTAATTTCGTTTTAGTTGCAATTTAATCCTTTTTGTGTTATTTGTTTCTTTTTAATTAGTTTAATGTTTCCACTATTATTATCATCATTATTTTTTTTTTGAATTTAATCTCATTATATAGATCCTTTTATTTTATTATATGATATTATTTTATGTTTTTATGTATTATTACTTATTTTCACAAATTTTTTATTATATACATTTTATATTATCTTAGCATAACTTATATACATATATATATTTTTAACTTCATATGTGTAAAAATATAAGTTTAGCTTCAAAATTTTTCATAATAATATCTCATGTTTTTCTATATATATATATATAATATTGAATTAAATTTAGTATACATATGTATATATAATGATACGCTATTAATTTCAAATTGTAAATTTTACTTATTTTTATGCACAAATATTTTATTCCTTTTAAATTTGCTATTCTATCTTACTTACTTTAACTCATATATATTATGACTATATATATTATTATTTACATTAAGATTTTTTTTTCTTATAAATCAAAACATATATCAATTTTAAAATTTATTCACCTTTATTTTCTTACAATTTTTTTTCTTTAGAATTTACTTAAACATTTTATTTTTAGTTCCATTATTAAATTGTTTGAAATTTTTATATTAATTATTTTTAAAATTTTGTGGATATATATATTTTGAATCCTGAATTCATTTTTTTTATTTTCTGAATACATTTTATTTCCCTTTTTAGGTTAATAATTCTTGATTGTTAATGTTGATATTTACATGTAATGTGAAATTATTGTCTTTATGTGTATGGCATTTGTTTATTGGTATTCATTTATTATTAGTGTTTATTAACTTATGTTGTGGTTTATGAATTATCACCTCGTGTCGTGCATTGTTATTCCATTGTGCTTTATTCATTCAAAAAGTCGTATCTAATATGGTTTAATATCAAAACCGATTTATTCAAAAACTTTCAAGATAATGCAAAGTTCGGTATTTGGAATATTCAAAAGAATTGAGCCCTAATGTATTGGGTTCCAATTTTCCTCGTTGAATCTAAATAATCGAAGATTTTCTTTAATAAAAACACATACGTAAAAGCTCATTCTTGGTAATTCGATACATCGTGTCCTAATGTATTGGACATGGCATGTTAATTCCTCGAGATGAGAATTTTTAATGTATAAAAATAAAGGCAATATCCAATATTTAGGAATCTTGTGAAATTGAACCCTAACTTACTAGGTTTTGATTTTCTCATTTGAACCAAATAATCGGAAATCCTTCTCAAAATGCATAGGTTCTAAAGCCAAGAGATAAATTTAATTTTGAGGATTTAAAACGTTGCACTCTAACTTACTAAGTGTGATGATTTATTTCTTTGAAATAAGTGAGTCTCATCGTCCAATTCATTTTACTCAAATTTTCTTTTCAAATGATCGTATTTTAAAATCTTTACAAAATTTTGACATAAAACAATCGATTCGGTACCAATTTTGGGCGTTACGAGGGTGCTAACCTTTCCTCGTGCGTAACCGACTCCTGAACTTATTTTCTCAAATCTCGTAGGCCAAAATCGTTTTAAGGTGTACCGATCACACCTCAATAAAGGATCGGTGGCGACTCCCATTTTCGTTTTTAAGTCAACACCCAATTAAATTTTTATTTTTAAAGATGGTTTCGACATAGTTTTTTTTAGCTCAATCAATTGATTATAAGAAAATTGGGGTAATAAAAACTCTCAGCTTGTGTCTGAGTGACAGAATTGCAAAAAACAACAGTACAACCTACAAAGAAATATAACAGCAAGCAGACTGCACTAATACAAATCACCAAGAAACAACAGTTCAATAAGCTTTAAAAAATTGATTCCTGAACAATCCAACATTTGCCAATGAATTAGCCATACCATTCTTCTGAGTATTTGTGACCACTAACTTTATCTCCACCAAATGCCGTAATCCTCTTTCAATATTCGCAAATAATTTTCTCACTGACCATGGTTGTAAACATCTATACTTCAACCAATTAGAAACACTACTCAATTCAAACTCTACAATCAGAGGAACATTTACCTTCCGCATCAAAACAATAAAAATTTCTGTTGCAACTTTAATAGCCATTACTACCACTTGCTCCACTCCACACACACCACATTTACCACAAAAAAGAGCAAAGACCACACCCTTTTCGTCCCTTAACACCCCTCCACAGCCCACAACCTCCTCTAAAACTACTCCAGCCATGTTAAATTTCAACCAACCCGTAGGAGGAGGATCCCAAACACAATCGCTATCCCTCCCCAATTTTTTACCCGACTTGCAATGCTTAGGTTGTCCCCACCAATCAACCTCCGAAAATATACAATCATCATGTATCTATCTAGCCCACATCAACGATCTCATTTTTATTGAAAGATTAAAGAATCAATTGTAGCCATCGACCTTTCAAACACCTTCTCGTTTCGAGCTAGCCATACTGTCCAACATGAAGCCACAATTACCAATAACCATAAACTCTTTTGAATACCTGTCAACTTCATACTCCAACATACAGAAAAAAATTCATCAAAACTTGCCACATCCTTCCAATCTAAATCCTACCAACTAAAAATGCGAGACCAGAAGCTTTTGATAAACGGAAATTCAAAAAAAGTGGTTAGTATTTTCCAAAACTCTATCACATCATGGTAGCCCTAATTTGATGAATCAATTTGTATCTCACGACTTATCAAAAAATCTTTTGTTGGAATACGATTAATCGCCAACATCCACAAGAAGTTATGTACCATTGGAGGAACTTTCTGACTCCAAATTCTATCAAACGAGAATTCAAAAGCTTCCATTCCATCATAACTAGCAATTGTGACAACTTTTTAACTAAGAATACCCTTCCCTTGTCGTGAATCCATACTATACGACCCTCAACCTCATCAATAAGCTCACAAGTCCCCACCATTGTCTTCAATTTTTCCACCATGCAATAATCTTTATCCAACAACTTTCTCGAGAAAACATTCTCCCAAATTACTCATTCAAAACTATTGTTTAAAGCCACATCCTTCACAAAACTATTCCTAACTATGACCAATCTGTGAAGTCTCAGAGATTCCGCCTTAAGAGATCTTCCCAAAATAAAACCAAAAGTCCATTTTCGATCACCCATCTAAAAGATTTTGGTCCCAGCCATTTTGACACCTTCTCGCTTTTAGAAATTTATACAATACCCTGCCATACCACAGACATTTTCTTAAGCTTGGACATTTTAAACCTCCATCCTTGCAAAGATGATCCATACTTAGAACAAATCACTTTCTTTCACAATGCATTCCTTTCGGTTGCAAACCTCCACCCCCATTTCACCATAAAGGCACGCATCTTAACCTTCAGATTTACTACATCAGGAACTCCCATCTTTCTTGGCAAGCACACTTGCTTCCAATCTACCTTGTCATTTTCCTCTTTCAATCCAAAGCACCCCATAGAAACTATCTTCTAATTCTGTCAATACTATTAATCATCGTGGATGGCACCTGAAATAGGGACATAAAGTATATAAGGAGAGTAGACATAACCAAATTAATTAAAACCACTCTAGCAGCAAACAATATCGTTTTACACTTCCACCTTACTAACCTCTTTATGAACTTTTCCACAATGGGCTTCCAAGTAGCTACTTTTCTCGGATTAGTGCCAAGCAGAATTCCAAGATATTTCAAAGAAAGCTCCCCAATCTTGCATCTACATAGAGCTGCTAAGTGCCAAAATAGTTCAACATTTGTCCCAAAACCTACGAGACAAGATTTCTGAAAATTGATACTTAGTCCTGAAAATGACTCAAAATAATGTAGAATATGTTTCACATTATGAACTGTCTCCTCCTCAGCCTTCAAAAAGAGAATAGTGTCATTGCCAATTAAAGCTAAGAGAAAAATTGATCCATAATTATATTTGTAATCCCAACTTTTGCCTTTACAAGCAACAAGTGTAGCGCCTACGTAACCAGAATAAATAGGTACAGAGAGAGCGGATCCCCTTGCCATAACCCCTTACAAAAGTATGAACTCATTTGTCACCGAACCATTTACAAGCACCACTGCTCTTGCTATAGAAACATATTTTATAATCCAATTTCTCCATTTCTTCCTAAAACACATATAAAACATTACCAGATCTAAAAAATCCCACCTAACGCAGTCATATGCTTTCGAGAAGTCCAATTTTAAAATCAAATTGATGTCTTCAGATGACATTTTCTTAATTGAGTGAATTACTTCATTAGCTACAAGAATCCCATCAAAAATATGCCTTCCCCTTGTAAAAGCGCATTGAGTATCGCTCACAACCCCATCTATAACCTTCCTCAATCTTCTAGAGAAAATATTTGCCAATATTTTATACAAGAAACCCACCAAACTTATTAGTAAAAATTAGAAATCTTAACCAGACTCTCCGTTTTAGGGATAAGGGCAATGAAAGAGGAGTTAATACTCTTCTTCAGCTTCTTCGAAAGGAAAAAATTGACATCAACCTCATTTAAATTTCTACTACTCCCTATGTTATCCCACTCCGCTATTTTCCTTTCAATTTATTTGATTTTTTAATCAACCAAACCACCTATTTTACCATTCCAATTCTTCAAAGTTATCTTCAACCTTCTCAGCTTACTAGCTGTTGGAGCTGAGAGTAACTAACAGCAAGTTTCAGCAACAAACTTGCTAAACAAGGATCGAGACTTGCTGTAGAAACAAAGCAGAAAATGAAAACAAATCTTAAAGCAAAGCTAAACTAGAGAGCATGTGGATGAAATCTTGATTGAATTCATTCATGAAACTGAAATGGCATAAAGCCAATACATAAACAAGTTTACAACTTGACAAAATAGTAGGTTAACCTAATCACAACCTACTACCACTAAGTAACTTAGTAACTTGAGCTAATTAACTTGTACAAATCAAAAAAGCTAATTAATTAGCTCAATCACCATCAATTTTACATCAAACATAAACCTAACATGGTTAAAAATGAACTAAGTTACATTGCATCAACTTAAAATACAAAATGAAACGAGAACATGTTTGCTGGCTTGATGAACTAGCAGCTTCTGTATGTGATGACCTCGATTGTCTTGGTTGCTGCATGCTGACCATACTTCAACACTCCTCCTTGGATAGCATATTGCAAGCTCCTATCTTAGCTCTCAAATGTTGAAACTTTGAAACACTGAGGGCCTTTTTCAAAATATCAGCTATTTGCTCTTCAGAACTGCAATGAACCAGTTTAATAACATGAGCTTGCCCCATTTCTCGAACTGCATGGAGCTTGATATTAAAATACTTTGTTCTCTCATGAAAAACAGGGTTCTTTGCAATTGCAACAGTAGATTGGTTGTCACACATTATCTCTGTTGCTTCTTTTTGCTCGTAGTTAAGATCTGTTAAGATTTTTCTAAGCCATATGGCTTGATTGACTGCTACAGCAGTAGCCTTTGCAATAGATTGTGTTACTGCTGCCTATTTCTTCGAACTCCAGCAAATCATAGCAGAGCCAAGGTTGAATGCATAACCTGAAGTGCTCTTCATATCATCCAATGAACCAGCCCAATCGCTGTCACAATAGCCAACTAGCTTCAAATTTTCAGCCTTGGTAAACAGCATTCCATAGGACAAGGTTCCCTTGATGTATCTTAGGACTCTTTTTGCAGCTCTAAAGTGACTTTCACTTGAACAATGCATGAACCTCGAAAGTAGACTCACAGCATACATTATGTCAGGTCTAGTAGCAGTCAAATATAGCAAACATCCAATTAGACTTCTGTAGGTTGTTTCACAAACTTTTTCATATTTGTCTTGGCTCGATAGCTTTTCTCCGACAGCTACTGGTGTGCTGGTTGCTTTGCAATTCTCCATTGAGAATTTGTTGAGAACCTTCATAGCAAAGGTCTTTTGACTTAGCCAAATTCCAGTTTCATCTTGAGTTACTTCCGTGCCTAAGAAGTAAGACATCAATCCCAAGTCTGACATCTCAAAATGCTGCTGCATTTTGGCTTTAAAACTGACTAGCATCTCTTGATCTCCTCCTGTCACCAGTAGGTCATCAACATATATTGACACAATAAGTTGAGTTTCAGCACTGGTTGATTTAACATACAGAGTTGGCTCGCTGAGACTCCTTTCGAATCCCAGACTGGTCAAATAACCATCTATTCTGCTATACCAGGCCCTTGGAGCCTGTTTCAAGCCATACAAGGCTTTGTTGAGCTTGTACACCATTTCTTCTTTGCCAAACACCTTGAAGCCTTGAGGTTGCTTCACATAAATCTCCTCTTCAAAGAATCCATTGAGAAATGCTGATTTTACATCAAGTTGGTGTATGATTCACTATTTTTGTGCTGCTAAGGCAACTAGCAGTCTTATAGTATCGAGCCTAGCCACTGGTGCAAAAGTCTTCATGTAATCTGATCCATACCTTTGACTGAAGCCTTTCACAACCAATCTAGCCTTCAACTTGTTTAAGCTGCCATCAGCATTGTTTTTAACTCGATAGATCCATTTGACACCAATAATCTTCCTGTTTGTTAGTCTTTTAACTAGACTCCAGGTCTGATTATTTTCAATCATCCTGATTTCTTCAATCATTGCTTACTTCCGGCCCTCCTTGCTTCCTACTTCTTCAAAGCAACTTGGTTCAACAATGGCCACTTGTGCTCTTTCATAAACATCAGCTAATGATCGAGTGCCTCTGATTGGAACATCATCTACATCCATTTCAAATGTGTTTTGATCATTTTCAACTTGGTCCAATGCCAGGTCTTCAGTTACTGCCTCTGGTTCAGCTTTCTCCCAATTCCAGCATCTTTTTTCATTGAACACAACATCTCTGCTCACCAGAATCTTGTTTGTACCAGGTTCTAGAATTCTGTAGCCCTTTTTAACCATGCTATAGCCAATTAAGATTCCTTCTTGAGCCCTTCTATCCAGCTTGCCTCTCTTCACAGCTGGAACTTGTGTATAGCACAGGCAACCAAAAGTTCTGAGATGAGCCAAAGATGGCTTGAATTTAAACCAGGCTTCAAATGGAGTCTTCTGAGCTAGAGCCTTAGTTGGGAATTTATTTTGCAGATAGACTGCAATGTTAACTGCTTCAGCCCACAGATTTTTGGGCAAATTCTTCTCAAACAGAAGACATCTTGCCATATTCATCAAGATTCTATTTTTTCTTTCACTTACCCCATTCTGCTGAGGTGTATACACATTAGTCAGCTGATGTTTGATGCCTGCTTCTTCACAGTAGGCTTGGAACTAAGCTGAGGTATACTCAGTTCCATTTTCTGACCTTAGTGCTTTAAGCTTGCAACCAGACTCAGTTTCAACAAAAGCCTTATACTTCAAGAACACAGATGCAACTTATGATTTCTACTTCAGAAAATAAATCCAGCAGTATCTTGTAAAATCATCAATAAAGAGAATAAAATACCGGTTCCCTTTGAGAGACTCGGTCTTCATTGGTCCACACACATTAGTGTGCACAAGCTGCAGCTTCTTTGATGCTCTCCATGCTGTGCCTGTAGGAAATGGCAATCTTGCCAATTTTCCTTGATGACATATTTCACAAAGTTCATCATTCTTTACTGAATCGATGAAGTTTTTAGCCAACCCTTCATTGACCATCCGAGGTATGGATTTATAGTTTGCATGTCCAAGCCTCTGGTGCCAGAGCCTGGAGTCATTAGTGGAGGCTATGCAGGCTGAATGTAAGTCATTTGGCCAGTCTACTTCAAAACATTTGTCAGTCATAGTGACTGTTATAAGGTTTGATCCACTTGGATAAAAACATTGGCATTCTTTCCCCTTGAATACAACTGAGTAACCTTTCTCAAGTAATTGAGTTATACTGAGAAGGTTCCTATCGATTTCAGGTACCAGAAGTACATTTGAAATGATTTTACTACCTATGGGAGTACAAATCAGCACATCTCCTCTTCCTTCATCATTTATGAACTGACCATTTCTAAGGTCTTGAAGATAGTTGCATCTGGTGACATGTGGTTTGTGCAACCACTGTCTAGAAGCCAGCCTTTGAACCGTTCTTCTGGTTTGCTTCACATGACACAGTAAAAACTTGTTCTTCTTGATCACTACTTTCTTCAGCCACTCGAGCTTCAGCCTTTAGTTGTTGAAATTGATTCTGCCTCGGTTTGCTTCTGTTCTTGAAAACCTTTTCAACATGGCCCTTCTTCTTGCAGTGTTGGCATAATGCATCTAGTCTAAACCAGCATCTATCTTCTGGATGACCAGCCCTTTTACAATGTCTGCAGGATTGATCATTGCTCCTAGCAGCACCAGGCTTAGGCCTATTTTTCTAGAACTTTTTTCCTTTATAAGCATTGATGCTCAAAGCTTCTTTAGTTTTGGCTTAAAAAGCCCCTTCCTGGTGCTCCTCTTGTCTACTGGCTCTTCTTTGCTCTTGTGCATACAAGGCATTGATTAGCTCAATTAAGGAGATAGTTGTCAAGTCCCTTGAGTCTTCGAGGGATGAAATTTTGGCTTCATACCTCTCTGGTAAAGTGGAAATGACTTTCTCAACTATTCTAGCTTCGCTGAATTACTCTCCAAGGAGCCTTATGCTGTTTACAACAGCCATAATTCTATCTGAATATTGCTTGACTGTTTCTTCCTCTTTCATTTTAAGATTCTCGAAGTCCCTTATCAAATTTAGTAGCTGTTGTTGCCTTGTTCTTTCAGTTCCTTGAAACTCTTCTTTAAGTTTATCCCAGGCCTCCTTTGGTGTCTCACAGGCCATGATCTTCATGAAGATCACATCTGTCACACAATTTTGTATGCATGACATGGCCCTGTGCCTTTTTGTTCTTTCATCAGCATGCTGCCTTATTTGAGCAACTGTTGGATTGGCTTCAAGAGGTGTTGGTTCAGCATCTGAGGTGACCACTTCCCATAGATCGAATGCCTGCAGGTAAGTCCTCATCTTTACTGCTAAAATTTTGAAGCCCTCTCCATTAAAGACATGTGGTGAAGCTGGTGAAAAACCTAATGAAGCCATGGTGCCTCTTGTTGAGTTATAACAGGTCCTCTAAGAATGTGGCTCTAGATACCAATTGTTGGAGCTGAGAGCAACTAACAGCAAGTTTTAGCAACAAAATTGCTAAACAAGGATCGAGACTTGCTGTAGAAACAAAGCAGAAAATGAAAACAAATCTTAAAGCAAAGCTAAACTAGAGAGCATGTGGATGAAATCTTGATTGAATTCATTCATGAAACTGAAATGGCATAAAGCCAATACATAAACAAGTTTACAACTTGACAAAATAGTAGGTTAACCTAATCACAACCTCCTACCACTAAGTAACTTAGTAACTTGAGCTAATTAACTTGTACAAATCAAAAAAGTTGATTAATCAGCTCAATCACCATCAATTTTACATCAAACATAAACCTAACATGGTTAAAAATGAACTAAGTTACATTGCATCAACTTAAAATACAAAATGAAATGAGAACATGCTTGTTGGCTTGATGAACTAGCAGCTTTTGCATGTGATAACCTCGACTGTCTTGGTTGTTGCATGCTGACCATGCTTCAACATTAGCCATCTTTGTGTTCTCCCCCCTCATTCCATCCCAAACATGTTCAATTACTTTATTACAATCTTCCTGATCGAGCCATGTATTAAACAATTTAAAAGGCCCCAGGCCCCAATTGATCGAAGAATTATATAACATAATCAGGATATGATCAGACACTGATCTATCATATCCATGTTGGATAAGATCATCAAACCAAACCAAACAATAATCATCAACAAGGAACTGATCCAGCCTGCTCATCATATTATTCAGACCAAACCACATAAATCTCTTCCCTCTAAGTTGTAGATCCACCATTTTTCTTTTATAAATAAAACTGTTAAAGGCCTTTGAACTAATCAATAATCCTACACAGTTGCTTCTTTCACTCCTGATACGAATTGAGTTGAAATCACCTTCCAAGATCTAAGGGCAAGGGAACGACCCCTTCAACCCATATATCTCATTCCAAACTGTCTTTTGATCAGAACAACCATTTGGAGTATATACATTTATTAATGTTGCTGCCATATCCTCCTTACCCCCACATCGAAACATCTTTTCTTTGCTTGAAGTGAACTAACCTTATCTTCCTTCTAATCTCATTAAGTCTCCCACCACTTCTTGCTCATCGCCCTTAATACTAAAATCGAGCTTTTTACCAACATCCCATGCTTTCATTGCCTCTTTAAGAATAACCATTTCCCTGTTGCTAATGTTTAAATCTGATAGTGAAGCATTCACTACCTCGTTTTCCTTATCTCCAATACCTTTTCCTCTCTATTTCTTTATCGCTCTGTCTCTCTCCCGCTTCTCATTTAGTGAAAGAAATTTATCCTGACTGTCAAAAATTGATCAAACTTTCCTGCCATTTGAATTAACTTTCTTATGATTTTGAGACATTGGCTGACTTACTATTGTAGCACTTCCCTCTTCGACTGGATGGTTACCCCTACTTGCCTTATTCAAATTTTCTTATTGAAAAACTGACTGTAATTACTTTTTATTTGTATTAAAATCAATCTTATCTAAATGACCATTATCCTTCAAGCCCGTCCCTCCTTCAATACCAAAATTATTGATTAAAATTATTTGAGCTCCTACCCCATTATCCACATCAATTTCTCCCACAAATAGGCCCATATTTTCCACATCCTCTCTAGCCCTATTTGTGGACCCACTTGTACCCTACACCACCTCCCTGCCTTTAACCCTATTTCCACCTAGCAATTCTTCTTCCAGTCTACAAACTTGGTGAGACAAATTCTGACTTTCACCTCTGTCATTTGACTTCTCCAGAAGCATTATATTTAATGCTTCCATTTCCTAATCCGATCTTCCACCTGGCATCTTTTCCAATCCTGCCCCATCACTGATTCATCTTCCAATGGCACTGACTCCTCTTTGCTCTGCACAAAGGATTGCCCATCCTCGTTGCTTACTTCCAACCTTTGTCGATAGTCATCCTCATCTTCAGTTGGCCCCTTTTCCACTACTCTAACTGGAAAGCATGAATTTCCAACCTCAAAAGCAATCATCCCATCAACCCTTTCTTGCTGCTTAATACTCACTAGAATTTTCATGGAGCCAAAACATCTCACCTTGCTTGGATTTTTTTCCCAACGAAATCAATTCCCCCCAAACCCCCACTACTCTTTTAAAGGATTCATAATTCCAACTATGAAGTGGTATTCCAGAGACTTCAACCCATGTCACCCTTTCTTCCACCTTTAACTTATCCGACCGAGGTTCTATGGAAATAAAGAAATCTTTCAAGTACGCCTAGTTGTTCTGGCTCAATATCCTATACAATTCCTCATCTGGAAATTCAATCAAAAAAATCTGCCATGAATTCTTTTTACAGTGATCTCCCCCTTTATAACTCTCTATTGTAAATCTTTAATGTCACAGCAGGTTGTTGTTTCTCCCACCACGTAACATTATAGTTTCCATAATTGTTCTTCATCTACATACCCTTGAACTACAACACAAGGTTTCTCTGTTTTGTCATCTACAAAATCTAACCTCTTTGAAGCAAACTAACTTGTCGAAGAGCTTCCTCCTCTTTCTAATCCATCTGAAAATCTTGATTTCTCATATTCCTTTCTTTCAATTCTTCCTTTCATTCCCATAACAGTACAAACATCACTCCGACTCTTCTTTCATAGTTTGGTAATGAATATTAATGCCTTGGGTAACAGTATAACAAAAATGTACGTATATGAAATGAGCTATGTTATTGATAATATGGAATGGAAACGTAATATGTGCATTGAATAGAAATTAAGATATAAAATAGAAAGATGCATGTATGCATTTGTTCATGTTAATGAACATATGAAAAGGAAAAATATAGATTGAAAAGGGAACTAATTAACCATGTGATAAATTATTATATATTGAAACTCATTTCATGATATGTATTGGGTTTCCTTGGTTGATGTATTTTAAAAGTATTTCTACTAACCATGTAAAATGCTGTGAATAGAAAAAAGAAAGTATCCATATGATTTGTGATTAATGTTTGCATGATCTAGTCAATTTATGTTTAGTAAGTTTACGTTTAAGATTAATACGAACTTATTAAGCATTAGTTGCTTACGTAGTTGTTTTTCCACTATTTTGTAGATCATCGAAAGCTCGATCAGTTGGAACCTTGTTGGAATCTTATCATACTATCCAAAAATAATTTTGGTAGATTTTGAGTCACTTTGGCTATGGTTATAAATGGCATGTATAGGGTTTTTATATTATGAAAGTTTGTGTGTATGTTATTTGTTGGCTATGGTGTGTATATGTCTTTTGTGAACATAGTTGTTTGGCTTATTTTTCCTAGTAAGTATGGATCATTTGGTCACTTTTATGTGTAAGTTAAGTATATGTTTTGAAGTACGTTTATATGAGGTTATTATGGATGAAATTTTATGTGTTTGGTGTAAGAAGAAAGCATAAAACCATGTTATATAGTTGAGTTATTTAGATGTATACACTGTGGTACCAATGAGGGTACATTGGTTGATTAATGGAAATGAGTTGTACATGTGTTATTTTGGCATGGTTTGGTCTTATTTAAGTTATTCTAAATAGATTTAAAGGTTGGCAAATGGTATTTTTGTAGTATAAGAGAGTATTTTTGATAAACTTGTTTTTCAAGGCATATTTTGGTACACATTGGCTGTCATGTTCACATGGCCGTATGTGTCTTTTTTGTTTTAGGTATAAGATTTACATGGTTTGAAACATGGTCTACGACATGGCCGTGTCTCCTAAAATAGTTTCAAGCACGGTTTAGCACACGACCGTGTGATCGATTTGAAACATGGTCTACGACACGACCGTGTCTCCCAAAATAGTTTCAAGCACGGTTTAGCACATGGCCTGTGACACGACCATGTGACCCAACATCGATTACACACGGTTTGGCGCAGAGCCTGCGACATGATCGTGTGACTCTATTTTGAATACCCATATTGTGGGCATACAGGCTGGGACACGGTCGTCTGTCAAAAATTAGAATTTCTCCAAGATCTGGGTTATGTCACACAGCCGTGTGACCCCTATTTTGAAAAATTTCAAGTTTGGCCTAAATTTTCTAATTTGCTTCAAATAAGTCACTGATTGTTTCCAAACTATTTTTAAGGTCTCCTAGGCTCGATTTAAAGCCCGAATGTGTGCATTTGCTATGTTTGTATTGAGATATTAGAAATTATGCTTAAGTTGAAATATTTATTCTGTTTTGAAGTTTAAAGTTTTGTTTTGTACAGTAATGCTCCGTAACCCTAATTTGATGATAGAGACAGGTTAGGGTGTTACACAAGGCAAGTGTTAGGAAAGATTGGGTTAAATAAGGAATGTTGGCTCTGCTAAGGTCTAATCTCTTTCTTTCGATATAAGTAAGAAAGTATACACTCGATATTAGAGTTCGCCTGAAAGGTTATCTGCCATGGTTAAGTGTTTGTCAATGATATGAGAGTGTTCGTCCATGTATCTCAACTTGTAGAGCTTAATGTATTAGCCTTTGTATATGAACTTGCAAAGTAATTTCATTCATGTTTAAGTGTCAAAGCTCCTTTGGTGGAACTCACTAAGTTATTTTGAACTTACCTCTTTTTCTTTCCCCTCTTCTAGGTAGTGTTTTGTGGTAAGCTTGTTGAAGGGACTTAGCCAGAAAAAGTGACCTATGCTATGAGCTTTTCCTGTGTTAGTTTTGTAGCATGCATATGTTTTAGGGTCTCATGTAACTTTGTTTTGAATTTGAGTTTGTAATGACATACTTTTCTTATTTAGTTACAGTTTTATAAAAATGTTACCCCTTGAGGGATTTGTTAAAGTTTATTTAGTCCTAACTTGTGAAATGATTTCTACTAGTATACGCCAAACTATTTAAAAGTTATGGATACTGCCAGTATTTTGTTCTAAAGGAAAGTTTTTAATTGAAAATTTTAAACTCAATTATGTTTTTTTTAAGGCCCATACTTGTTTGATTTGTATTGTCACTTAAAAATCCTTTTAAGTTATCGCCCAGTTCTGTTGTTTTACTCCGTAACTAAATTAAGATCAAACCTGTATAAGTCGGCTTCTACTTTTGTAATGCCTCAATCGACTATTGGGGATTGGGATGTTACATATGAGAGGAGGAAAATGATGATTGTCTCTATGTTTGGTATAATTTCTTTCAAGCTATTGCTACTACTGCAATAGAAAACCAGCAGAGAGGGAAAGAGAGTGGGAGAGGGACAAAATTGTGTTTTGTGTGAAAATGATTTTTTGTCATAGCAGAAAATAAAATTTTGAAAACTAAGTTTGTTTGTGATATTTATAGTAATAATTTTTTTCTTGAAAAATACATGTGTTTTGTGTGAGATGCATCCTAGACGTTCTCAGCTTTCAATCGAATGACCTTCTCTGCTATTCTTCTACAACGAATTGCTTCGAGTGTGGACTCACAACCTAAAATAAATTTAGTTCGATAAATTAATTTTCTAATTAAATAATTTTCTCAACCCAATTCTATTTTCATTAGAGGCATGACGATTTTATCATAAAAGAATCTATGAGGAAATATATTTAATTTTCATATTCAATGGATTCTCAATGACTAATTAATTTAATTTAATTTTTTAAATTCAATTATTTAATTAATTAAATAATAATTCAAAAAAATTAAATTATTTCTCAAGTCATTTTTATACTCATGAGAAAACACATTCATAAGTAAATGTGACACATTTCTCTTAATTCATTGTTTTCATTTATTTTTTTCATTTGGTTTTAAATGCAATTCGTTTATGGTTTCAACGAGCTAGTAGAGACATCGATTGGACATATGTAATTAGGGCTCAAATAACATAAATTAAGTTCCAGCTTTTCACTTATTAGTTATAAACTTATTTAGTCATGAAGTCATTCCACTATAGTATCGTGACTGAGTGCTTCCCAATTATATACCATTACGAGAGTTACTTAATCAGTGCTCATCCAATGACCTTGTCATCAATGTGTTACCCTCATAGGATTTCCTTAATATTTTTGGGATAAATTTGTTCACTCAATATGATCCTATTTTATCTCATGGTAACATTTACATCTTCATTCAAGAAAAGTCAATTACTATCAATTAGTAATTAAGTAATTTATCATAAATAAAAACGACCCATGGTCACATTTACTTTTCATCTATCATGTAATGTTGATGAGAGGATATCGTTTACCTATTAGTTGGGCCATGAATTCCACTATTGTGAATGATGCTACATACTACAGAAGTCATATACCAAATGCACCAACTTTCAGTTCCTTATCTATTTCAACTCAAGCTTTTACTTACATTAAAGTATATGAGTCATGCATACATAGTTAATCATCCACTCAAGATTAAGGTATGTCACACTATGAACGTCACAAGTGAATAAATCCATAATCCAAATCAGTTTTAGGTAAAATGATGGGGTATGGACCAGGATATTTGGAATTTAAGTTTGTTATGTTAAAGATTTCGGTTACATGAGAACCTAAATTAGGCTTATGATTTTGATTGGTTAATATGAATCCTTAGCTGATTGTTGAATGTGTTGTTGTGTGATTTATTGTGTTGAAGCGTCGGATTTGCTAGGACCATCTATGAATTAAGGAAAGGTTCATTTAGGCTTTCAGCATTTTGACAAAAGCGTAATTGGTGAGTGTTTAGAATAGCTGCTTGTGGACATGACTTAATGTGTTAATTGTGAATTTAGTAGTAGCCTAAATCCTTACTCAAAATTCTGAGTGTAAGCTTTCTCATACTCATGAATTTATATGTGAAAATGTATTGTGAATTTGTGGATTATAACGTGAAATTGTGACATGTGTGATATGTGTGATATGTGTGATATGTGTGTTAAGCTTATAATGACTATTGTGAAAGAGTTAATTATGGGCATGATATATGTGCCATATGACATGTGACAGTGAATATGTTGTGCTTAAAATGTGATTATACAGAGATAGAGTGCAGTGAACGGTAAGTAAATGTGGGTGTTAATAACATATATTTTGCCCTTGTGAACCTTGAGACCATTGGATATAGTTGCCATGCTATAGGATTGTGAGTACTCACCTATATGTGTATGTGGTTTGGGCATTGAGGCATTGAGACATGTTGGATAAATAAGGGAACGTGAACTAAGCTCCATTCAATAGGACATGTTTGATGTGATGGAAAGTGTTAGCTATATGCTTCACTTTTTGGGATATGTTCAACTCTATGAGTCTTTTGGTGTGTTGAAGATCCGTGTATCCAATGAGTTGTGATAGAGCCCACTTTTACGTTTCATAGCTCAAGTGTCAATTTATCTATAAACATGCTTATGAGTATTGTGATATATACTTAAAAGTGAATGTGATTACCATGTAAATGAACTAGTAAATAATGCACGAGTAAGTATAATATGACACTAGAGTTGGAACCGTTGAGGTTGTGTAATATGGTTATTTTGTTAATGATTGATGAATTGTTTGCATAGTAGTTGTTCTAGGCATTCACTGAGCTTGTTAAGCTCACCCACTCTTTTTAAACCTTTGCAGATTAGTAGCGTTCTAGTGTAAGTGGTGTGGTTCCAAGGGATTGATCCAAGTGACACTCTAGTATTACTTTATAGGTGATTTATTAGTCATTTATGATTTGGGAAATAAAGGAAATGTGGTAGAATTATTGCACAAGTGTTGCCATGATGTTTTGGTTATTTTTATAGCTTATTAATTCTTGGGATTTATGGATATTGTTCTTGTTATATCGCTTGGTTACTCGTACATGATTTCGATGATTGAACTATTGTTGTGGTCATTTTTATGTTTATTTGACGAGGTATTAGTTACATGTTGAATGGTTTATGATTGAGATGGATTATTTGCCTTATTATGTTGTATTTTTGGTGTCTGGAGTAGATGTATCAATATTCAAGTTTTAAAAATAATACTTATGTGAAATTTCGTTATGCAGGAAGTTAATATTATAATTTGGTATCGATACCTTATCACAAGTATTGATACTCGGGGTAAAATAATTTATACTTTAACAAGGGTACTGATAATTTTCAAGACTTGATTTCTAGACGAGAAACATAATATTGTTTTGGAACCAATTTTCCAATCGATATCGATACCTTTCAAAGGAAATATTGATACTTGTGTTTTAGTATCAATATCTATAAGTTAGATTTTAAATTTTTCTAAATGAACCCTATGCATGTTTAATTATATTTGTGACACTATTTGAGGTATGTTAAGCATGTATTAATAATGATTGGAGCAAGTTAGACTTAAAACTCGTGTAAATGCTAAAATGGAATATGTTTCTTAATAATGAGCTCTTTGTACTATGTATGATGTTAGACGGTGATGTGGCCTCCTGATATTCCGGCTCGACGACCGGGTTGGGTATAGGTTATTACAATATTAGTCTTCGAACTGGTTTTCTCATTTTCGATTAGACTAAGTACATGTTTAGGTTCATCTACCAATACAAGATGTCTTTCCGTATTACGATCCGACCATATATTTCTACTTAATATTAGTTAAACATTAGAAAGCGAGTCTATATCTTCTTCCATTTTGCTTTGCATGCAAAAAAAATTGAGGACAATATACCAAGGTTATTAATATAATTAATTGATATTATTTTTGAATTATTTTTGTAGAAAAATACAAGTATACAAAACTAATATACTACAATTAGGGCATTAGATCCAGCAAGTGAGGGGAGGAAGGTCTTGTGGGAGGATTTTTTATTTCATTTAATATTAATTTAATTATTTTATTTTATTTTATATTAGTATTAATATTAATATTAATATAAAAATTTAAAATTATTATTATATTTTTTAAAATATTTATGTATTATATATATTTGATTTTTTTAATTAGGATCAAGTTGAAAACATTTATAAATTTTAAGGGTTAATTTTTTAAAATTATGACTAAATTGATATTATATGTAAAAATTAAGGGCTAAATTTGTTATTATATCAATTTTTTAACTACCACATTAGCTTGCCATATGTGATTTTAACGAGAGTGACTAATGTAACCGAACTTTGTAGCGTGGGTGCTTAAATGCAAAATTTTTATTTTGGGTGTGTAAAATGAAAATTTTTGATAGTTGGTTGACTATCTGTGTAGTTTACCCTAATTAATATATTAGAGTTAATTATGTCAATCAACTATTGTTTCAAAAAAATGTTATTTTGCATTAATTACATAAAAGTAAAATGATAAATGAGTAATTTCTTTATTTGTTCATGATACTTCTCCCCTTAAATTATATTTATGTTTTTAATTCTATTATTTATAATTCTATTTTAATTATTATTGACTTAGGGAATAATTGGAAAAAAAAAGGAGTTTAAAGTTTATTTTTTAAAAGTTTTTATTATTTGTATTTTCAACACAATACAACTTCAGTATTTTAATAATAACTTGAGCTACAGGCCTCCATTTTGAACCTATAATATACATATTCAAAGGAAATTTAAAGATTTAATCGAAGTTATTTTATGGCTTGAGCCTAAAAAGACGTCCTAAAATGGTCTGAAAGTTTGACTCGAATATTGCCGAGAAATGTAGAATATTTTTGCTTTATTTAATTAAGGACAGTTTTGTATTTTCCCCAATATATTATTAGGTTAAGGGGAAGACTGAGACCTAGCCATTTTTAGTTTTATTTTATTTTATTTATTTTATGGGTTTCTAACCCCTCTTTTCTAGTCAAAGACTTTATCGAAGTTTGATTTCATAAATTCGTAAGACTTATTTGTGCTTTAGTTCTTCTTTGGTGGTATTCATGTGTCATTTGTTTTAATTACAACTGCTCAAAGTTATTGAATATGTGGTCAATGTTCAATTACGTTGCTGAGTCAATTAGGATGATTAAATTTGTAATTATTTAATTTATTCTAATACTAGTAACGAACTGCATATCTCATTTATGTAGTAGTTTACGTTTATTTGGTGTGAATGTGTGATCTAATTTAAATGAATCGCGTTGGCGTGAGTTTGTTGGTTAGAATTAAGTTTCTCTAGCTGTTAATGTTGCCGATAAGTTAAATCTTGGGCATTGAGTTGCAAGGTTCTTTATCGGATAACGAAGTAATTTTAAATGTGTTTTCTCTTGGTTATTGAATAGGTAAGCAGAGATTGGTTGTCTGATGTTAAGTTAGCAACTAGTTATAATTTATTAAAGGCGTTGAAGTTATATTTATGCCGATGATCGAATTCATAAATCAAACGGAGATTTACCTTTGGTTAGAGCTTTTTCTCATTGATTATTTTAAAACTTTTAATAATTGCTTTCTTCAATTTGAGTTTTCAATTTAATTCAAATTTTTGCTTTCACAAAACCTCATTTTTATTTATTTTATTTGTTTATGTTTAAAGAATAAAATTATTACTAATTTTTATGGATACGACTCTATTTACTGCTATATACTATTTTATATTTTTATATTTTTATATTTTCGAGTAAAATTTTATTTTTTTAGGTCTCAACAACCTAACAAAAAACCATATTCCAAGTTGAATAGTTGAAAACATTTTAATGATGACTTGGGGAATGAGTTGATAAATTAATATATTTTATTTATATTAAATATTTTAAATAAAAAATATTATTTTATGTTAATCAGTGAAATTAAAAACACGATAATTTAAAAATTGATTAAATAGAATAGAAGCTAGTTAGGTTTAAATATATTTAAAACTGAAAACGTATTTAGTATTTACTCCTCGCTAATAGGAGTTATTAATTATTGGAATATTTAGAATTTATTCTTTTTAACAAATTATATTCGCTGTTTCTACCATATGCTTTACACCGCCATTGTCTTCTTATAAATACTGTTACGGGAATAGGAATCGTCAAAAAGAACTGATTGTGGGTTCTTAGTATAAAGATTTCTTGCTTCTCACGTTGCTAATGGCTTCAGCTTCGTACGAGTGTGGTATCTCTCACCGTCGTGCTTTTCAAAATAAGGTCATCCCACAAACTCGTGATATTGCTCCCCCTTTCATCAATGTTCGGTTAACTACTGACATGGTTTTGGTATCAGTCCACCGTGATTGCCTAGCTGATATCTACATCACCACAAACTACAGTTGAGAAAAAGAGACTGGAAGCATTAGAATATCCGGAAACCTATGAAAAGAGAGTATCAATAAAACATAACAATAAGAACAAAGCCAAATGATGCATGAAAATGTGTGCAAGACACGATTTCATCAAACAGCATTGAATTAGATGGATGAGGAAGTTTACATGGTACTGGGAAAGCTTTGCCTAGACATGAAATAGACCTCCAACAACATCTGCTGCTGCTGCTGACCAGTGTCCACTATCTCCCAGAGTTCCCCCAAACACTTCAGTAGGATCAAATTCCCTGTGTCTAGGGTTGTAAAATAGCCCCGATGAAGTGATCAGGGGAACTCCAGGGAACAGCTGACTTTCCCTTTATCACGTTATGCTACATTTTCTTGGTATATTTATGTACCGTGGGTTCGGTCTATAAATAGGCAAGGGTGCACAGTTTGAAATGGTGGTCCACTGGTGGGGTGAATGATAGCTTTGATGTTGTTGGAATTGAACCTGCCCAATATCTGAGGGAAAATAAATAAAGGGGTATAGCAGCGATAGAAGAGAAGAGAATAATAGTAACAAGTGGACAAAAGACCATTTGGATTCCCCAACTCTTACATGTTAAATGGTCTGTCCATTACAACTTTTTCTTTTCACTTTTCATACAAAAAAAAAAAAAACCCGTTTTCCATGTATGAGACACCATGCCTCATGATGGCAACATTAACTTGGCCTTGAGAAATTTTATTTAGTGCAATCTCTTGTAGCATGAGCAATACATAAGAGGCATAGCTGAAATGATATTCTGACAATAGCTTAACCTTGCTAGAAAAGCTATCAAGGAGTGCTAGTTAGCCATGAAACTATACTTAATGATATAACTGATAAAAGAAGCATAATTCCCTACAAATTTAATCAAGAAAGATTATTTTCAGTATCTGATCCTGATTGTTTCATGCTGATTAACCTCAATTACTATGTAAGACACTGCCAATTTTCTTCATTATTGCTGGCCATATATACTTTTATTCCCATGTGAAAAGTTAATCTAGACGCAATAACAGGCCAGATGAACCCTTAGTAACGATTTTAGAGTTCTTGAGTTTCATAAAATTCTGGCCATATATACTTTTATTCTCTGTCCGTCATTTTCTTCACCCCACATGGTCTCTAAGCAGCTGCTAGTTGAAATCTGGTATTCACAATGGACCTTTTTGTGTAATGCCTTCTCAAAAACATACCTAGAAGTGTTAATGGAAGATATATCAAAGTTATTAAGGGCAATGCATATAGCGCTTTCTGAACTATGACAAGGATAGAAGCATGGAAAAGGTGTTGGGAGAGCTCATGTCCAATCATCTCAAGAATATTCTCTATCTCCACATCTCTAGTCCCCAAATGCCATAATTCTGGCTGGATTCAGTTTCAGTATTGCCATGTGTGGATTTGTTTTCATATCTAATGCCGGTCCGATCTGCTGAAGGGTCACAATTACTTGGCCACTAGAGCCTTCACCTATAAATAGGTAGGTTGGCTTCTTATTGCCTAAGCATCTAACCGCGAAGGAGAAATAGAGAGTCAGCTGTCCTCTTGAGTTCCCCTGATCACTTCACTGGGGTTATGGGGTCTGCTCTTCTCAGAGCCTTGTTAAAGGGGAGGTCCCTGATGACCTACTGAAGTGTTTGGGGGAACTCTGGCTGGCACCTGACACTGATTACAAAGCTGAACATATGAAGTCAAGGTTGGCGGATATAAAATCTTCTGTCTTCAACTTACACGTATCATGTTTATATGACATACCATGCATCAGGATTTCTAGCATTAAGTCTTTTAGCCGTTCAAACAATCAGCAGTCCACAGGTAGACGAATTTCGGCTCTGTGATGTCCAAACAAAGAGCCTCTACCTTCGCATAGTAGCCCAACTGTCACAAGCTTCTTTAGCTTCCCGTCTTCCATAAGGTCTGGAACGTTGATCAATGGGATAAAAACTTTGCCCTAGATGATGATGCAGGAAGGCTGGAGGATGGTTTATTTCTGTTTCTTCATCGATATAATCACAGTCGTGTAGCTGCAGTGAAACTCCACAAAAATAAAGCAATCAAGGATAGACATTCCTTATTAAATAAGCTATCAAGAAAAGAAAAAAAAAATAGAAGGTACTCCTATTGAATACCAATGAATGCTGCCTTAGTTTCATTTTACTCCAACCATTTTCAAGAAAAATTCAACGGATACTAATGCTAGCAGTGAAACAATAGCAGTGAAATAATAGACTAAGTACTTTAGGTTATTCTGGAGCAACATCAGTTCTGGTATGTTTTTGAGTAGACCATACAAGCTGGTATAAGCTGTCATCTATTCTTCCCAAATGATTTTCAGTTTTGTCTTAATGTATCTTTAATTGTATCAATCATATGTCGCATGCAGAAGAATGTCAGCTTTATCTGTCATTGCACTTCATCTGGATTTAGAAGTTCATATGAAAAATGTTTTCATCTTAGTAAATAATTAAAGCAGTATCATCAATGATAATGGAATCTCAGTGGTATATTTCCACATCAAGCGATGTCAAAAACTCAACTGATGACAAATAAAATGGCAGCAAAAACCCAAATTACACGTAATTCCAACATTTGCATTAAAGGTCAACATGCCTTAACATAAGTTCTTATTCACAAAAGGTCAAGGTGAGGCATGAAAGCTTCTAAAATTGCTACATGTTTCAGATTGTAAAATTGTTGGGAAGATCTAAAAAAACAGATATTCCCTTCCCAACTTTTAAATCGGAAAATAAGGCGTTTTAAAGCATTTGAACTCACAACTTCCTACATTAGCAATAATACCGATGCCAATTGAATTAAGACTCAATCGGCTAAATTTACACATTTTTAAACATACTAGAACGGATGTTCAAATTTTGATTAAAACCTAATTAACCAACTAAACCGATCTAATTCAATTAACCGATCTAGTTTGGTCGGAGGTCGATTAAAGCTTTTTTGAAATTTCAGTTAACAATTAATTTGGTTCGAAATCGGGTAATTAACCGAACTAAATAAATACTATTATATATTATATGTATTAGGTTATTAGTATTTCGGTTAATTCCGTTAATTTGTTTAATTAGGTCAAATGAACATTATCATTTTTTTTATGTTTTATACTTGTTTTAACAAAAAAAAACATATAAATTTCAGTTAATTCGGTTAACCGACCAAATTAACCGAAATATTTCAGTTCAGTTAATTTTTTTGAAAAAAAATTCAGTTTGGTTAACGGTTAAAGGATTAAAAAGTTCGTTTAATAATAGTTTAGTTTGGTCAACTGATCGATAATTGTTTGAACACCCCTACATACTAGTGTCACGGGCCGAACTTCAAAACCCGTGACCATCGCACCAAATGCATCCAATGGAGGTCTATTGCTCAGATGAGGATCATTTGGCCCACAAGAACTGGCCCGATTCAAAGAGCTATTGGATAAGCCTGTCAGATTGAAGCCTGGTTGGCCCGATAGGGAAGAGATGGCAATTTAGGCTAATATGGTAAATAATCTTAGAAGATATAGGGAATCATATCTTGTAAAGATTAGATTAGATTTGATAAGGCATATCTTGTAAATCCCTAAAATAAAGGGATATGGTTAATCTCGTCCGTCGATGTAAATGTATCTTGACCGTCGGTTTTGGGGGAGCTCAACTATAAATACAGAGTCTCCCCCTCAGTTGTACTCACTCCATTCATTGTTTCATTATTCTTTGTGAATAAGAGAAATAGAGAGCATTTACTCAAACACCTTGTGTGCATTCTTTTCTGTGGCTTTCCGTTGTTATTTGGTTTAGCTTCTTTTGGCATAAATCACTTCCGCTCTTCAATTAGTGCCTTGGAAGAGTTCTAAAAGAATCCTCACTTGAGTTAAGGCTGACTTAGGCGAGTTTGGACGAACGAACCGCTTAAGGCCGCACGGATCGCAAGAGAAAACTCTAGCCCCGTGACAGTTGGTATCAGAGCTGTTGGTTCAAACCAAGTGATATCTGAGTTATTGGTTCGAAGGCACCGTTGGGATGTCGAAAGAAGAGTTCGAACAAAGGTGGGCGAGGCATTCTTTGAGGGGGACATTATCGGCAGTAGAAAAACGTGTGGGTAAACTCGAGGGATCCATGAAGGATGTAAAGGAGGCACTCGATGGGGTCGAGGATCACGTAGCAAATTGGAAGGAGCAGTCCAGAGACTATGTAAAGATGTCTCTTGATTCCACCATGGATAAGGTAAACGAGTTGTTTAATTCACACAGGGGCAGGCTGTCGGAAAGGAATGATGCTCTCAAGGCCATGATGATGGCTTTGAAGGAGGAAACAATGGCCACGACGAGGGCTTTAAGCACAAGAATAGAGGAGCTTGAGGGAGAGCTGACTTTGTGTAGAGCAGCCGTGGGGAATGGAATGGCAAATGCAACACTCAGTAACGAGGATGTCCTGAAGCTGAAAGAGTTTGCGGGGACAAGGTCTGCATGCGATGTGGAAAATTTCTTGTGGGGGATGGAAAACTACTTCCGTGCCAAAGGCATCATGGATGATGCGGTTAAGGTAAACACTGCTTCAATGTTTCTTACTGACATTGCGCTTTTGTGGTGGCGAGGTAGGACCACAGATAAAAGGCAAAGTGAGATTGGGACGTGGCAAGAGTTCCAATGCGAATTGAAGGGACAGTTTTACCCAGAATTTGTCGAGGAAGAAGCTCAGGCAAATTTGCAAGGGATAACGCAACGGGACACAGTGGGGGAGTATGTTCGAGAGTTCAAGGAACTCATGCTCCAAGTTTCAGAGGTGACCGAAAGAGAGGCATTGCTTGCTTTTCAGAATGGATTGAAGCCGTTGGTCAGACAGGAGGTGGAACAAAGAGGTGTCCAAAAGCTGTCGGAAGCCATAACGGTAGTTGAGTCCGCGGTCAAGCTTGGTCTAGGGAAAGACAAGCTTGAGCCTTCCAAGTTCGAGGAAAGGGGCTATGTGAAATGGATCACAAGGAAGATATTGTTGATGACAATGACAACGACGAAAATGGTGGTAATGAGAAACCATGAGTTGGGAAGAAGAAACCCAAGAGGAAAAGGGACAAGCTGAAATGCTTTATTTGCAATGGTCCACACATGTTGAATAAATGTCCGAGGAAATCCGTGATTAAGGAGAAGCCGGTGCGTAAGGCCTTGGTACTTGGTTCGAGCGCAAGGGGTGTCGAAGCGAAGGAGGCCGAAAGTGAGAAGAAGCCAGTGGAGTGCTTCTTGTGTCATGGTCCGCATAGGTTGCAGAAGTGTCCGAGGAAGTCTATCATCGAGGGGAATGATGGAGCAGACAACGAGCCCAATAAGCTTGGTTCGAGCAAGGGAAAAGCTGAAGCCAAGAGGGTAAAGAGGAGAAAAAAGAAGCGAGTAAAGTGCTTCTTGTGCCGTGGTCCGCATGAGTTGCAAAACTGTCAAAAGCAAGCCGGAGTCAAAAGAAGGGCAACGTCTGAGCTTGGTGAGTCATCGGAGGGGCTTCCACCCAAAAAAGAGGTGAGTTTGTCATCGGACTTAGAGGAAAAAGTTGCGATGAAAACAGTGTAGCTGGGACCAATGAGGCTCAAGTTGAGTGAAGCATTGGAGTTGGCCGAGTCATCGACAAGGCTTCCACCTATGGGGGAGGTGGGTGGTGCATCGGACTTCAAGGAAAACGAAGTGATGCATGTGGGACAGTTGACCAGAGTAAATGCAAAGGTACATTCCGAACACTGTGATAGTGTTTTGTGTTCTAACTTGTTGACTTGGCAAGAACGTAGGAGCCCTTTCGAAGTTCTTGAGCAAAGAGGCTGAGAGACTGTGGGAAAACCGAAGCCAAGTATGGTGAATCAAGAGGATTATGTTCGAGTCAAGTTAGAATATGGACAAGAAAGTGACATAAGTTCTTGTTATCGAGATGTACAAACGAGTAGGACGGTTCGAGTTAAGAAGCAACGTAAGCCGAGGAAAAAGTCCCAAAGGAAGGGGAAGGCTAAGGCGTTGAGACGAGACCGAGGCGAATCCAGTCAGTGCCATTCAGAAGTCGCAACGAGGACGTTACGAGAATGGGTGGGGGAGAATGTCATGAGCCGAAGTTCAAAGCCCGTGACCATCGCACCAAATGCATCCAATGGAGGTCTATTGCTGAGATGGGGATCATTTGGCCCACTTCAAAGAGCTATTGGACAAGCCTGTCAGATTGAAGCCTGGTTGGCCCGATAGGGAAGAGATGGCAACTTAGGCTAATATGGTAAATAATTTTAGAAGATAGAGGGAATCATATCTTGTAAAGATTAGATTAGATTTGATGTAAATCCCTAAAATAAAGGGATATGGTTAATCACATTCGTCGATGTAAATGTATCTTGACCGTCGATTTTGGGGGAGCTCAACTATAAATAGAGAGCCTCCCCCTCAGTTGTACTCACTCCAGTCATTGTTTCATTATTCTTTGTGAATAAGAGAAATAGAGAGCCTTTACTCAAACACCTTGTGTGTATTCTTTTCTATGGCTTTCTGTTGTTCTTTGGTTTAGCTTCTTTTGGCATAAATCGCTTCCGCTCTTCAATTAGTGCCTTGGAGGAGTTCTAAAAGAATCCCCATCTGAGTTAAGGCTGACTTAGGCGAGTTTGGACGAACGGATCGCTTAAGGCCGCACAGATCGCAAGAGAAAACTCTAGCCCCGTGACACTAGTAGCAATTCATGTGCATTGTATTTAAAGGGTATCTTAGTTTTTGTTTTAAATAATAAACACAACAATACAAACATTATTTAATAAAAAATTAACACAATAATGCAAATATAATAATTTAATTGATGTTAATGAGACATAATATTCAACATAATTTATTAACAAATTAAAGTACTTAATTTTCTTACTCGTACAATGCACAAGTTGATTATATGTATTAATTAAAATATACTATATTATATTATAAATAAAATATATAAGGAAGAAAAGTAAAATATATATTATATTAAGTTGATGAGATATTTGTATTTTAAGTTATAAATAAAATATAAGGAAGAAAAATTATATAAAAAAAATCTTCTATGGTTAAATTTTGTTATATAAATCATATATAATGATAAAATATGAAGCAATAAGTAGTTTTAATAATTTATTTTTTGTTAAAATTTGTTTATAATAATTTTGTTAATTTAATCATTTTTTAAGCATTAATAATTTTATTACAAAAATAAAGCTAAAGTACAACAACAAAACAAAAGTAGACCAACAAGACAACAACAAAGGCAGTAGACCAATAGTATATAATAGAAAACAAGGACAAAACAAAGCTTCAAGTGAAACAAATGACAAAGCAGCACAAAAAAAATAGAGCAATGTAAGACTATTACTTTGTAAAGTGAAACCTTCATACAAAACCCGATCCAAAATATGAATTTGTACATACCTTTTTGTTTGGTCTCTAAAATGCACAAATTTCGATATTTGACCATACGTATTGAGGGTTAGGTAAAGACATCATGGCGGTTTTGTAAAAATCAAAGAGAAATAAAAGAGCAGTGTGAAATAGTGATTATTAGGTTTAGCCAAAATGTGCAAAACAAAAGAAAAAAATTAGAAAAATTCAAAACAAGTAGAAAAAGTATTTAAACAATGAAAAACGAAAGCATTATGTGTGAGAATCGTTGAAAAAGTCAAAAATGACTCCAAAACTAAAAGTCACAAAATTAGAAACCTCAATCATTAGTGCACAAAAACTCATGAGTTGACCATAGTTGCTTTATCATACTGTGACTTCCTACATGGAGAAATAAGAAAGGTAAGAGAAGGAGAAATAAGGCGATGAGTGGGCAAGGGTTATTAAGGGGAAGAATAGGGAACAATGCGATGTGCCAAACTACATTCGTGCTTGAAACTATTTTGATGCTTTTGTTCTTGAACTCCATACTGACCTTAAGCCTCAAAATGTTACAAGTCGAAAAGTCCTATGTGACCTTGGTAAATCTATTCATGAATGGACATTATATCAAGTAATTGCAATAATGATTATTTGTATTCAGCTAGGATAATCAAATTACCTGTATGATTTATCAGTGGGTCCATATTGTTGAGGACCTTATTGTTTATATATTTTGTAATATATTGAACTTATGTGTTAAAATTTGAGAATGGAAAGTCATTTATATATCATGCCAAAATTACATGTATATATGATTATTCCTAGTTATGTGTTCAAAAAATGGTCTAGATGATACCTAATGGCATTCCGATGATATAGGTGAGTACTCACAATCCTATGGCACGCCAATGATATCCAATGGTTCCAAAAGATCACAATGCCAATATATCCATTCATAAACTCATATACTTACTATTTTATGCACATGTTCACTTATCATCAAACATATATTCATAACACTTTCATATTCACATATAATGCACTTTTCAAGTGCTCACATAATGCTCAAAGATTCATATCATATAGATTTCACATGTATGCATAGGACCAACATACCTCATATCATATTCTGACAAAATCTCATATCATATCCCCATATACCACAACATATGCCACATATCATATCACATAGGCATTATTTGCAAAATCATATTAGATCGAGTAAGAGAACTTACACACGGAACATAGGTTAGGTTTTTAGGTCAACCTAAGCTCCCATTTAACTTAAGGAATTGTGCCCTGAAATAGAAATTTCGATCACTCACCGGATCACTTTTATTCAATTGTCAAAGGCTAGATAAGCTTTTTTTTTCCCTTCAATTTCCTCGTAGAGGCTCCCGTTGAATCTGAAACTTTGCATAAATATTAAACACATTACAAAATCATCATTTACAACCTTAACCATGTTCAAACAGTAATGAAATTGGATATCAAAGCTCTTCTTTCTCACTACCGAAAACTAACTAGTTTTATCGAAGTAAGAGGTTTCCTTGCTCAATTTTCATTCCTAATCCTTAAACAAGTTTCTGAGCATCCTAACTACCATATTATAATATATATATATATAAGTCATCAATTTCATCTTTTTTTACCTAATCTAACTTTTTTGGAAAATTTGAGCTTACATGAACATTAAAAGAGGAAAAACTCTAAATTCATAAAAATTCGTTAAGGAGCTATTAAATTGAGTTCAAAAACCTTCTAATTAGTCCAAAATAAGTTGAAAATCAATTTTAAATAGTAAGTTTACTTAGTATTTCGAGATACACCATTTTGTAAATAGAGATAATAAGCCTTAGCCCTAGACTCGGTAGATTCCGGATTAAGAATCGATCCTAAAAAATTAATCTTTTCCTCCAAACGATAAGTAGGTTATAGCAGTTAAGAATGTCCTAACCACCAATTCTTCCTCTCTTAGCTAGTTTCGATATGTCCTAAAAACTAACCCCTACCGATTATCTAACCGAGATACACATGTTCCCAATTCAAGATTTCGACAGCCTTGCGCTCTGAAGAACCCAACTCGAATTAACGGTTTCAACCGCGTGGGTCATTTAAACCGGATCACTTCTTCCTTGATTTGTTCTCGAAGATCTGAATACAGCACGACCAACTCGTTTCTCCAACTATCAGCAAACACGACTCCAGCCCAACGTGCATTTTTTGACTTGAAATCGAGTTAACTTTAAGGGATGAGTTGTCAATCTTGATACTTAGGAAAAATGTGAATACTGATTAAAATGATTTTTAGCACGAATACGTATCTCATGATTCCCGACCGAAAAGAACATCGGCCTAAAGCAAAGATGGAATTTGGTGAAACATGGATTTAATCTTGCCTCATAGGTTTTGAAAGGTGATTTGGTGATAATAGAGGAAATTGGGAATGAGAAGGGCTTGAAAGGCAATTAAACGAATTTTGAAAGAATAAAGAAACAGAAACAAAATGCTCACACTAAATTTGAGAAAAGAAACATAATTATATTCAATTCCCAAAATTGAAATCAAAATGTAAAATTAAATTGTGTCATTCCTAAGTGCAAATTAACATGTTATCAAATCCTCCTACTTAGCTCATGCTTGTCCTCAAGCATATTGTTCCTTCAAACATTAGAAATTATTCTATAGTTTATTAAAAATCGAGCCTCTTTTCCGCATCCATAATCAATGCAAACAACATAGGCAAAAGTAAATAAATGCTCAAAATATATAGTTTGATCAACAAGTGTCATAAAATTGAAATATGTGAACTAAATTATTTCACTAAATTGAGTTTGAATCCAAAATTTGCAAGGTTCTATTAATTAATAACGCATTAATAAAAAATTTTAGAGACGATCAAACATTTTTACGCGAACTAGGATGACAACTCAAGCACCCTATCTCGGTTACTTAGTTCAAACAGTCTTTTTTTAGGCTCAGTTAGCGGAGTGTTTGTAAGTTCTCAATTTTTCACTTGAACCTTTTTACGTGAGATGAAATGACAATCTAAGCACCTCACCCTAGTTACTAAATTCAGTCACGTTTTTGAAACTTTCACTCATAACTTGAGTCTTTATTTACTTAATTACTTATTTATTTGTTTTTTATTTTATTTATTTATTTATGTACAAGCAATTTTGTTCTCAAACAATCAATTTATATGCAAAGTCTAGTTACATATATGAACATTAAAAAACAAATGTCGACTAATGTAGATACTTGAACACTTTATTTAAAAAAAATACCTAATTGTCCAAACTGACTAAGTAATGAGATTAGAGGCTCAATGTCGAAATAAACTATCGAATAAATCTTGCATAAGATTGAACATATAGAAAAGATAGACATGCAATAAAAAATCATGCATATTTACCATCTTACCAACTCAACCTCCCCAGTTAATCTATGCTTGTCCTCAAGCATGCTTTATGTGAAATAAAAGTCAGCAGCATAAATAAAAAGTAAAAAGAAAAGTTAAGAATACTCCCTATGTGTCTTTGCAAGATGTCGAGGATTGTAGAGACTTGGGTTTCCATTTTTCCAAGTCGAGCTTCGATCCGGCTTAAACGTGCCTTCACAGATAGAGGCTGCTCCTCTTGCTCTCTAGTAGTGAAGTGTGGTCATTGGCGAAATACCATATTGCCACAAGTAGTTTATGTACTTGAAGGAACAAAATAACACGCAGTAGGGGTGCCGACAAGCAAAGCCATAGAATCCAAACAATATTTATCTAGGCTATCCATACTATATGCACATGTTAAGGATGAGAAATTGATATGCATATGTTAAGGATGAGAAATCGACTTCAAAGGGAAAAAGTCGAGAGGTTAAATTCATAATATAAGACCCAACTATTAGTGGACGATTACATCGCAAAACAACATGAAATTTTCGTGCAAACCAATATCTAAAATTAACTTTAAATTCGGAATGCATACACCACAAAAAAAAACAATTCAGTTCTAGTTACAACAGATGATGGATCATTTCGTCCTGAAAAACTAAAGGCTAAAAATCGATGAATATATCTTAAAGCGGGTTCATGCACCAATAAGTCTTTTGTGGTCTTTGGATTATAAAGTTGATTAGAATGAGTTAAAACACAATAAACATCTTGAGCATCAACGTTACTTGGAATATGTAACGGAGTAGTATGATAAAAATCAGATTGAATATTGTTAGGGTCGACAAAACCCAAGCAATGTTAAATTCAGAAATCAACATCCTAAAGTCCTTACCAAGTAACTGAAAATAGATAATGCTTTGTGTTTCAATAGTTTGTAATACATTAATATTGAAGCTAAATGTGGTGTACAATTCATAAATAAACTCATAATATGCACTACATGAAATATTGGCAAATGAATTCCAACCAATAACATCAAAATAGCTAATTACAACATCGCTAATATTTAACATATCAAGAGTGGAAATATTGATTTGCTTACAGATCGGGAGCAAACATTGTTGGATGTCGTTGTATCTTATGCGATACTCTGAGGTTGAAAAGTTTAGAAACCCTCGTAATCGTCCTTCAGTAGAAATAGTGCTTGCACGACCTTGTCTATTACGTTGACCGCCTCATGATGGTCGAACATATTTGTTAGGCGATTCGGGTGGTGGAATTGAATTTGAAGCAGCTTTAGTACTGCTGTGTGAGGGTGTCGCTGACACATGTGTCGGTTGTCAATAGGCTCGAGTGGTGGACAATCACTTTCAGCGTTGAGAGATACGCTCATTTGTAGTTGAGGGACCTTCGACATTGTCGTTAAAAGTCCCGACCTCCTCTGAGTAACCTTAATAATACGTTAGTAAAGGTAAAATAGGTTGAGGATTAGGAATAAACCTTTTGGGAGTAGTGGGGCTACTGTTCGAGTGTTCTGTTTCGACCAAAGTTGGACTCCATCAGCAACGAGTTCTCATTGGTGCGACTGTACATCTTGTAGAAGGTGGAGAAGGTTCTAAGTTATCGTCGTCTAAATAGATGACTGGAGGTGTTGAAAAATGATATCGACCTCGATTGAGTGATGCTAGAATATTGTCAGTCATTTGGTTCCCAGTTTGAACCATGGTTTTCATACAAGCTACAAAAATAAATGGCGAAGACGACAGTGGCATGGTTTTGGTCATTTTTTTTGAAGGGTAATAGTGGGATTTGAGGTATGGTGTCGGTTAAGGTAGTGGGAGGGGTGGTTTGGGTGTTAGGTGATGGAGAAAAAGAAAAAAATAGATGAGATGATGTTTGAGAGACAGTGCATGGGGTGAGGGTTTCGATCGGCAACGGCGTGACGTTGATGTGGTGAAGAAAGCTGTGGATGGGTGGTTTCGAGTGGAGGGGGAAAAGGAAAGCGAAAAGAAAAGGGAGTGTTGGTGATGACTTGTTGACAGCGCCAAAGGAAGGGGTTACAGTGACTGGTCGGGGCAGTGATGGGCATGACAACGTGGCGGCAACGGGTCAGCGATGAGGGGCGGCGATGATGGCTTGGGTTTTGTGTGGGGTTAGTGGTGTTTTTTTTGAAGAAGATGGAGAAGATGAAGAGAAAAAAAGGTTTGGGGATTTAGGGATTTGGGTGTTTTATTTTTTATTTTTTCCTTTTTGTTTTCTTCTTTTTTTTTTCCTTATGGCCGGTTGGGCCTTCTTGTCCATTTCTTTTTTTTTTCCTTCATTTTGGGCTAGCTAGGCTGTTCAGCCTAATTTCCTTCCTTTTCATTTTTTTTTCTTGGGGTTGTTTAGGTGTTGGGCTTATTTTGGGTTTATTGTGTGGTTGGGTTGGTATTTGGGTATGGGGTAGGTAGGTTAAATGGGTTGGTGGTTGGTCATTTGATTTGGGTTTTGGTGTTTTTATAAAAGGTAGGGGTATTGGTTTTTTTTTATGTAAATAATTGTGACCATTTAGCATGCCGTGCCCACACCACCATCATTATCCAACTTTTGGAACAATTCATAACCTCCATTACATTCCTAGAAACATCAAAGTAACTGGATTAAATAAAAATTTATTTATTTATAGTTAAATCTTACTAAAACTCAAAATTAAATAAATGAAAATAAATTTGGGTTGCCTCCCAAAAAGCGCTTTTGTTTAATGTCGTTAGCTCGACGACCTGGAAATTTATTTAACCGGCTCTTCGAGGACTAATTCCTCAACCACATGGACTTAAAAATTTTCGTAGAAAGCCTTTAATTGCTATTCGTTGACCTTGAATTTTTTTTTGGGATTCTTAGCTTTTAAACTCGACTACACCATGTGGAAACACGTGAGTAACAACAAAAGGCCCTAACTAGTTAGTCCGAAGCTTACCTACAAAAATTCTAAATATAGGGTCATGAAGTAATAATTTCTACCCTACCATAAATTTTTTACGGGTTATCTTTTGGTCATGGTATGCTTTGACCTTATCCTTATAAATTTTGGCACTGTCATACGCTTCTCGTCGAATTTCTTCAAGTTCTTGAATTTGTAACTTACGATGCTTACCTGCAGCTTCCAACTCCATGTTGCATTACTTGTTCGCCCAAAACGGTTTATGTTCTAGCTTAATAGGAAGGTGACATGGTTTACGAAAATTAGTCGATAAGGAGACATACCTATGGGTCCTTTATAAGCTATACGGTATGCCCACAGTGCATCATTGAGTCATAAACTCTAATCTTTTCTATCCATATTGATTTCTCGATTCGACACTTTCGCTTGACCGTTTGATTGAGGGTGATAAGCTGTAGCGACTCATTGCACTACCCCGTATTTTTTCAAAAGTGTGTCGATTACCTTATTACAAAAATGTGTTCCCCGATCGCTGATCAATGCTTGTGGTGTGTCAAATCTGGACAAAAATGTAACTCTTTAGAAAATCGACTACCGTTTTGGCGTCAGCATGACGAGTGGCTTTTGCTTCCACCCACTTTGATACATAGTAAATAGCAACTAAAATATAAACGTTACCATATGATGAGACAAAAGGTCCTATAAAATCAATGCCCCATATATTAAATATTTCATAGACTTGTAGAGGGGATAGAGGCATTTCATTTTTTCGGCTCAAGTTTCCTACCCTTTGACACTTTTCGCATGTTTTACAGAACTAATATGCATCTCGAAAAATATATGGCCAATATAGTGCACATTCAAGTACTTTATGTGTAGTTCGTTTAGGCCCAAATGTCCACCACATGCATAAGAATGAAAAAAAGATAGAATCGATTTTACCTCAATTTCTACAATGCATCGTCGAATTATCTAATTGGAACAGTATTTCCAAAGGTAGAGATTGTCCCAAATATAGTATCGCGATTCACATTTGATCCCATCTTTTTCAGATCGCGATAAGTTAGAAGAGACTATAATTGTAGCAAGGTAATTCACCATGTCTGCGTACCAAGGGAAAACTGTTTGAGTAGCAAGCAGGCTTTCATCCGGAAAATCGTCTTTAAGTGGTATGACATCCTTCGATGGAGGTATTCGGCTCAAATGGTCAGCTGCCAAATTTTTGCATCCTTTTTTATGCTTTATTTCGAGATCAAACTCTTGTAGAAGTAATATACACCTTATAAGCCTCGTTTTTTCTTTCTTTTTCCTGATCAGATATTTAAGAGTTATATGATCAGAGAAAACAACAATCTTAGTCCCTAATAAATACGAACGGAATTTTTCTAAAGCAAAAACTATAGCTAGAAACTCTTTTTCAGTAGTTAAGTAATTACTTTGGGCAGCATCCAAAGTCTTAGACGCATAGGAGATAACATATGGTTCTTTCTCGATTCTTTGCCCGAGGACTACTCCTACGCTATGGTCACATCTGTCGTAAGTTATTCCGATAGGATAATTCCAAGTTTGTGGTTGAACGATAGGTGCCGAAATGAGCTTATGTTTGAGCGTGTCAAATGCATCTCTGCATGACTGGTCAAACTCAAACTCCTTATCCTTCTGTAAGAGATTAAAAAGCAGTTGTGCAATTTTTGAAAAGTCTTTAATGAACCGCCTGTAGAAACCTACATGAACAAGGAAAGAACGAATATCCCTCACAGTTGTAGGGGTATCGTAGTGAGTTAATGATGTCAATTTTTGCTTTATCGATAGAAATTCCTTCAGCAGAAATTATATGACCTAGAACTAATCTTTTATCCATCATAAAATGACATTTCTCATAATTTTGAACAATAGTAAATTCTAAGCATCTTTCCAAAATTTTTGCAAGATTTGACAAACACACCTTAAAAGACTTACCATACACAGTAAAGTCGTCCATGAACACCTCAATTATTTTCTCAACGTAGTAAAAAAATATACTTACCATACACCTCTAAAATGTGGCTAGTGCATTGCAAAGTCTGAACGACATTCGTCTGTAAGTAAACAAGGCAAATGGGCACGTAAACGTCGTCTTCTCTTGATTCGTGGGTGCCACTGGAATCTGGGAATATCCTGAGTAACCATCAAGGAAAAAATAATGAGACTTCCCAGCTAAACGTTCTAACATCTGGTCAATAAAAGGAAGTGGAAAATGATATTTTCGAGTTAAGGAATTCAACTTCCTATAATTGATGCAGGCTCTCCACCCATTTTGGACCCGGGTGGAACCATCTCACCTGCCGAATTCTCAATTATGGTCACGCCGGTTCTTTTCAGTACTACATTGACTAGGCTAACCCAATTACTGTCAGAAATGGGATAGATCATCCCAGCATCAAGTAACTTTTGTACCTCGTTCTTTACCACTTCTATTATGGGTGGATTGAGATGCCTTTGAGCCTCTCTTTTGGGAATTACATTATCTACAACTTGAATTTTGTGCATGTAAGTCAAGGGGCTCAACCCCTTAATGTTGGCTATCGTCCATCCAATTACCTCTTTATAATCTCTAAGAACACGTACCAAGTTTTCCTCTTCTATCTTCGAGAGTTTACTCGAGATTATTACCAGTAAGTTATTTCCTTTATCGAGAAAAGCATACTTCAAATGGTCTAGAAATGGTTTGAGTTCCAATTCTGGAGCCTTCAAAATAGATGGTAAAAGCTTAGTTTGTGAAGGAGATAATTCAAGAAATTTACCTGGATCTTTCCGTAAACGTGGTGCCTTCATATGAGCCACTGTTTCATGAACAGACTCTTCAAAGGTTATCCACTCCTCTAGTTCCTCTATGGGATCAAAGTCTAAACTTTTGCAAAGAAAAGTTCATAATTCATCCTCGTCATGATGTTCTAAATGTAACTCAGTTAAAGGATCGATTATATCAATATTAGAAACATTAGAAATCATGCTAGGGCGGTTCTGTGACACCCCTAATTTGACCCTAGTCGAAAGTGGTTTTGGAACCCCAAAACCGAGTCACAAAAATAATTAGATGTTATATTCTGTGCTTATTGTATGTGGAATTTGTATGTGTGAATATTTCGTGCCTTGATTTTATCAATTAGGTGTTAATTTATAAGAAAGGACCCATGTGATAAGACTTGAAAATGTGATAGGTGAAATTTAAAGTGGCCAAATAATGCATGAGTTATTGACATGAGGGACTTGCATGTCAAATGGACCACTTTTAATTTAGTGGCAGGCCATAATGATGGTTGATAGATATTATATGCATTTTATTTTAGCATGATAATAGTTAATGGCTTTATTTTATGAAAGAAAGAATAATTAAAAGAAGGAAAGAGTGATAGAAACAAGGTATGTTCATCTTTCTTTTCTCCACTGCCGTAACTAGTGAAAGAAAAAAAGAGAAGAAGAAGCCAAGGCATTCGGCCATGGTTATTTCATAAATCAAAGGTATGTTAATGTGATTTTTATGTAATTGTTTATGAAATTAAATTGATAAGTGTATTGTATAGTTAACCCATGGTTTAAATTCATGAATTATTGAACATATGTGCATTCGGTAATTTTTTAAATTGTGATAATTTGATAGCTTTTGGAAGGTGTTGTTTAGATGTTAAATTTGCTTGTATAATGGCCGAATGAGTGTAATGTTAATGAATTGATGGAGTTGTGAGTGTATAAATTTCCTTAGTTGAGGCAAAGCATGTATTCGACCATGTGAGTAAAATGTTAGATTTTGAAATTTTGAAGTTTTAAATTATAAATGGTTATTAGATGAGCACTAAGCTTGTTAATCTTTGTTTGTGAAGTTGTCAATTGATATCTTAATTAGGGAATTGAATATTGTTTATAATTTGAGGTTATTGAAAGTCGAATTAGATGATAAATAACGATCGGCTATTGTGTTTATGTGAATATATATATGCTGAATGCAGTCTTGGATAAGTAAATTTTTATGTATTAGATTGGTAACATGGTTTTGCCGATTGTGAAAATGTGATAAAGGTGCCAAGAAATAATTTAGTAAAGTAAATTGAAATGAAGTTTTGCTGAATGTGTTTATTGGTGTGTGAAAATTTGAATTGTAACGTTAAATCGTTAGTATGTGTTCTATGATTTCCGAATGTGAATTAAGGTAAATAATGTGGAGAAGGGTGAGTTGAGTTGTAAAATTTATGTATATGAATTAGTGGTTAATGAACAATCGGTCAAAGTGGTTAATATGCATTTGTATATGTTATAATGGCCGATTGTAATCAAGAATAAAGATGTGAATGAATGGTTGTTAATGAGTTGTCGTATGTTTCTTATTAAGAAAAATTATTAATGTTTGAATCTAAATAAATTAGTTAAGTAATTAAACAAACCAATTTATTTTAGCTAGCTCAAGAGCGAAAGGAACTTAACTCGGAAAAGGGAAAAGCGAAACAAATGGAATAGTCGATTCGTAGTTGTCCGACGACATTTAAGGTAAGTTCTTAAGTATTTGAGTTTGATTCCTTTGTAAGTCTTAAGTTTTAAAACGGGATGAATATGAATTATGTATATACGTTAAGGTCAATGACTTTTCTAAATGACAGCATATATGATATTATGTTTTAAATATGTGAATGAGAACTTTACAGAGTAAATTGTATAAATCTGCTAGGGACAGCAGCAGTAGCGTGTTTTGGAAAAATTACCATAAATTGTGGGAGTTGAGTTAAAAGCTGGATAAATTATGTAATTAAATCTTGACGCGTCTAGTTTCGTATAAAAGAAATCGTGTAAGTAAAGGGGCTGCCGATAAGGAGATTTTCAAAGTTGTGTGAGACAGAGTCAGAATGGCTCCGAAATCCTCTATTTAGTATTTGGAAAATCATTATAAATCGTACAAAAATGATTATAAGATAAAATTTTATGCTTAGACTCCTTAATGAGTCTAGTTTCAAAAAAAATAAACGAAAACATATTTTGAATTCTTTACAATGAGAAATTAAATTCTTAGTGAAGAGTAGTCAGAGTAGTCAAGCAGTAAAATAGGGGAAAATTTAAGAAAAATCTGGTATTGATTGGCCAAACCTAAAATTCTGAAAAATTTATGGATGAAAGATATATGAGTCTATATTCAGTGAAAATTAACGGCAAGTGATTTGGAGTCTTGTAGCTCCGATTATAAATAATTTAGTGACCATTTCTCAGGAAAACAGCTCGTAGTGAATATGTGATTTTGTTGTAAACATGGATAAAACTTGTTTTAGTTGCTCATAAGCTATTGATTAAACCCATACTTGAATTCTAAATCGTGATATTGTAAGTTTATGAGTATTCGAATATGAAATGATAGTATGGCGTAAAATTGAATTATTCATTGGAAAGTGTATATATGTGATAAGGCCTAATGGCCGATGTGATGAATGTGAAAGTGTATATATGTGATAAGGCCTAATGGCCGATGTGATGAATGTGAAAGTGTATATATGTGATAAGGCCTAATGGCCGATGTGATGAATGTGAAAGTGTATATATGTGATAAGGCCGAATGGCTAATGTGATGAATGTGAAAGTGTATATATGTGATAGGGCCGAGTGGCCAACGTGATGGATGTGAAAGTGTATAAATGTGATAAGTCCCGAAGGGCATTTGTGTCAGTACTATATCCGGGTTAAAACCCCGCAGGCTTTATGCGAGAATATTATCACTGATTAATATCCGTAAGCTTCGTGCTCGTACTATATCCGAACTCTAAAGACCCGATAACTTCGTGTGGAGATTACGTCCGAGCTAAAGGTCTCGCCGATAATCCGAGTAGAGGTTAAAGCTATAAGACTTCGTAAGAAGAATTGCTTATAAATATATTCAATGCGAAAGGTTAAACAAGTATGTACTCCAAGTTTATATGTGAGCTTGATTTGCACTAAATCATAAGGTAGTTATGTGATGCATACGAGAGCAATCTATGAGACTATTCCTATGATGATGTGACATCGGATCAGTGTGAGAGGTTATGTGAAATCATACGATATATCTATGTCGCATCAGCTCACTTTTATGTGAAAGTTTATCTGCCTATTGTATATGATGAGATGTGCATATTCGGTAAAGGGATGGTATGCCCGAAGGAAGAGTGAAATAAAAATACGAACAACTATGTTATAATTTGATTGTTATCTGTTGACACTGCTTAAAACTTACTAAGCATTGTAATGCTTACTCCGTTTACTCTGTTTCCTCTATTTTATAGATCTCATTGCGAAGCTACAGGCTCGGGGATCGTCAGCAACTAGTCACACTATCACTATCCACTGTTTGGTACTGCTACGTTTTGGATTATCTTATGGCATGTATAGAATAGACTAGTGGCGGAAGAATATTTTTGGTTAATGTATATAAGCCATGCGAAAATGGCATCTTTTGAATGTTTACTTAGAGAAGTTTAAATTTTATCCCTGGCTGTGCTTAGTACTTATTTAAATTAATGATCTTTATTTCAAGAAAAAGTTCAAAATTTTACTGTTCTGACATGAGTTACAAGTCCGGTAATGCCCCTTGCCTATTCCGGCGACGGTTACGGGATAGGGGTGTTACAGGTTCATGGCCTCATAGACATTGAATTTCACAAGTTTCCCATCGAACTCCGTAATGAGTATCCCATTTCGTACATCAATCTTTGTTTGTGCAGTACTTAAGAATGGCTTCCGAAGAAGTGTGTTAGACGAATTGGTCAAATGTTCATCCTCCATGTCAATATGGTAGAAGTCTGTAGGAAATATTAGCTCATTTACCTTGACAAGAATGTCCTCCAACACTCCCTCCGGATGCACCGCAGATATTGCAAGAGTGACTGTTTAGTCAGTCCATGTTGTGGGATACATGTACACAACTTTTTGTATTGCTCCCAGTCTATTTAGCTATTCAGTCTCCTTTTGATGGATTCCTACGATGTCCCTCCTTAGTTCGGCCACTCAAGATGCAAGGAAGAACCTGTCAATAAATAAACGAGACATGTCAGACCATGTGTTGACAGATCCTGGGGGTAAATAAAATAGCCATTCTCTAGCAGAGTCGGCTAATGAGAAAGGAAAAGCACGAAGTTTGATTTGGTCTTCGGTTACTCCCTACGGCTTTATGCTTGCGCACACCATATGGAACTCTTTAAGGTGGGTGTGCGAATTTTCGTTCTGTAATCCAGGAAAAGTTTATAGTAAATGGATCAAACCCAACTTTAATTAGAATGGCGTACCTCCCACTGGATAGGTTATACATAAGAGTTGTTGTTCATCCGGTGCCACTGCGAGTTGGATATTGTCTGTTCGACCTTCTCATTTGGTTCATCAAACGAGAAAATTTCCTCGGTGTAAGATATGGTTTTGAATACGGAATTTGGCCGTTTACCTTATCGACTGGCTTTTTTTCGTAGTTGCCAGGTCAATTTCTCAATTTTTGGTTCAAACTCTAGAGTTCTCAGTTCTGATTTGGTATAAGGTACACAAAAAAATTAGAAAAAAAATATCTCCAATCCTCGGCAACGGCGCAAAAATTTTATGGGCGTCGAAACCACCAAAAATAATTCCTACAGAATAACTCTAAACAGTAGTAAATAGTGGTAGTAGGGTTGAGTCCATAGGGATTGGATGTTATAATAAACTTCTGCATTTAACTTGTGAACAAAATGTTTGTCGTGTCGAAAGTTGTGGCAAAAGTCGTGCCCATGACTCCAAACCGACCTGCCAAAAAAAAACAAATAAATCAGGGGGTTTTTAAAATGTTTAGAAAGTAAATGCTCGAATCATCTTAAATGAACAATTAATTAATACTGGAAATAAATTTAAATCGGGAAATAGATTTGGATTTTTGTAAACAAAGATAATAAGCCTTAGCCTTAGACTCAATAGATTCCAGATTAAAAATCAATCCTCGAAAATTAATCTTCTCTTCCAAATGATAAGCTAGTTATAGCAGTTAAGAACGTCCTAAGCACCAATTCTTCCACTCATAGCTGGTCCCGGTATGTCCTACAAACCAACCCTTACCGATTATCTAATCGAGATACACGTGCATTCAAGATTCCGGTAGCCTTGCACTCTGAAGAACCCAACTCAAAATAACAGCCTCAACCGTGTGGGACGTTTAAACCCGATCACTTCATCCTTGATTTGTTCTCAGAGATCCGAATAGAGCATGGTTGAATCGTTTCTCCAACTGTCAGTAAACATGACTCCAACCCAATGTGCACTTTTTAACTTGAAATCGAGTTAAGTTTAAGGGATGAGTTATCAATCCTGATACTTAGGATAATGTGAATACTGATTAAAAGAATTTTTAGCACAAATATGTATTCCTGAACAAAAAGAACACTGGCCTAAAGCTAAGATGGAATTTAGTGAAACATGGATTTAATCATGCTTCATAGGTTTTGAAAGGTGATTTAATGATAATGGAGGAAATTGGGAAGAGGAAAGCCTTGGAAGGAAATTAAACAAATTTTGAAAGAATAAAGGAATGGAAACAGAATGCTCACGTCAAATTTGAGAAAAGAAAAATAATTATATTTGATTCCCAAAATTGAAATCAAAATGTAAAATTAAATTGTGCCATTCCTAAGTGCATTAAAACCCTATTTATACACATGGTGTTTACTAATTTTAGCTTTAACCACTTCAACATAAAATTAAAAAAAATAAAAAAATAAAAAATATTTTTTTTTCTATTTTTGGCATTTACAAAGTCAAAAAATCTGATGAGTTGCTTTCTCCACATTTTTTATTCGGCCTTATTTCATTGATTGTGTTTCAATTTGGTCCTTTTCTTCTCGCTTTTGTCTCTTAGCGTCCCAATTGCATCTCTGACAAGATTAAAACATAAAAGCACTATTTTAACAGGGATCAATTTAGAAATAAACCGAATTAAACATAAAATGTCAAGCAAATTAACATGTTATTAGAAGCACTTCAAGATACGAAGGGTGTGATCACTTGTGAGAAGGTTGAATATGAAGAGTTTGTCGATGCATCAGACAAAGAAGTTCCACACATTGCCACTTATATGCCTAATGTTCGACCTTCGAAACTGTCGACACAATCAAAGGTGTCGGCGCAAGCAAACATATCTCTACTTTACCCTTCCTACAAAGATTCTGGAAGAATGAGCATGATAAGGAGTATCAGCAGTTCCTAGACACACTGAAGCAACTGCAGATCAACATTCCTTTAGTAGATGCTCTGGTATAAATTCTATGTTATGGGAAACTTATGAAAGACCTCTTGTCCAAGAAGAAGAAGCTCACTGATATTGAAACTATTACACTCACAGAAGGCTATAGTGTTGTTTTGACAAACAAGTTGCCCCTTAAATTATAAGATCCTAGGAGCTTTACCATCCCATGTTCAATTGGCAATCATGATTTAGGTAAGGCATTATGCAACTTGGGAGCTAGCATTAACCTAATGCCACTATCTACTTTCAGAAAGTTGGGAATTGGTCACATGAAATCTACTGCAGTGACATTACAACTAGCTGATTGATCCTTGGCTCAACCTGAAGGGCAAATAAAAGGCGTATTAGTTCGTGTGGATAAATTCATTTTTCCATCTGATTTCATCATACTTGACTGCGAGGCAGACAATGAGGTTCCTATAATCTTGGGACGACCATTTTTAGCCACCGACCGAACTCTTATTGATGTTTATAAAGGTGAACTAACCATGCGACTTAATGATGAGCAAGTCACCTTCAGTGTTTTTGAATCTGTTCAATGCAAGGACAAAGAATAATGTCATATTGTTGATGTGCTAGATGATCTAATTGAGGAAGAATTCAATGACCAAAGCACAGTACTTTCTGAAGAGTTTGCAGTGACATCTGATGAGAAATCCTTAGACGATTGTGACAGTATAGTTGAACCTAATAATCTTAAACTTAAGCATGGATGGTAGATTGAATCCTTAGACCTAGCCAATGGAACAACCCCAATTTTCAAACCATCTATTGATAAAGCTCCTACTCTGGAATTTAAACCACTAACTCCTCATCTTAAATATGTCTTTGTAGGTGATCACAATACTCTCCCAGTTATTGTCTCCGCAACACTGGATGTAACCCAAGAAGAAAATTGGTCCATATTCTCAAGCAACAAAAACAAGTTATCGCTTGGAGTATTACCGATATTCAAGGTATTAGTCCTTCTTTTTGTATGCACAAGATCAAGTTGGAAGATGAATGCAAGCAATTGATTGAACAACAAAGAAGATTAAACAATAAGATAAAGGAAGTTGTCAAGAAAGAAATCATAAAATGGCTTGATGCTGGAATTATTTACCTGATTTCTGATAGCAATTGGTAAGTCCAGTGAAATGTGTGCCTAAAAAGAGTGGCATCACTGTAGTTTGCAATGATAAGGACGAATTAATTCCTACACACAATCCCACGAGATGGCAAGTTTGTATGGATTATCGTAAATTGAATGGAGCCACAAAGAATGAGCACTTCCTACTTCCTTTCATTGGCCAAATGCTAGATCAACTTGCTGGAAAGTCGTATTATTACTTTTTAGACGGCTATTTTAGGTACAATCAAATTTCTATTGCACCGAAGGATTAGGAGAAAACAACCTTCACCAGCCCCTTTGGTACTTTCATTTTTCGCCTTATGTCTTTCAATCCTTACAATGCACCACCCACATTTCAAAAGTGTATGATGGTAATATTCTCAAATATGACCGAAGAATCTTTAGAGGTGTTTATGGATGATTTCTCAGTCTATGGGAATGATTTTGATCATTGCGCTGATAATTTGGATAAAGTACTGAAGTGATGTGAGGACACACATCTTGTCTTGAATTGAGAAAAATGTCATTTCATGGCAACTGAAGGCATTGTGTTAGGACACTGCATCTCTAGTCAAGGCATTCAAGTAGACAAAGCCCTTATGCTCATTGCTTGAACAGAATCGAAAATTCTTCTTTGACGATGCATGTTTGGATGCCTTTATTCAATTAAAAAAGAAGCTAATGAATGTACCAACTATCGTTGCACCAAATTGGTCTCAACCTTTTGAACTTATGTCTGATGCAAGCGACTTTGCTATGGGTGCGGTTCTAAGACAACGAAAGGGAAAAATATTACATACCATCTATTATGCTAGCAAAACTCTTACAGAGGCTCAACTCAATTATACCATTACCGAGAAAGAATTGCTAGCTGTATTCTTTACTTTCGGCAAGTGCCGTTCATATCTTGTTGGTGCAAATGTTATTGTATTCACGGATCATTCGACGTTGAGATATCTCTTTGCAAAAAAAAGATGAAAAACCAAGACTGAGACGTTAGAGATTACTGCTGCAAGAATTTGAAATCGAGATAAAAGATTGTAACGGTTTAGACAATCAAGTTTCAAACCAACTATCTCGATTGGAAGTTGGGAGTGAAGACAGAAACATACTTCAAATTGTCGATGCATTCCCAAATGAGCAATTATTTGCTGTAGATGCAACTCTTTGGTATGCGGGTTTTGTTAATTATCTAGTGTGTAGAAAACTCCCATTGGGTGTTGCCAGCCATAAAAAAAGAAATATTTCTTTGTGATGTAGTGAAGTGTCACTAGAACGAACCGATCATGTAGCTGCAGTGAAACTCCACAAAAATAAAGCAACCAATGATCAGACATTCCTTATTAAATAAGCTATCAAGAAAAGAAAAAAAAATAAAGATGGTACTTGTTGAGTTATATTATCATCCAAAGATAAGAAAAAAAGAAGAAAATTTTTGTTTGAAAGATAAACAACATAAGCAAAAACAAATCAGCTGTAAAATCTTTCTTCCAATATTATGAAGCTTTTCATGCAGTGGATTGAGCTACTGCTTGTTGTTTCTTAGAACTCCAACAAAAGACCCTAAACCTAGAGTGAAAAAGAAGCCCGATGTGCTATTCATAGCATGAACTGAGCCTGCCCAGTCACTATCTGGATAGCCAACCAGTTTTAGCTCCTCAGTTTTCACAAACTTCACCCCATAGTTTAAGGTCCCTTTGACGTATCTCAAGACTGTTTTAGTTGCCTTGAAATGAGCAACATTGCAACAATGCATGAACCTTGATAGAAGACTGACTGTATACATGATGTCTAGCCATGCTTCTATCAAATAGAGTAGACAACCTACAAGGCTTCTGTAGCCCATCTCAAACACTCTTTCATGGCCACTCTTGCTGGAAAGCTTTTCACCTTGTGCCACAGGAGTGCTAGCAAGTTTGTAGTTTATCATGCAAAACTTGCTTAAAATATTCAATGCAAAAGCTCATTGGCTTATGAAGATGCCATGTTCAATCTGATTCATTTCTATGCCAAAAAAGTAGGTCATCAAACCTAGATCAATAATCTCAAAAACATCTTGCATTTGTTTCTTGAACTCTCCAATCAGTAATTCCTACAAATAGTAACCAGCAAGTTGTAAACTAAAAAATATATAGGACTTTTCCTATATAATTCATTACCAATTAATTTTTTAATAAAGTAATGAAATATGCAGAAACATGAAATTAGGACATAGAAATTAGGACAAAGAAATTATTAAAATGTGATTTTATACTTTATTATATAGTTTTCATGCATAAAATGATTTATTTTATATTAATTTGAGCATATTATATTTTTAAGCTTTAAAGTGGGCCATGCATGATTAAATTAAATAATAAAATATAAAGTTATATTTAATAATTCCTTTTTAATAATTCATTAATAAATTGGATTTTAATTGATTAAGTAAATTAATTAATTAAAGTGGTTAAATTATATTATTTGGTCCTCTAAACTATCTACTATTTTTGGACAGGGCTAAGAGTTTTCTTCTAATTTCAAAACAGTCCAAATTAGGACCAAGTCAACCCAATTTTTGGTTGCACATGGATTCCATAAACCATTTTTTGGTTTAATTATATAAAGTCCTGAAAGAGTTAAAAAAATCAGAGATTTTCCCGAAGATTTGCTGATGACTGAGTCTTAGTCCTGAGTTGTTGTGGCACTCAAATTGACCAAAAATCAAGGAAAAATCAGCTACCTTTTCTCAATTCTTTGCCGGCCACTCTTGGAGGAAGTTTCAATGGATGGACACTCCTATTTTTAGCAAACTAGCTCCCTTGCCTCACCTTTAATCATCCCTCATCCCATCATCTCTCACTCATTCATCATTCTCTCAACTCTTTTAGCTATCTTTCCCCTTCATCATTTTTGCATAAGGATTTTAACAATTAGGCCTCTTAAAGAACCCTTGGTCGGCCACCTTGGAGAGCCATCAGCAAAGGAGCAACTCAAAGAAGTGAAGGAGCCTCGTTAGTCAGAGTCTTGGGTGACAGCCACTCTAAATTGGGTTTAATCTTTCTTTCCTTCAAATTTAATTTAAAGATGTTTGCTATGCGTTCTTTATTCTTTTTTACAACAATGATAGCTTAATTTTGTTTAAGCTAGGATGATTATTTTGATTAAATAACATTTATTTGATTCATGCTTATAATGTTTGTGCCTCAATCGATCATGTTTTCAATTAAAATCGAGTCTGTATTTCATTCATACGTGATTGAAATGCACCTGAATTAGCTTAGTGATCCTAACCAGACGATGGCTAATGGACGCATAAATTAAATGTGCATGCTCAATTTAGATCCTAACCCGATTGAATTGTAGGTTGTATAACAACTCTAACCAAGCTCTGTTATCTCCATAGTTTTTAGATTTGTGTGATTAAATTGTTTCAAAACTAACACGTCCCTGTTACCTCACACGAATGCTAAGAAACCTGTAGTAAATAAGGATCAGTAAAATGCGTATTTACTAAGTAAAGGATTCGAGAAGGACCTAATGTGGTTTCCAAACTCATGAAAGATCGAGTTGCCATGGAATGTTTTTCCGACTGTTATTAAGCATGTTGATAATGAGTTGAGTTTAATTAAAGTAATTATCCTAGGTTATTTATGTTATAATTGTTGCAAATTGTGTTTAATTTTACTAAAATCTATTTCATTCATATAGTTTTCATACTTAGGATAATTTGTATTAGGCATCATTGCATTTAGTTTAATATATTTTAATCATTTCTCAAATATATTGTGTTTTTATTTATCAAATTGTTGATATAATTTTACAAATTAAGTGACTTAGCACAAATAAAATCTCTGTGGAGACGATAACTCGATACTTACTTATTACTTGATAACGACTGTGTACACTTTCACAAAACCCAGCGTTACAAGTTTTTGATGCCGTTGCCGGGGATTGTCAACTGTTGCCATAGTCATTTTTTGTGAAATTATTTATTTACAATTTGATTTATTTCTAACATTAATAACTTATTCTTTTTTATTTTTTTGATTTTTTGTTCAGGTGTTTATGAGCATAGATCAAATTATCGATTTATTCCCTGTAGACCCTAAAATTGAGCGAACTTTTAGACAAAGAAGACGTGAACGAACAGCTCAAAGACAAGTCGAGATGGACCTTGGAAATCAGAATCAAGACCCAGGTCATGAAGTCGATTATGTACAAAATCCTATCCTCATTGCCAATTATAGGGATCGATGCATCAGACAATATGCTGTGCCACTTTTTATTGAGTTAAACCCAGGAATTAGAAGGCCAGATATTGAGGCAACCCAGTTTGAATTGAAACCAGTGATGTTTCAAATGCTACAAATGGTAGGCCAATTTAGTGGAATGCCCACGAAAGATCCACATCTCCACATTCGATTGTTTATAAAGGTGAGTAATTCATTCAAGATAGCCGGTATGACTGAAGACGCACTGAGGTTGAAGTTGTTTCCATTCTCGTTATGAGATCGAGCACAAGTATGACGAGTCTTTGTATGAATTAGCAGAAAGATTTTTGGTTAAGTATTTCCCACCTAGCAAAAACACTAAGTTAAGGAATGAGATCACAACTTTCCAACAATTGGATGACGAGTCTTTATATGAGGCTTGGGAGTGATTCAAGGAGTTACTTCGTAAGTGTCCTCATCATGGGATTCCTCATTGTATCCAGTTGGAGACATTCTATAATGGTCTCAATGCACATACAAGATTGATGGTAGATGCTTCCATGAATGATGTAATTTTGTCTAAGTCTTATAATGAGGCTTATGAGATCAAAGAGAGGATCGCGAGTAATAACTATCAATGGCCAACAAATCAAACAGCTTCAGGAAGACGTGTGGCCGGAGTTCATGAAGTTGACTCCCTCACTTCATTATCAGCTGAAGTATCGTCTATTTCGTCTATGTTAAAATAGTTAACCGCTAATAGTACTAATAATTTTGCAGCTCAGCCACCAAGTCTGTTTGAAGTAGTTTCTTGTCTGTACTATAGGGAAGGTCATTCTTTTGTGAATTGTCCATCAAATCCCGAGTCAGTGTACTATGTGGGGAACCAAGATCAAAATTGGAATGGACAAGGACCTCAATCCAACTTCTAAAATCCTTCATGGCATAATCATCCTAACTTTTCTTGGAGCAACCAAGGAAATGGACCGAACAACATCTTATTGTAGCAAAGACCTAACCAATCTCAAGGGTTTAATCAACAAGCTTCAAAACCACCTCAAACTGAGGCATCAAACAGTTTGGAGAACTTCTTGAAAGCGTACATGCCAAAGAATGACGCTTTGATCCAAAGCCAAGCAGCAACACTAAAAAATTTGGAAAACCAAATGGGTCAGTTGGCTACAGAGCTTCGTAATAGACCAAAAGGAACCTTGCAGAGCAATACTGAGAATCCAAGGAATTTGGGTAAAGAACATATCAAGGTAGGGGCATTGCAAAGTGGTAAGACTCTGGAACCCCGGTTAATTGATGTCGAAGATGAGCATGTTGAAAAGGAGGAAAGTAAACTAGATGTTGAAGTTCCTACTCCAAAGGAATCAGAATCTGTAAAGTCTGACAAGGTAAACCCTGACTTAGTGAATTCAGATATTTTAACATCTTCTTTGGATGCAGATTTACCTACTCAGAAAAGTTGTCCAGTTCAACCGAAAGTGCCATCACCTCCATATCCGCCAAGATTGCAGCAACACAAGCAGAAACAGGAGGTGCAATTTAAGAAGTTTTTGGATGTTCTGAAGTAGTTACACATCAATATTCCATTGGTGGAGGCTTTAGAACAAATGCCGAATTGTGTGAAGTTTATGAAGGATATATTGTCTAAGAAGAAACGACTGAGTCAGTATGAGACTGTTGCCTTGACAAAGGAGTGCAGTGCGTTCCTGCAGAACAAACTGCCACCGAAATTAAAAGACCCAAGAAGGTTTAATATACCCTGTAACATTGGTGAATCTTACTGTGGTAAAGCTTAGTTTGACTTAGGAGCGAGTATCAACTTGATGCCTAAGTCTATTTTCAAGATGTTAGGGATAGGTGAAGTAAGACCTACAACTGTGATACTTCAGCTAGCAGATCGATCTTTAGCATATCGTGAAGGAAAAATCGAGGATGTTTTGGTAAGAGTCGATAAATTTATTTTTCCTGCTGATTTTATTATTTTAGATTTTGAAGCACATAAGGAAGTGCCAATTATCCTTGGGAGTCCTTTCCTAGCCACAGGGAGAATATTAATTGATGTGCAGAAAGGCGAACTCACCATGCGAGTTCAAAATGATCAGGTAACCTTTAACATTCTTAAATCAATGAAATTTCCTGAACCGACAGAGGAGTGTTCAGTTATAGAAAAGATAGAAACCTTGGTTTCTATAGAAAGAAATTTTGAAGAAGATCCATTGGAGAAAGCCTTAGATCTTGACCATTTGGAGAATGAAGAAGGTGAAGAAAACATAGCTTTGATGGAAGCCAATCTGAGAAATTTTTTCAATCCACACGGGTTGAACCGTTGGAGTTGGAAGTCAAAGAATTTGTGCAAACCAAGTTGTCAATCAAAGAACCACCTACACTCAAAATAAAGGTACTTCCCATTTGAAATATGTTTATTTAGGTGACTGTTCTACTTTGCCTGTGATTATTTCAACAACACTGACGAAAGATCAAGAGGAGCAACTAATTGCTATTCTAAAGAAATTTAAGAAAGCAATTGGTTGGACCATAGCTAATATTCGAGGTATAAACCTTTCTTTTTGTATGCACAAAATTACTTTAGAGGAAGGTGAAAGAGCTCGGACTGATGGGCAAAGGAGGCTGAATCCTATTATGCAAGAAGTTGTGAGAAAGGAAGTGATCAAATGGTTAGATACGGGAATCATCTATCCTATTTTAGATAGTTCATGGGTAAGTCCGGTGATGCATTATGGGCCTATCGAGTAGCATTTAAGACTCCGTTAGGAATGACTATTTACCAGTTAGTCTTTAGAAAGTCATGTCATTTGCCATTAGAGTTGGAGAATAAAGCTCATTGGGCTTTGAAGCAGTTAAATTTTGATCGAAAGCAGGCCGGTGAGAGAAGGGTGTTACAACTGGATGAGTTGGAAGAGCTGAGGTTGTTTTCCTATGAGAATGCCAAAATGTGTAAAGAAAGATTAAAAAGATGACATGATACTCATATACAACTTCGCGAGTTTAAAGAAGGTCAGAAGGTGTTGTTGTTTAATTCAAGGCTAAAGTTATTTCCTGGGAAGCTGAAATCCCGATGGAAAGAACCCTATACCATATACCAAGTTTATCCTTACGGAGCTATTGAATTATACGACAATTATAGAGGTACATTTAAGGTTAATGGTCAACGTCTCAAACACTACTGAGATGGTGAAGTTGAGCGAATTAAATCTTCGCTCAAATTAGTAGACCCTTAATTTTTCATGAACTCATTGTGTAAATAAATAAATAATTAGAACTTATTTTCTTAATTTATTACATTTAATTAATTCTATATAAGGAGATTGGAACTTAATTGGGACCTCTGTGACCCCTCTAACCTTTCCTGGGAATTAATTTAATGTAATTTGTTAAGAAGAAATTTTCTAATTAAAATTTTTAAGTTTCATTTTGTTCAGTTTAAAATTTAAATTTTTATGTTAATAAAAGGGGTCAAACTAATCAGTTTTTTTTAAGATACAGTCTGAGTTTGAGGCCCAAGACAGCAAAAAAGAGGGAAAAAATTAGGCCTTGTCGTCACACCCATTACTTGCTGCCCAAGTAACTTTAATGTAGCTAAATTTTACTACATGTTGCCCTAATTTTTCCCTATATAAACCCCTCTTCATTCTACTAATTTTCATATCCCTCAAAGCAATTTGCTTCCACCCTAAAATCCCTAAATCTCTTCTTTGTGCCGTTAACCTCAAATCTTAAAAGAAACACTAGTCCTTTTTTTTCTTTTTGTTCAAATTCCCTATGCTACCGCAAAGAGATCGTCGCCGCGCCATCCTTGCTGTCGCAAGATTTTTGCCGTAGAAAGTTATACCAACTTTGTCGATTTCTCTTTTCTCTCTTGTGCAGAAACTCTACCAAATTTTTGGGAAAGTACCATGTCTCGTAAAAGAACTAGATCACCAAAGACTACTCCTGAAAACCCAATTGTGGTTGATGAAGAAGTGAAAGAGCGATTTGATTCAATTTTCAAGCATCAACCTATGATACCGGAAAAAGGTTTTAATCTGAAGAGCAATGATGTGATGGTTGTTCCTGTGCCAATTAGAAAGATAAACAATACTCTCAAATGGGAATGATTCTATGTTGCTCGTTCACTTCCCGATGATAACCTAGTTTGAGAACTCTATGCTAGTTTAACTACGCAAGATGCTACTGAAGTCATTGTTCAAAAGAAAAAGGTACCTCTTACTTCTAGGTCCATTAATGATTTGTTTAATTTACCTAATGTTGAAGAAGATGAGTACTACCTTATGATGAGCAATATTAATTGGTCTTTTCTTAAACAAGTGCTTGATGTTGTGGCAAATCTGGGATCCCAATGGATTATAAGAAAGTATGAGAGCCATCCTTGTCGAAGAAAATACTTGAAACCAGTAGCAAAGGTATGGTTTTATTTTGTTTGCTACAGTTTTATGCCTATCTCACACAGTTCCACCATCTCGATGGAACGGATGCTCTTGTTATATGCAATCTTGATAGAAAAGTCCATTAATTTTGGGAAAATTATCCCCAATGAGATTCATGATTGTGCTAAAAAGAAGGTAGGAAGTGTTTATTTCCCATCATTAATTACTTCACTTTGCTTAAAAGGCTCGTGTTAAAATACAAACAAATTTGAAAGGGCGATATGTTCAAGGATACATTACAAATTATGATCTTGAAAGATTAGTAGAGAGGGTGCATGAACTGAATCAAGGCGAGCAAGAAGAGCCAACTGAGCCAGATACAAAGGAGTCAATAGATGGAATTGAAACTGAAACTAATTTAGTTACAGACACTGAAGAAGAAGAATCTGATAAGGAACCAAATGGTCCTCAACCAGCTGAAGGAGCTGAAAACCTTGAACCTAGGGTTGAGCTAGAAGAAGAACCAGTCAAGCTAAGTGTTGGACCTGAATATACAACTCCCATGCTGACTTCTGCAAGTACTTCAAGGAAGTCAGAGTTGTCAATTTTGATGGATATGTGCAAGTTCATGCACAATCAGCAACAAACTTACTGGAAATATGCAAAAATTAGAGATGATTCAATTCGAAATACTTTTAAGAATATCTCTAAGACTTTTGTTCCTGAGTTCTCAAATGCTATCTTTGAGACATGGACAAAAGAGACTGACGATGCAAGCGAAGATAGAGTTAAATAAGACAAGGGGAATAAGTCAGAAAAATAAAAGAGGGGATTTTTGTCTTGTTATTTATTTAATTATTTTTAGGTCTTTAGGAATTTATTTCTTTAGTAATTAGGATTTAATTTTTGCAAAATAAAACATAGCAAGCATGAATAAATACTTCTTTAAAAAAGAAAGATTAAGTGATGTGGCAATGGGAATGAACATTTCTAGGATTGAGTTATTAGGAAAGACTTCGTATAAGGTAGCTTGTATGCAAGCATGAATGATGATTTTATGGGAATGAGAATGAATGTTTAGAGAAATTCTTTTTAATAAGGTAGCTTGTATGCAAGCATGAATGATGATTTTATCTGAGTGATTGTATGTTATCATGAAAAATGAAATGTTTTTATGATCTTAGTCTTAGGTAATGTTTGCCATGAAAACTTAGTTTCTCTTGAGATTAGACATGCATGAAGGTTTACATTTTTAGAAACTTTCTTGAGGCGAAATCCTAGGGGACATAAAAATCTAAAATGATATAGGCACCATTTTTCTTTGGATCGTTTGAACCTTTTCAAGCCCACCTTATGATATTAGACCCTTGAAACTATAATTTTGAGCTTAAAGGCCTATTCATTGTAATAAACCTACATTATAAGCCAGTCCCATCTTTTTAAAATTACCCTAATTTTGTGCATCTATCTTAACTAAAGTTGTCTTGGGAATCAAAATTTGAGGAAATTTTCATAAAGATGTATGTGCTCATGCTTAAATAAAAACAACAACAACAACAACAACAACAACAAAGACAAAGAAAGAGTGAAGAAAAATTTGCTCAGCCTCCAAAAAAAATGTATGAGTATGAGTTAAAAATAAGTTTGGGGAGTTCCACAGGTTCACTTGAAGAAAAAGGTTGAATTTCGAGAAATCCAAGACAAGTTAAAGGTTAAGATTTTGAAACCGAAATGTCCCATCTCTTAAAATCCCCACCTTTAACTGAGCCCCATTACAACCTTCTAAAAGACCTATTGATTTGATGATTATGTCACCTACATTAGTGGAGAGGAAGTATTAAGTTCAACATATGAAGATCATAAATAAGCCTTATGATTGTTTTACTTGATTGATGAGAATTTGTGTTGAATGAAAAATATTATCTATGGTTGTGACATACATGCAAACTATGATTCATTTTGGCATATCTTGAAACTTTGAATAAAATTTTCGAAATGTTTGTATATTAGTTACTTGTTAATAAAGAAGGTCTATGAGCATGAATTTATTGATGCATGATTATGAGACAAAGATTGATGCTACTTACACTCTTAGCAAAATTTGCCTTAGCAAGACCTTGTGTTGTGCATGAACATTACTCGGGACGAGCAATGATTTAAGTTTGGGGGTATGTAAACTCAAAAATATATAGGATTTTCCTATATAATTCATTCCCTTTTTACTTAAATTTGTTGTTAAAACCAAGTAATTGTTTAATAAATTAATGAAATATGCGGAAATATGAAATTAGTACATAGAAATTATTAAAATGTGATTTTATACTTTATTATATAGTTTTCATACATAAAATGGCTTATTTTATATTAATTTGAGCATATTATATTTTAAAACTATAAAGTGGGCCATGCATGATTAAATTAAATAATAAAATATAAAGTTATATTTAATAATTCAATTTTAATATTTCAATAATAAATTGGGTTTTAATTGATTAAGTAAATTGATTAATTAAAGTGGTTAAATTATATTATTTGGTCCTCTAAACTATCTTCTATTTTTGGACAGGGCTAAGAGTTTTCTTCTAATTACAAAATCGCCCAAATTGGGGACCAAGTCAACATATTTTCAGCTGCACATGGATGTCATAAACCATTTTTTGGTTTAATTATACAAATTCCTTGAAGAGTTAAAGAAATCGGAGATTTTCCCAAGATTTTCTTATGACCGAGTCTTAGTATTGAGTTGTTGTAGCACTCAAATTGACCAAAAATCAAGTAAAAACCAGCCACCTTTCCACAATTCATGGCTAGCCACTCTTGGAGGAAGTTTCAAAGGATGGACACTCCTATTTTTAGCAAACTAGCTCCCTTGCCTCACCTATAAATAAGAGCTCATTTCTCACTTTTTCAATCATCCCTCATCCCATCATCTCTCACTTATTCATCATTCTCTCAACTCTTTTAGCTATCTTTCCCCTTCATCATCCTTGCATAAGGATTTTAGCATTTAATCCTCTGAAAGAACCCTTGGTCGGCCACCTTGGAGAGCCATCAGCAAAGGAGCAACGCAAAGAAGCGAAGAAGCCTCGTTAGTCAGAGTCTTGGGTGATAGCCACTCTAAATTGGATTTAATCTTTATTTCCTTTAAATTTAATTTAAAGATGTTTGCTATGCGTTCTTTGTTCTTGTTTACAACAATGATAGCTTAATTTTATTTAAGCTAGGATGATTATTTTGATTAAATAACATTTATTTGATTCATGCTTATAATGTTTGTGCCTCAATCGATCATGTTTTCAATTAAAATCAAGTCTGTTTTTCGTTCATACGTGATTGAAATGCAACTGAATTAGCTTAGCAATCCTAACTAGGCGATGGCTAATAGAAGCATAATTGAAATGAGCATGCTCAATTTAGATCCTAACCCGATTGAATTGTAGGTTGTATAACAACTCTAACCAAGGTATGTTATCTGAATAGTTTTTAGATTTGTGGGATAAAATTGTTTCAAACCTAACATGTCCCTGTTACCTCACATGAATGCTAAGAAACCCTTAGTAAATAATGATCAGTAAAATGCATATTTACTAAGTAAAGGATTCTGAAAGAACCTAATGTGGTTTCCAAACTAATGAAAGATCGAATTGCCATGGAATGTTTTTCTGGATGTTATTAAGCATGTTGATAATAAATTGAGTTGAATTAAGGTAATTATTCTAGTTTATTTATGTTATAATTGTTGCAAATTGTGTTTAATTTTACTAAAATCTATTTCATTCATATAGTTTTCATACTTAGGATAATTTGCATTAGGGATCATTACATTTAGTTTAATATATTTTAATCACCACTTCTCAACTATATTGTGTTTTTATTTAACAAATTGTTAATATAATTTTACAAATTAAGTGACGTAGCACAAATACAATCCCTGTATAGACAATAACTTGATACTTACTTATTACTTGATAACGACTGTGTACAGTTGCACAAACCCCAACGTTACACAAGTCATCCACATACAATGACACAATCGGCAATGCTTCTTTCTCAAATTTCTTCGCATAGAGTGTAGGCTCAATAATGCTCTTTTCAAACCCCAGCTTTGACAAATAAGCATCAATTCTCTCATACCAAGCTCTTAGAGCCTGTTTTAGGCCATACAAAGCTCTCTTGGGCTTGTAGACCTTGTGTTCTTCACCAAGAACTTTGAAACCATCTAGCTGCTCTAACAAAGATTTTTGCTTTGAGAAAACCATTAAAAAAATAGATTTAACATCCAGCTGGTGCACTTTCCACAACTTTTGAGCTGCTAAGGCAAACAAGAGCCTTATGGTATCTAACCTTGCAACTTGTGCAAAGGTTTCTGAAAAATCAATGCCAAATTGTTGGCTATCTCCCTTCATAACTAGCATTGCTTTGTGCTTGTTCAGTGACCCATCTGTATTATTCTTGGTCCTGACCACCCATTTCACACCAATAAGTTTTCTATGTGCTGGCCTATTAATCAGCTGACATGTACCATTCTTGTGAATCATTTCCATTTCTGCTTTCATTGCTTCTTTCCAACAATCCTCCTTTCCAGCCTTATCAAAACTGGAAGGCTTAACACGAGCCATATCACATCTTTAATAGATGTATCTGATAGTCCTCGTACCTTTGACAGGTACATCATCATATTCTCCCTCAATTTTAGCTTCATTTCGAATATGATGCACATCAAAACCTTGCTGGTCTTGCTCAAATAAACTTGTATCTGTTCCATCCCAATTCCACAGTTGCCTTTACTGAACTTCACATATCTGCTCACAACAATCCTTTCAGTGGATGGATCGAAGACCCTGCACCCTTTCTTTGTTCTGCTATAGCCAACAAAACTCCAAGCACAGACTTTCATTCTAACTTGGTTCTCTTTTCAGCTGGTACAAGTGTGTAACTTAAACAGCCAAACACTTTCAAGTGTGAGATAGTAGGTTAGTGTCTAAACCAAGCTTCAAATGGTGTTTTTTCTTTCACAGCATTTGTTAGCAGTTTCTTGAGTAAATACATTGAGGTATTTACTGCCTTAGCCCAAAAAAGGTTGGGCATTTTCCCTTCAAACAACAAACACCTGGCCATATCAAGGACAATTATATTTTTTCTCTCACAAACACCATTCTAATGTGGTGTGTAAATGGTGGTTAATTGATGTTGAATTCCAACTTTATCACAAATATTTTGAAATTTTTGAGACACATACTTAGTCCCATTGTTTAATCTCAAGACCTTCATCTTACTACTAGCTTGATTCTCAGCTAAGGCCTTAAATTTGCAAAAGAAATCAGCTACTTTTGACTTAAGCTTCAAAAATTCACCCAAAAAAATCTGGTACAATTATCAATGAATAGCACATAATACCTGCTACCATTCCATGAGGAGGTCTTCATAGGTCCACAAATGTCATTATGGACCAATTGAAGCCTTTCTTGAGCTCTTCATGCCTTGTTTATAGGAAAAGGCAGCCTGACTTGCTTTCCTAGCTGGCAAGTTTCACAGGCTCTATCTATAACATTGACCTTGGACATATCTTCAACTAGGCTCATTTTATGCAGCAAACTAAGTGACTTATCGTTCACATGCCCAAACCTTTTGTGGCATAAACATGATTCATCAGTTAAACTTGTATAGGCACTTATGTCCATCTAATTTACATCCAAAACAAAACATATATTGATCATGGCAACTGTCACTAGTTCTTGACCAAATGAATCTTCAATCACACACAGATTATCTTTGAAAATAAGTGAGTGAACCTTTTCTAACAACTGACCAACACTTAGCAAATTTTGGTCTATATAAGGTAAAAAAAGCACATCTAAGATAGTTTTGTTACCTGAGTTAGTGCTGATCACAACCTTGCCCTTGCCCTTGGCCTCAATGAACTCACCATTCTCAATTTTGACCTTGGACTCAAAGCTGGTATCCAACTCTTTAAACAGTCTTTTATCTGATGACATGTGATGAATGCAGCCACTGTTAATCAACCAGTTCTTTCTAACCTTGCTCAAACTTGCAAAATAAGAAGTAGTAAAAACATGCTCCTCCTAAGCTTGAGCTTGATTCTGCTGCTGTGGTTGTGATTTTCCTTATCTTTTACAGAACTTTTCCATGTGTCCAAGTTGCTTGCAACTTTTACATTAAATGTCAGGCCTGTACCAACAATATTTTTCCAAATGAGTGGACTTCTTGCAGTGGGTGTATGGTGGAAACTTTCTTTTTATGCATCTTTCTTTGGCTTGTCTTTCTTTTCAGACCAAGGCTTCTTTCCTTTGTAGCTTGAGCTTGAGCTTGAGCTTGGGCTCTCTTTTCTCCTAGCTTGAAATGCTCCTTCAGAATGCTTCTCCATCCTATTTACCCTTCTCTACGCTTGTGCATAAAGAGCATTTATCAGATCTATTAAGGATATAGTTGATAGGTCTCTAAAGTCCTCCAAAAAAGAAATTTTTAACTCATACTTCTCTGGAAGGGTTGTAATGACCTTTTCAACTATTCTTTTGTCATTGAAATCATCCCCAAGAATCCTAATATTGTTAACTGTAGCCATTATCCTATCAGAATACAGCTTAATGGATTCAGACTCTTTCATCTTCAGATTCTCAAAGTCCCTCCTTAGGTTGATCAACTGCTGCTGTATGGTTTTATCTAAGCTTCGAAACTCTTCCTTCAGCCTGTCCCAAGCCTGCTTTGGATAGTCACAAGCTAGTATCCTTGTGAAAATTACATCTAAAACTCCATTTTGAAGTTTTGGCACAATCCTCATTGTGCTGCCTAATCTAAGCTATTGTAGGATTAGGTTTAAAAGGTAGTGGCTTTATGTCAGCTTGAACAACACTCCACAGATCATAAGCTTGTAGGTATGTCTTCACTTCCACAGCCCAAATGTTATAGTTTTCACTAGCAAAAATAAGTGATGGTGGTGAGAAACTCATTCTTTTGCAACAACAAAAAACTAACGAAATAGCTTATGTTTCTTTTCTTTCAAGCACATAACACAAATAAACAATCCATAACAAAAGCCACTCAAAGATGACAGGCTCTGATACCATTTGTTAAGTTTTATCAGTATCTAAAGATAAAAGCAAAGAAAATTTGTGTTTGAAAGATGAAAAATAACAGCAAAAACAAATCGGTTGAGAGAAAAAATTGACAACTCTCATTACTTTTCATAGTAACAATACAGTGTGCATAAAGAGCTTCATAACATTGGAAGCAAACAAAACATAACTTGTGCTAGTATCCAAGCTGTAAAATCAGCTTAATGATAACCTAAGAAGCTACTAAATCAGCTAAGTAGTTGACTAACCTTAGCAAAAAACAAAATTACAATCAAACTAAACATGGTTTTCATGTTACAAAAAGTTCTAAGAACCAAATTACACATTGCACAATTTGTTGCTGCTGTATTGCTGCCAACTTTCAACACCCCTCCTTGGCTACTAAGAAACAAACCCCAATACTTCACAAATACTCAAACCTTGTATTCACTAGTGCCTTTGTTAAAATGTCTACAAGCTAAATCTCTGTACTGCAATGACTAAAATTAACTTCTCCTGACAACTCAATTGCTCTAACAAAATGGTAGTTGATCGTAAAATGTTTAGTCTTGCCATGAAACATGGGATTTTTTGCACTAGCAATAGCAGACTGGTTGTCCATCTTGATCTCTGTTGCTTCTTCTTGATCAATATTGAAGTCACTTAAAAGTTTTCTAGGCCAAATGGCTTGATTAATAGTAGTAGCAGCTGTAATGAACTCTTCTTTTGCAGTGGAGTGAGCTACTGCTTGTTGTTTCTTAGAACTCCAACAAAAGACCCCTAAACCTAAAGGGAAAAAGTAGCCTGATGTGCTATCATATCATCAACTGAGCCTGGCCAGTAACTATCTGAATAGCCAACCAGTTTCATCTGCTCAATCTTCACAAACTTCACCCCATAGTTTAGGTTCCCTTTGAAATATCTTAAGACTCTTTTAGCTGCCTTGGGATCAGAAACATTGTAGCAATGCATGAACCTAGATAGAAGGTTGATTGTATACATGATGTATGGCCTTATTTATATCAAATAGACTAGACAACCTACAAGGCTTATCTAGCCTCTCTCCTTCACTCTTGCTCGAGTGCTAGCAGGTTTGCATTTTATCATGCAAAACTTGCGTAAAATATTAAGTGAAAAAGCTTGTTGGCTTATGAAGATGCCATGTTCAATTTGATTCATTTCCATGCAAAAAATATAGGTCATCAGACCTAGATCAGTCATCTCAAAAACATCTTGCATCTGCTTCATGAACTCTACAATCAATTAATTCCTACAAACAGTAACCAGCAAGTCATCCACAAACAATGACACATTCAACAAGGCTTCTTTCTCAACTTTCTTCACATAAAGTGTAGGCTCACTAATGCTCTATCCGAACCTCAACTTTGACAAATAAGCATCAATTCTATCATACCAGGCTCTTGGAGCCTGTTTTAGGCCATACAAAGCCTTCTTGAGCTTGTCGACCTTCTGTTCTTCACCAAGAACTTTGAAACCATCTGCCTGCTCAACAAATATTTCTTCTTTGAGAAAACCATTCAAGAAAGCAGATTTAACATCTAACTGGTGCACTTTCCTCATCTTTTGAGTTGCTAAGGCAAACAAGAGCCGTATGGTATCTAACCTTAAAACTGGTGCAAAGGTTTCTAAAAATTCAATGCCATATTGTTGGCTAACTCCCTTTAGAACTAGCCTTTCTTTGTGCTTGTTCAGTGACCCATCTGCATTGTTCTTGGTCCTGAACACCTATTTCATACCAATAAATTTTCTGTGTGCTGGCCTATCAACCAGCTCCCATGTACCATTCTTGTGAATCATTTTGATTTTTGCTTCCATTGCTTCTTTCCTACAGTCCTCCTTTGCAACCTCAACAAAATTAGAAGCTCAACAAGGGCCATATCATATCTTTAATAGATGTCTGTGGTAGTCCTTGTACCTCTGATAGGTACATCATAATATTCTCCCTCAATTTTTACTTCAGTCAATATCTTGTTGGTCTTGCTCAAACAAACTTGCACCTGTTCCATACCATTTCCAACACTTGCCTTCACTGAAGCTCACAACAATCCTTTCAGTGGATGGATTAAAGACCCTACACCCTTTCTTTTTATTGTTATAACCAAAAAATTTCTAAAAAAGTGTGTAACATAAACAGGTAAACACTTTTGTGTGTGAGATAGTATGCTTGTGCCCAAACCAAGCTTCAAATGGTGTTTTCCTTTCGAATCAACCCGAGAAAAGGTCGGGCATTTTCCCTTCAAACAACAAACACCTGGCCATATCAAGGACAATTATATTTTTTCTCTCACAAACACCATTCTAATGTGGTGTGTAAATGGTGGTTAATTGATGTTGAATTCCAACTTTATCACAAATATTTTGAAATTTTTGAGACACATACTTAGTCCCATTGTTTAATCTCAAGACCTTCATCTTACTACTAGCTTGATTCTCAGCTAAGGCCTTAAATTTGCAAAAGAAATCAGCTACTTTTGACTTAAGCTTCAAAAAATTCACCCAACAAAATCTGGTACAATTATCAATGAATAGCACATAATACCTGCTACCATTCCATGAGGAGGTCTTCATAGGTCCACAAATGTCAGTATGGACCAATTGAAGCCTTTCTTGAGCTCTTCATGCCTTGTTTATAGGAAAAGGCAGCCTGACTTGCTTTCCTAGCTGGCAAGTTTCACAGGCTCTATCTATAACATTGACCTTGGACATATCTTCAACTAGGCTCATTTTATGCAGCAAACCAAGTGACTTATAGTTCACATGCCCAAACCTTTTGTGCCATAAACAGGATTCATCAGTTAAACTTGTATAGGCACTTATGTCCATCTAATTTACATCCAAAACAAAACATATATTGATCATGGCCACTGTCACTAGTTCTTGACCAAATGAATATTCAATCACACACAGATTATCTTTAAAAATAAGTGAGTGAACCTTTTATAACAACTGACCAACACTTAGCAAATTTTGGTCTATATAAGGTAAAAAAAACACATCTAAGATAGTTTTGTTACCTGAGTTAGTGCTGATCACAACATTGCCCTTGCCCTTGGCCTCAATGAACTTACCATTCCAAATTTTGACCTTGGACTCAAAGCTGGTATCCAACTCTTTAAACAGTCTTTTATCTGATGATATGTGATGAATGCAGCCACTGTCAATCAACCAGTTCTTTCTAACCTTGCTCAAACTTGCAAAATAAGAAGTAGTAAAAACATGCTCCTCCTAAGCTTGAGCTTGATTCTGCTGCTGTGGTTGTGATTTTCCTTATCTTTTACAGACCTTTTCCATGTGTCCAAGTTGCTTGCAACTTTTACATTGAATGTCAGGCCTATACCAACAATATTTTTCCAAATGAGTGGACTTCTTGAAGTGGGTGAATGGTGGAAACTTTCTTTTTCTGCATCTTTTGTTGGCTTCCCTTTCTTTTTAGACCTAGGCTTCTTTCCCTTGTAGAATGAGCTTGAGCTTGTGCTCTTTTTCTCCTAGATTGAAATGCTCCTTTAGAATGCTTCTCCATCCTGTTTTCCCTTTTCTGCTTCTGTACATAAAGAGCATTTATCAGCTCTATCAAAGATTTTATTTATAAGTCTCTAGAGTCCTGCAAAGAAGAAATTTTGGACTCAAACTTCTTTGGAAGGGTTGTGATGACCTTTTTAACTATTCTTGTGTCATTGAAATCATCCCCAAGAAGCGTAGTATTGTTAACTGTAGCCATTATCCTATTAGAATATTGCTTGATGGATTCAGACTTTTTCATCTTCAGATTCTCAAAGTCCCTCATCAGGTTGACGAACTGTTGCTGTCTGGTTTTATTTGACCATCGATACTCTTCCTTTAGCCTGTCCCAGGTCTTCTTTGGAAAGTCACAAGCCATTATCCTTTTGAAAATTACATCCGAAACTCCATTTTCAAGGCATGACATAGCCCTGTACATTTTGGCACAGTCCTCATTGTGCTGCCTATTCTAAGTTATGGTAGGATTAGCTTTAAAAGGTGGTGGCTCTGTGTCAGCTTGAACAACAGTCCATTGATTATGAGCCTATAGGTATGTCTTCATTTTCACAGCCCAAATGTAAAATTTTTCACCAGAAAAAACAAGTGGTGGTGGTGGTGGTTAGAAACTCATTCTTTTGTAGCAACAAGAAACAAAGAAAATAGCTTTTGTTTCTTTTCTTTCAAACACATAACACAAATCAACAACACATAGCAAAAGGCCCTAAAAGATGACAGGCTCTTAATACCATTTGTTGAGTTATATCAGCGTCTAAAGATAAAAACAAAGAAAATTTGTGTTTGAAAGATGAGAAACAGAAGCAAAAACAAATCGATTGAGAGAGAAACTTGACAACTCTCATTACATTTCTTAGTAACAATACAGTGTGCATAAAGAGCTTTATAACATTGGAAGAAAACAAAACGTAACTTGTGCTAGTATCTAAGCTGCAAAATCAGCTTAATGATAGCCTAAGAAGCTACTAAACCAGCTAAGTAGATGACTAAACTTAGCAAAAAATAAAATTACAATCAAACTAAACATGATTCACATGTTACAAAAAGTTCTAACAACCAAATTACACATTGCACAATTCCTTGCTGTTGTATTGTTGCCAACTTTCAACACTCCTCCTTGGCTACTAAGCAACAAACACCGATACTTGTCCTCAAATACTCAAACCTTGTATTAGCTAGTGCCTTTGTTAAAATGTTTTCAGGCTGAATCTCTAAACTGTAACGACTCAAAATAACTTCTTTTGATAACTTAGCTGCTCTAACAAAATGGTACTTGATCTTAAAATGTTTGGTCTTGCCATGAAACACAAGATTTTTGGCAATGGTAATAGCTGACTGGTTGTCCACCCTGATCTCTGCTGCTTCTTTTTTATTAATATTCAAGTCACTCAAAAGTTTTCTAAGCCAAATGGCTTTATTAACAGCAGTCGCAGCTGCAATGTACTCTGCTTTTACAATGGATTGAGCTACTGCTTGTTTCTTAAAACTCCAACAAAAGACCCCTAAACCTAGTGTGGAAAAGTAGCTCGATGTGCTCTTCATATCAGCAACCCAGCCTACCTAGTACCTATCTGAATAGCCAACCAGTTTTAGCACTTCAATCTTGACAAACTTCACCCTATAGTTTAAGGTCCCTTTGACATATCTCAATACTCTTTTAACTGCCTTGAGATGCGTAAAATTGTAGCAATGCATGAACATTGATAGAAGGCTGACTGTATACATGATGTCTGGCCTTGTTGCTATAAAATAGAGCAGACAACCTACAAGGCTTCTGTAGCCCTTCTCATCCACTCTTTCATGGTCACTCTTGCTGGAAAGCTTTTCACCTTGTACCACAAGAGTGCTAGAAGGTTTGTAGCTTATCATGCAAAACTTACTTAAAATCTTTAGTGCAAAAGCTTGTTGGCTTATGAAGATGCCATGTTCAATTTGATTCATTTCCAAGCAAAAAATATAGGTCATCAGACCTAGATCAGTCATCTCAAAAACATCTTGCATCTGCTTTATGAACTCTCCAATCAATTAATTCCTACAAACTGTAACCAGCAAGTCATCCACATACAATGACACAATCAACAAGGTTTCTTTCTCAAATTTCTTCACATAGAGTGTAGGCTCACTAATACTCTATCCGAACCCCAGCTTTGACAAATAAGCATCAATTCTATCATACAAGGCTCTTGGAGCCTATTTTAGGCCATACAACGCCTTCTTGAGCTTGTAGACCTTGTGTTCTTCACCAAGAACTTTGAAACCATCTACCTGCTCAACAAATATTTCTTCTTTGAGAAAACCATTCAAGAAAGCAGATTTAACATCTAACTGGTGCACTTTCCTCATCTTTTGAGTTGCTAAGGCAAACAAGAGCCTTATGGTATCTAACCTTAAAACTGTTGCAAAGGTTTCAAAAAATCAATGCCATATTGTTGGCTATCTCCCTTTACAACTAGCCTTGCTTTGTGCCTGTTCAGTGAACCATCTGTATTGTTCTTGGTCCTGAACACCTATTTCACACAAATAATTTTTCTGTGTGCTGGCCTATCAACCAGCTCCCATGTACCATTCTTGTGAATCATTTCGATTTCTGCTTCCATTGCTTCTTTCTAGCTGTCCTCTTTTGCAGCCTTATCAAAATTGGAAGGCTCAACAATGGCCATATCACATCTTTAATAGATGTCTGTGATAGTCCTTATACCTCTAACAGATATATCATCATATTATCCCGCAATTTCAGCTTCATTCTTAACATGCTGCAAATATATATCTTGTTGGACTTGCTCAAACAAAATTGCATCTATTTCATCCTATTTCCAACAGCTGCCTTCACTAATTTTCACATCTCTGCCACAACAATCCTTTTAGTGGATGGATCGAAGACGCTGCACCCTTTCTTTGTGTTGTTATAGCTAACAAAAACTCAAGGCATGGACCTTCTTTCTAACTTGGTTCTCTTTTCAGCTAGTACAAGTGTGTAACATAAATAGCCAAACACTTTCAAGTGTGAGACAGTAGGCTTGTGTCCAAACCAAGCTTCAAATGGTGTTTTGCCTTTGACTGCATTTTTTGGCAGTGTTTTGAGTAAATACATTGAGGTATTTACTACCTCAACCCAAAAAAGGTTAGGCATTTTCCCTTCAAACAACAAATACCTGGTCATATCAAGGACACTTTTGTTCTTTTTCTCACAAGCACCATTCTGATGTGGTGTATAAATGGTGATTAATTGATGTTGAATTTCAGCTTCATCACAACTCTTCTGAATTTTTTTAGACACATACTCAGTTTCATTGTTTAATCTCAAGACTTTGATCTTACTACTTTCTTGATTCTCAGCTAAGGCCTTAAATGTACAAAAGAAATTAGCCACTTCTGACTTCTTCTTCAAGAAATTTACCCAAAAAAATCCAATACAATCATAAAAGAATAGCACAAAATACTTGCTGCCATTCAATGAGGAGGTCTTCACAGGTCCACAAATGTCAGTATGGACCAATTGAAGCCTTTCTTGAGCTCTCCATGCCTTGTTTTCAGGAAAGGGCAATCTGACTTGCTTTCCTAGCTGACAGATTTCACAGGCTTTATTTATAAAATTGACCTTAGACATATCTTCAACGAGGCTCATTTTATACAGCAAACCAAGTGACTTATAATTCACATGCCAGACCTTTTCTGCCATGAACATGATTCATCAGTTAAACTTGTATAGGCACTTATGTTCAACTAATTTACATCTAAAAGAAAACATATATTGATCGTGACCATGTCACTAGTTCTTAACCAAATAAATCTTCGATCGCACGCAGATTACCTTTGAAAATAAGTTAGTGACCCTTTTCTAAAAACTGAACAACACTAAGCAAATTTTGGTCTATATAAGGTTCAAAAAGCACATCTAAGATAGTTTTGTTACCTGAGTTAGTGTTGATCACAACCTTGCCCTTGCCTTTGGCCTTTGGACTCAAAGCTGGCATCCAACTCCTTAAACATTCCTTCATCTGATGACATGTAATGAATGTAGCCACTGTTAATCAACCAGTTCTTTCTGACATTGCTCGAACTTGCAAAACAAGAAGCAGTAAAAATATTCTCCTACTGAGCTTGAACATCCTCAGCAGCTTGAGCTTGATTCTGCTGCTGTGGTTGTGTTTTTCCGTGTTTTTATAGACCTTTTCCATGTGACAAAGTTGCTTGCAACTTCTACATTGTATGCCAGGCCTGTACCAATAATATTTTTCCAAATGAGTGGACTTTTTGCAGTGGGTGCATGGTGGAAACTTTCATTTTCCTGCATTCTTCTTTGGCTTCTCTTTCTTTTCAGACCAAGGCTTCTTTCTTTTCTAGCTTGAGCTTGAGCTTGAGCTCTCTTTTCTCCTAGCTTGAAATGCTCCTTCAGAATGCTCCTTTATCCTATTTGCCCTTCTCTGCTCTAGTGCATAAATAACATTTATCACCTCTATCTAGGATATAGTTGATAGGTCTCTAGAGTCCTCCAAAGAAGAAATTTTTGACTCATACTTCTCTGGAAGGGTTGTAATGACCTTTTCAACCATTTTTTTCACTAAAATCATCCCCAAGAAGCCTAATATTGTTAACTTTAGCCATCATATTTTCAAAATACTAATTAAAGGATTCAGAATCTTTCATATTTAGATTTTCAAAGTCCCTCCTCAAGTTGATCAATTGTTGTTGTTTGGTTTTATCTGATCTTCAGAAATCTTTCTTCATCTTGTCCCAGGCCTGCTTTGAAGAGTCACAAGCTATTATCCTTGTGAAAATTACATCTGAAACTCTATTTTGAAGGCATGACATAGCCCTATACATTTTGGCACAGTTTTCGTTGTGCTGCCAAATCTAAGCTATGGTAGGATTAGCTCTGAAAGGTGGTGCCTCTATGTCAGCTTGAACAACACTCTACATATGAAGAGCTTGCAGGTATGTCTTCATTTTCATAGCCCAAATGTTATAGTTTTCACCAGCAAAAACAAGTGGTGGTGGTGGTGGTGAGAAACTCATTCTTTTGCAGCAACAAAAACCAACAAAATAGCTTCTTATTCTTTTCTTTCAAGCACATAACACAAATACACAACACACAGCAAAAGGCCCACAAAGATGATAGACTCTTGATATCATTTGTTGAGTTATATTAGCATCCAAAGATAAAAACAAGTAAAATTTGTGATTGAAAGATGAAAAACAGAAGGAAAAACAAATCAGTTGACAGAAAAAATTGACAACTCTCATTGCTCTTCTTAGTAACAATACAGTGTGCATAAAGAGCTTCATAACATTAGAAGCAAACAAAAAATAACTTGTAATAGTATCCAAGCTATAAAATCAGCTTAATGATAACCTAAGAAGCTGCTAAATCAGCTAAGTAGATGAGTAACCTTATATAACACCCAAACCTGACCTAGACTTTATGACTGAATCCAAAGATGTCACAGAGGAGGGTTTTGAAGACGGAGTCGTTATGATTAATCATTCCAGCTTTATAACTCATTTTCGCTTATATATATTGTCAAAAGCAATATTTAATTATTTATTTGCCAAAACTTAAACTACAACGGAAGTTATAGAAAACATTATATTTGGAAATCACGTTTGCATTTTCAGAAAACCTTGTTTTAGTAAAACCATGTTTTAGCTAACGGTCGCAAATAAAGTGTTAAAACAAAAATCCAAAACCCAAAAAGTCCGGAGAGTCCAATTATTACAAAAGTCCAGAAATAATCCTTAAATTAAAATAAAAACCATAAACTTAAACTGTTTACGAACTCGTGGTCACCGTGACGTCACACTGATCTACCTAAGTCTGTGGATTACCTGAATAGGACAGAAAAATAGATATGAGTTTTCATAAACTCAATGTGTAACCCAATAGAAATAGTCAAGCAATACATACAAAAATATTATAAACAGTTAGATACAGATTCGGACTTATGTCCATTTCAGATACATGTAACAAAATCAGATATGCAAAATCCTACTCCCATTCTCTACACACCATCTCTGGCCATCCCATCAGCCCATGTTGGGTTATAAACACCACCAATCCCTACACACCATATAGTTTCGATGCGACATGTTACAGATAAAATGCAGTCAAGTTGCCAAAATAAGCTGAAATGACGTCGTATAGATCACTTCCTCCACATATACAAAACCCACCCCAGTCACAATTACAGAAAAAACAAATACAGTAATATCATGCATAACATGCTCATATATAGATATCATATATATATACTTATCAGAATAATCAAAGGTGCATACAATTTCCTACTCAGAGCAAAATATCAAATTATCATATCAGATAATTTTAGGGTTTGATTAGCCCTTATCAACTTTACGATAGGCCCACAGCCAACCGAAACGACTCGAGCGACCCTAGGGAAAAATCCTGAATTATAGGCTCACAGGCCCATGTGGGCCCACATACCCGAGTGGGCCACATAGCCACACCCACACCACCACATTGTCGTGTCTTGCACACAGCCATGCCCTCGTAAAACACACAGCCATGTCTCGCACACGACCAACCACACAGCCAAGCACATGCCCATATGGCATCGACAGATTGGTTTTTCGGCTTTTGCCAAAGTTCAAATTTCTGTGTTTCGGGTACACACTTCGTTTGGTTTTGATGCAAAAACACTCCTGAGCCACACAACACCTAAAATCGACAAACCAAACTCACTAAATCAATCTTAATTCATAATTAAACTGAAACCATAAAACTGAAAATAGTTTAATTTAAGCGTTCATCACTTACCCCAACACCCCGAATGATTTCAACTACGATTCTGCAAAAGGAAAGCCCCGTTCTACATGATTCACTACTACCAAAGTAGAAAATAAAGTTCCAGCTGACAATTTCGAAATCAAAAACTACAGAAACACTAGAATCCCATTTACCAAACAATCGAAGGAAAAAGAAAAAACAAGATGTAGATATTTGATGTCAAATCGAACATAATGGAAGGAAGTACAAACAAAAAGAAAACAACGAAAGAGTAGAGAAAGGCAAAACAAAATTGACGTCAGTTTTTCCTGAAAAGAGAGAGAGAGAGGAAATTTTGAAAAAGAATTAAAAATAAAATAATCAAAACCACTTTGATCACAATCCCATTACATCCACTAACTCATAACCACCTTTGAATTTTAGCTCTACCGAAACTCTATCAGAAAATTGAGCAAAAATTAACACCCTCGTTCAAGCAAGGATTCAAACACAAGATCTCAAACAATGTAACACCGTACCAAACAGGCTCATTCTAATATGGATTAACAAACAATTTTATAAAAGTCCACTCGACAAGGGTAAGGCTTGGATCAAAAATAACAAAAAATGCCAAAAGTGGAAATTGAACCCAAGGCCTCTTACACACACCCAGAACATTTAACCACTGAAGCAAATACATATTTGTGTCAAATATTTACAGAAATAGAAATAAATTATTCAGGGTGTTACACCTTAGCAAAAAACAAAATTACAATCAAACTAAACATGATTCACATTTTACAAAAAGTTCTAACAACCAAACTACACATTGGACAATTCCTTGTTGCTGCATTGTTGCCAACTTTCAACGGTACTCCTATTGAATACCAATGAATGCTGCCTTAGTTTCATTATATTCCATTCGTTTTCAAGAACAATTCAACGGATACTAATGCTAGCAGTAAAAAAATAGGTTAAGTACTTTAGTTTATTATGGAGCAACATCATTTCTGGTATGTTCTTGAGTAGACCATACATGCTGGTATAAATTGTCATCTGTGCTTTCCAAATGATTTTTATTTTTTTCTTAATGTATCTTTAATTGTATCAATCATATGATGCATGTAGAAATATGTTTGCTTTGTCTATCATTACATTTCATCAAGATTTCGAAGTTCAGTTGAAAAATCATTTCATCTTAGTAAATAAATTAAAGCAACATCGATGGAATCTCAGTGGTATATTTCCACCCCTATTATTGCATTAGCTCGATCTATGGATTCCCCTATTAGATTTTACTTTAATCCGATAGATTTATGTCATCTTATTTCTAAGTTACGTGAAACTCCACTCAATTACACTAGATATACTCTTAAATAGGGTCTATTCCTCCTCTAATTTAAGCACATTAAACATGGATCAATAGTCTAGAAATATTAAACCAAGAATTAAGCACACATAATTGAGAACAAAATCTAAGTATTTATTACATAAAATAAAAATCAAAAGACAAAATTCATCATAGGGTTCATCTCCCTTAGGTATTTAGAAAATTCGTTCATGCTTGCAAATAAAAACATCATAGAGACAGTATAACCACAAGAAACAAAGAAACTCATTATAATCTCCAAACAAATCAGAAAGGAATATTCAATCTTGATGGAAATCTACTTCAGAATCTGTTTCAATAGTGTTTTTCGAGTTGTTTTCTTGAATATTCTATGATGGCTCTCTCCTATCTTCTTATTTTTATCATATATAGGTCTTAGAATGCCTAAAAAACCCGAAAAATTACATTTTTCCACTATTTGTAGTGCAATTCGTGAAATCAACATGGCCTACGACATGACCTTGTGGAATGGTTTAGCCTATGTGGCCTCTGTACCTCGCCCCAATATTCTGATTTTCACTCATTTTTCACTCATGTTGCTCCCAAATGCTCTCCTAAGTATAGAAACATGAATTTAAAGGATTAGAATCATAAAATTCATCATTAACATCGAATAACCATTCAAACATGCATTAAGAATGAGGTTAAAGTATTTTACTTTTAGCACCTATCAGTTTTACAACTTAAGAACATTGTATGTGATTTAAGAATACCAAAGTTTGAATTTTGGAAGGCATGTATGTGTATGAATGATGATGCTAAATGTTGAATGCCCTTAGAATTAGTTAGAAGCCTAATGGTTAGTTAGAGATGAATATGTATTGACTTTAGATATAGGTACTTTGGTAAAGAATGAAAATTAATGAGTGTGTTTTGAGTACCGTTTGTAATAGATTAATAAATGAATTGATCATGGTTGAATCATGGCATGTTTGTAATGGGTTGAAAGAGTTCTATGTAGGTTATTTGTGTACCTATATGTATTTATGAAATAAGATATAGGTTTGGGCATGAAATGAACTTTCAAACTTGTGGTTTTTGACCATCTAGATAAAAGTATCGATTCTAGGGACCCAGGTATTGATACTTGACCAAATGAACAGGTTTCAAAATGACAGTATGCCAATTCCGTATCAATACCTATAATAAGTATCGATACCTAATTGTTGACATCGATACTTTTTCTCAAGGTATGGATAAAATGTTTGAACCCTAAATTTTTAAGTTTTGCAGAATTCCAAAATGATATCGATACCATTCACTAGGTATTGACCAGATTCTAAAGTTTTTAAAATGTTATAGTTTGGTCCTTTTTCGTACCCAAATTTAATCTATTGTATTTTATGCTCGATTTAGTCCCGTTTTCATTCTTAATAATTAATGTGTGTGTAAATATGATCATTTAATGTTTTAAATTGCACATTATTGTTCTGGTATTATTTGTAGCATCTCGTAGCTCAGGCCCAAAAACTGGACCGGGTACTGGGTGTTACAAAAGAAATACTCGAATCGATAAATAAAAATATCGTTATACACCCATGGAACAAGTAATTCAGCTTTCATGACCAAAATTGAAATCTTGTATGCTAAGCAAAACCTAGCTACAACAATAATTCATATAGTTAGGAAGATTTAGAAAGAATAAATCCCAAAATTATTCATGAATTATGGTTTATTGTGGAATTGTATACATAAACTTTGATTTTTTGCAATTTTATACATGTAAATTTTGATTTGATCCAATTCTTGTAAATTATTAACACAATTAATGATATAACATAATTTTATCTTTATATATTGCATACATAAATAATTATATTTATCCGATATAAAGATAAATTGATGTATTTATTTCTTTAAATATGTATGATTAAATCAAAATTAAAGTTTCAAGTATAAATTTGAACCACAATTAGAGTTTCACGTGTATAATTACACCAAATTAAAGTTTATGTATACAATTGCACATTAAATCAAAGTTCATGTATAATTTTGAGATTTATCCCATTTAGAAATAATGAATCTTTGTGCTTGCATGTGGTCGTCCTTTCTAACAATGTGTAATGCATAAGAAGTATTACAAAAATCATGGGAACATGATCAACCTTTAATATGTTTTTTAAGGTCACTTAGGGCTTTAAGGAAAAGGACTTAGGTATGATAATAAGGAAAATTAGGTTCACAAACCTTAAGCACCTAGTCACTTTTTAATTCGATTAAGCAGAAAGTATCATATTTCCTTCTTCCTCATAGTCAAATTGTAACATCCTCAACCCGACACAATTCGTTGGATCTGGATCTCGGGCGTTACTACACAAAATACTTAAACAGAAATTTCGAAACAGTTACCATAAAATGCTTACTAAAAACATTTTTCTAATTATTTAACTAATAGACTTAATATTTGAAAACAAGGGGAAAATATTACAAAATAAGTCATTACATCAAACTTGTTACAACATATACAATATAAAAGTTTGCTATGGACAAACTCTTAGGTCATAATCCTAACGACGTTACTTTCCCACTGTATGCATAATAACCCACTTCCTCGCTAACTTGGCGTACTCCTAGAATCGTCCCTCCTAGCGTATACTCCAACAACACACCTGAAACAAAACCAAACAGTGTAAGTTCTGAACAACTTAGCGATTTTTATCACAAAAATATGTGGGCTGAGACTTTAAATAACTTGAAGAACATTTGTGCACCATCTATCTTTCTGAACCACTTTCTTCTGTATCGGGCGAATACTATTACAGACTCGGTTTCCACTTATATGCCAATTATCATACTCTTAACATACCAATTTTTTCTTATCTAACTAATTGTAGATCCTTCCAGACATTTCATATATCGCCTTATCTCATGGACACTTATCAAAAGAACTTGCCTTCAGAGCCCACTTCATGTAGACTATAGCTTAACACATACCCTTATCCCAAAATAGTTGCTCCCAAACATTAAACATTGGCAGATACATACACATTTGTCTAATACTTAAACGAATCTGAATACCACCAAACTATTATTTAAATCATACATTAATTTGATACCTTACCAGCTTACAATGATAATGTACTACTCAAATAATGCAGATGAATTCCATACAACTTCTTCACAGAACCCCAAAATATTGGAATAACAACACCTTATACTGCAAATGGTTTTAGAAAAAATCATTATAAACCCAAATATGGCAGATTCCAAATAATAATGATTCAACCACTACATATCACAGACGAACTCACATTAGCAATATCTTAGGTCACACATAGTTACAGATACGTCCATATTAAACACTAACCGATTATCATGGTAGATACCCTTCTTAACATACAAACACACATTTTTGTTCAAGGAAAACACCTTAACCTCAAACATATCATAACTTTTATCTCAACAATACTTCATATAGAACTATTAGAATTTAGCCATAGCTTACCACAGAGGTGGATGAGGATATTTTATCAAACAAACTTGGTAGAACACACCACAAGGGCCAAACAAAATATGCCATAAAAGGCATCATACACAATTTTTTTTTACTATCTCAGTGGACTTCATAGAAGGTGCCATAGGTTTCTTCCTTATGGATTGATACATAATTTCATGTATCGTAATCTTTCATTTCAATTCATACAATATCGAAGGCTACACCATGAATATAAGCCAAACATATCATGCCATGGGTCTTAACCATATGGTCTTACACACATTCATTTATCGTGATCTTCTATTTCGATTCATACACTATCAAAGGCTACACCATGAATATAAATACAAGCATATCATGCTATAGTTCTTAACCACATGGTCTTACATGCATTCATGTATCATGATCTACTGTTTTGATTCATACACTATCGAAGGCTACACCATGAATATAAGTACAAACATATCATGCCATGGGTCTCAACCACATGGTGTTGCACACATTCATTTATCGTGATCTTCCATTTTGATTCATACACTACCAAAGGCTACACCATGAATATAAATATGAACATATGATGCTATGGCTCTTAAACACATGGTCTTACACACATTCATGTATTGTGATCTACTATTTTGATTCATACACTATCGAAGGCTACACCATAAATATAAAAACAAACATATCATGACATGGGTTTTAAACACATGGTCTTACACACATTCATGTATCGTGATCTATCATTTCGATTCATACACTATCGAAGGCTACACCATGAATATAAATAAAGACATATCATGCCATGGGTCTTAATCCCATGGTCTTACACACATTCATGTATCGTGATCTGACATTTTGATTCATACATTATTGAATCGAAGGTTACACCATGAATATAAATACAGGCATATCATGCCAATATGGTTAGCAATATAACTGCCCTACTAGAGGCTTTATAATAATACATTTTTCATTACTCACTTACCTAGATTTGATCGCATTCCTGATTGACTCATACTTTTCATGTCACAAGCTTTACCTACATACTTACCAATTAGCATTCCTCTCAACATAACTTATTACATATCATCATAACACTTATCTCATCTTTACTATACTCATACACTTACCAATTATTATAAATATAATTATATTATATATATTTCTTCTACTTTAAAATTTTACTTAAGAGAGAGAGTCAAGGTAAAGACTCACCTGTTACTCGCCTACTATAGTTCAAAACTTCATATTCAACCATCCTTCTTAAACTAGCAGCACCAACCAAAGATGGAATGATCACTTATTAAACCAAGAATTCTTAACTTTCAGCATAATAAAGAAAGGATGCCATTGGATTTAAGAAAAATAATCAGAAAGTACTCTCGAAAGAAGAAGAAGAACCTCCCTCAGAATCATTCTCACCCATATAAATATGACCCATCCTACCTATTGGAACTTAACAAGTGTCACACATTTCATAATTTGCCTTCTTAGTGGTCTACAATCTCCGAGAGAAATATAAATGAAAATTTTGCATTATTAATATCAAACTATTCTATCTAGTTGGTTCCTAACTAGGTTACTTTACAACTTAACTAGCACAGTACTTTAGACAAACAAGACGTTTTATACCTTTGGCGATAATTCATATCATACTTACCATTTATCACTTAGCATTATCTTTTCCTTTAAATAGCATAATATCCTGAAATAAAATGTTCACTTACATGACGATTACAATATGCCAAAAGAAATATTTGGACGGATTACACTTCGCCAAACAGATTATTTCATTGCTACACGCCAAAATCTTGGATTCACTAGAGTTGAGGTGTGACACAAACATCTTTTTCTGTCATAACTTGTTTCACCAATACCCTTTGACAAAGCATGAGAATTTTAGAGAAGCAAATTTCAAAATATTTAGCAATAAACACAATTAAGCACTTATATTGCTATTTTTTTCCTTTTTATGTTTTTTTTTACTTTTTCACTTCTACAAATTTAGGATGATTACCATTAACACGAGTGTAGATGACAACCCAAACACCTATCCTGAATTACTCAGTTAATCACACTTAAACAACCTCTAAATTTACTCATAACTACATTAGAGGAACATACTAGGAAACACCAAACACCTGCCCTCAGTTACTTAGTTGCACCACTAGTTCTTTTGAAACTCATGATATAGCCAAGTGAGTAATCATACTCATGATTTATTATAAAGGATAATCAATTAAGCACAAATTTCAATCTCGTCATTCAATACTTTAACCTCAAAAATAAATCCATAAGCACTTAACACTTAAAGTATTCAAATTAAGAGAAAAGGGTAAATGCCAAAATATAATCAAATTAAGAACATGGGCTACTTCAACGAAAAAGGATAAAAATATGCTCAACATATAGGTTCAGAGGAAACTTATATTATCTTTTCTCAAATGGCTCAAACGATCAAAAAATTTTACCTAGGTCATTCCTTAAAAATCATATTTCATTCAAAATCGTTCTCTTGAAAATTCAAAAATTGATTACATAAAAGACACTTCAGATCGTATAGTGTATAAAAAATATTTAGCATTAAAAATCATGTGACGAATCTATTGTTATAACAAAAATCCTAACAACTCAAATTAAAGCTATACGGTATATATGAAGTCAACATATAGGTTTCGAGAATTAAACTTAGTTGGCATCAACATTGTTGCTTGGGCAAGAGAACGTGGGTTTGAACGTGTTCAAGCATGTTTCTATGGCTAGTTCTAGGAATTGTATAAAAAAATTCTTGTTAGCGACAAGGCATAGTCAAATCACACAACATATTAATAAAAGATTTTAGATACTTCTAACTTATCAATGCTAATAATCTCCATCTTTCTGAGAAATTTTTGTGGTTGCTACAAGATGGGATATTTCTAACTATTGGATGCTATTTATAAATCTAAACTTAAAATTTAATTGATATATAATTCTAATATGAATTAAGTGATAATTAATTGATAAAATATTTTTTTCTATTTTATGCTTAGAATTTTATTCATTAAAACTCAACTTTACATTAACTTTTTAAAATTGAGTTACCTTACTTAAATTATAAATTTAAGTGTTAAATTATAATTGGAGCTTAATTTACATCAACATTCTTTTAGTACTTAAATTAAAAATTTAACTATTAAACTAAATTATTGAATTATAAGTTGATGTTTGCTCAAGATTCTTTCAACTATTAAATCAAAATTATTATCAATATTTCACGATAATGTTTTTAAATTGTTAAATTTATATTAATTTATAATTAAATTTTAATTATTTTAACAATGATAATATCACGATTTACAAATAATCTTGTTGGCAAAGTTGATGCTGTTTGTTCCATGTTCTGTTATAGCGAAATTGTTTCTCTACTTGGGCCTTGAATAGATTTCATTTGTGTCAAGTTCGGTCCACTTGAATGTGGCATATTTGACAACACCAGAATCATGGGTAAACTTGGGTACTAAGACTCCCAATTGAATTGCTTGAGGTGATTGGATAAGTTTGAAAGTCTTACTATTAATGTTACTTTTTAAAGATAAATATCATATTTATTCAAGAGAGTGTTGGAGTAGTTGAAGATTGATTTATGAAGACTTTTATGTGATATATACTCGGGATAATTAATTGGATAAGTTTAGCTTTTAAATAGGATTTTAAAATCTATCAAAACATTATTAATTGACCACTTGAAGATACCTATACATAGGTTGTTTTGTGCCACACATTTAGAGCAGTTTTGGGGTGTCTTTGTTGACAACTTTGCTATTTTCTTGTGGTTATTTTGCAAAAATATTTAAGGTATTCTTTGGAGAGTTTATTGATCTTATCTGAGGTATTTCGGTGTGTGATTTGTGACAATGAATTTTGGTATTGAGGCTACAATTACTTCTTTGAGTAAGGCTAGATTGAGTTTAAGTCAACAGCTGATTCGAATGATTATTGAATAAATTCATTCACTGGGCAAGGCTTTCCAAATGGAGGACTGTTAAGCAAACTTAAAGTGCCATCTTTCAAAAATCTAGTGATTCTTTCTTGGTTAATATGACCAAGTCCCAAATGTCAAAGGTAAGCCTCAATAGACTGAGAAGTTTTAAGTCTTTTATTTGAAATTTCAGTCTCAAGCAGTGTGTATATTTTTTGTTTGCTAAAATAAAGATTATTTGACATCCATACATTACAAATAAGTTTGCAATTTCTAAATATTGCAATATTATTAGTAAAAGTCACAATCAAGCTATATTTATATGCAGGAAATTGAAATCAAGTTTCTTTTGAAACATGATACATAGAAAACGTCTTTCGAAATAATCTTCCTAAAATTATCAAAATAAATATGTACACCTCCCACTACTTCAGCTACCACAGTTGTCCCATTTTTGGTCCTCAACAATAGGCTCTTATCTTTAGGATCTTTTGTCTCCTCAAACCCTTATAAAAAAACACATTTGTGATTAGTGGTTTCTGAATCAATGATCAATGATCTATTGAGTCTTTCACTAAAACAACTTCTATCTTCAAGAGTTCTATACCTTTGTTTTTGGTGGCCAGGTATTCCTTCCACTATTTATAGTTCACCTTGAAGTGTCATTTCTTACTGCACATGATGCATTTTTACTTAGATAAGTCGTTAGGCTTCCTAGTTCTCTTCATTTCCACTTGTGGTGGCGTAAGGACCTTAGCCTTACATTTGTTAGCATGCTTTACCTTCCCTTTTGAAGAATACGCAACAATAATGTTTTATTCTACTATTCAGACAGGCTGACCACCATTCAGCATTAGCACATAGGATTGTAACCTTCAATAGTTCTATAAGTGTCGTGGTCTTATTGCAAGGTTATATGTGGCCTAGAAGCCTGCAAAATTCTTGTACAAGCTCTTGAAAACCATCTCAATCTGAGTGTTCTAGTCCAAATTAGCCTAAATATTCGTGACCTTGGCAAATTATCCCATAAGAGCAATCATATGATTTTTGACCAGAGTGTCCAACTTTTTCTGGGCATTCATCAAACTAGTAAAAGCTGACAGTCATGCCAAGGCAGCTTATCCTCCAAACTCTAGTTTGTCTAGAATCACTTTGGCAGTCTTATAACTCTGTCCAGTTGCTTATAAAGGGTACTGGTCATGCTTTCTGGCATATAACAACGAGCTATCACATTAGACCCCTCCCAATGTTTTCTAGCCTCAAATTGAGTGGTCTGAGGGCACTTATTATCAAGAACTGTTTTAAGCTTCTCACAGCTTAGGACAATCATCAAGTTTCTTTTCCATTTCTTATAATTATTTTTGTTCAATTTGTTCTCAGTGACTATATTTAATAGGGGAGTAGGTGTCATTTTCAAATTGAAAATACAACATTCATTAATTAATATCCTTTTATCAAGCAAATATTTGAAAATGTTTTGCAAAATTATTGACTGCCTTTAAATGTGTTATCGTTTAGAGTAAATCATGCAAATAAAAATATAAATATTTAATGCGGTATCTGCAAGCATACAAGTCAATTTGTACTATAGTATTGTGTTACAACAAAACACCGGTAAGTGTTCCGAGGGTCGTACCCAAAGAATTGTAAATTGGAGAAATTATTATTCAATTAATTACAGAAAATAATTATTAATCCAATCGAGTCACAAATTATTAGTGTTAATCCAAAAAAAATATTGAGTAAACTAATTAAATTAATAAACCTAAATTAACCTAATGGAATTTCCTATTCCTCGTGTCAAAAATGCAAGTCTCTAGCCTATGATCGATTCAAACCCTAATTAATAAACAGGAGATTAACTAATTTCAGAAGTAAGGTTTTAATATGGCTTAGCTATTAATTAACTAGTATTACCTTCTGACCTATTCTAATTAATTAATTGGTAGATACTTGCTTATCTCCAAACCTCACTTTCTCAATCGAGATAAATTATGATTTACTCAGTAAACTTGTCTCCCGACCTCGTTTAACCTTTGATTACTTCTTAGGGTTGTCAAGCCAAGGGTTTAAGAACACATAATTTATATCAACTAAATATATTATGAACCACTATTCTGTTGTTAATCGATCGACTTAAGTAATTAACCAGTTTAGTAAACGAATCATGCAAGATATGAATAAAGCGCGAGAAATTATTCTAATCTTCATAAAATTGTCAGTTGATCTAATTAACAAAATATAAATAAAACAATAAAATAAAATAGTAGAGAGAATGCTCATTGATAATATATTGAAGCCTGGTTTCAAAGCAATCTCCGCTTGCAATTGTCTTCACATCGGAATAAGATCTTCCAACTAAGAGAACATAAAAGAAAAGAAAAATAAAAACTGAATAAAACTGTCTCCGTCTAAAACTATACACAAATTTGTGTACAGGAGCCTTTTATTTATAAGATAAAATGTGTGCACTTTATGCCCAATATGCCCCTGATACTAATAAATGCTCGATATCAAACAAAATCTTAAAATCTTGTCAAACACAACCGTTGACGTCATTATTGCTTTTGACCTAGGTTTAGGCCCATGCTAGCCTAATAGGTTACTAGCACTCAAAAATGTGTCAAAAACACATATTTTATTAAATTTTACTACTTAGCTACTAACTACTAAAATTGTAATAATTAATTATAAAATCCCTAGAAAACAAGCTCCTTAGGTGCGAAAATATCCCAAAATAACTACTACATTTGACGTTAGGTCACATATGTTACGCATTAAGATGATGCATGCATCTTATATTAATCTTTGAAAAATTTGTAAATCATTGCAATGAAAATTCCTACAACCATTGAATCAAACCACTATAGAGTGATCATGATCAACTAGTAAGAACATGAATTTCCATCCAATTAGTACATGAACCTAATTCTTTAGGCATTCACATGCACTAATAATTGTGCAATGTTTGTCCATCACTCTAACTTAAGTAGAGCTTCATGGAAAGTTATTTAACTAAAAGATCTTGAGTGTATAACCATCAACTCAACACCTATTTCATCATGCACCACAAATGAGTCATCGTGGGATAATCTCACTGAGTAACATGTTGTGACTAGTAATGCTATTTGAAGACAAAACTCTTGTTATATCACACGATAATACGTACCTCAGATGTCGATCCAACTATCACATGATTACAAGAAAATTCTACTTACTTTCAGGAAATCTCCTCAGTGAGGTCCACATGACAATCCTATTGTAGGGTAGTTAAATTGTCTTGCCATCACAAGAGACTATTGATGGATGTCGTAAGTCTTGTTTAGGAACCTTTTCCCACTTAATATTTTAAAAATAGGCAAGGTTTTCAATCTCTAATTTCAATCATGAATGATCAATATATGCATCAAAAGTGCATGTAGTGTTCTTCCCAAAACTATATGACATGCTTATCATAGATATGTATTAACATACATTTGTAGTTAGATAAATATCATCATGCTTATCATATATATAAAAGCATAAAAATTTAAATGACCTTAACTAGCCAAAGTTTCCATGAATCCATCTTAGAAAAATAAAAAAAATACAAATTTTACCCCAAAGCATACTTTCGGTCTTTAATTTTGCCACCAGGAATTTCTACTACGGTACCGATTCACATTTTCTTGTCATCATTGCCGTCAACCACCGTTGGGCCACTGGTAAACCATCATTGTCTGACTATCTTGGGTCATTGTCAGACCGCCAGTAGGCACCATTGCCAATCACTACCGTCAGCTTCGATCACTGGCCCATGCCATCGAACATTACTGTTGGACCACCAAAAGCCTCTTATAGCCAAACCACCATTAGCTTCTCGCCAGTTTGGCTGGGTCGAGTTTGTGTTGTCTTGATTGGCTTATTGATAGTGTAGTTTTAGAAAACACATTGCTCATTGTTTCACTCAACAAAACCTCACTATCTTATATTGCACCGAAAACTCAACTTACGAAAGATTTAACATTAAGCCAAGTATTATGCATTGTCCAATTTTAGAATATGCTTTAAAAATGAAATTAAAGTGTTAAGTATTCGTGAATGGAAACACCAAAATAGAATAAAACCCAAACCACAATCCAAATAACGTTACAGTCCAAAAGAAAAACCAAATTAATTTTAAGTAAAACTTATGCAGAATAATTATTTAGTTCAAAGTTTGTTGTATGTCTGCGTGCCATGTCTGCTCCTAGTCTTGAGCATTACCTGAGATGTTTGAAACTATAGGGTGAGCTAAATAGCTTAGTGTGAGTCTAAATAGTAAGAACATTCAATTATCCATACAAATATCAATCAATAAATTAATGCAACATATCACATAACATAAAATATTATCTTTCGAGTGTGTCCTAGACATAATACATTACAAAAAGAATCCTACCAAACCATCCACTACACACCACGAGTTCCTTAGAACCCATTTGCCAAACTCTAAACATTTTAAGCTAAGTTTAATGCAGTTAAACCATCTTTATACGTAATGCAATTATACTACTATTCAAAATGCGATATAATCATCATTCTCCTCATTACTCCTGGTGTAGTGCACAATATGCAGTTCACGGACAACATATATACAAACTTAATGCACATGTGATATGTCATACAAAATACAACCAAGAACATGTTTCTATTACATTTACATTTTACAAGCATTCTTTACACGCCCTTATTACATTATTCAATTTCATTCAATAGTAACACTTATCAAGCATTCGATTTCACTATCAATACAATGACATTCTAACATGCCTTAATTTCATAATCATTTCATAAGCAATCGTTCCGATGCATGTATAGCTAACTTTCATTTAATGCATTTCATGGCACATCACGCAAACATACAGTCTTTATTTACATATTAATACATTTTATGCATACCACCAATATTCATTTTATATATAAACCATACATTTCATTTCATACAACATCTCACATATAAACAACTAATCAACCATGCAAATTTTGCAATCGTGCCATTTAATTAGGGCTCGAAACGTACCTGATTCGGCCACATTAAAATAACTTAATTAGCCATTTAAATAAGCCCGACCAGCAAGCTTAAATATAAATTTAACCACTAAAAATACAATTTAAAAACTCAAGTCTACAGGTTAGAACCCACACCTTAATCTTGGTCTATTTGAAAAATTTGCGATTCCTCCTTTAAACTTAAATTGAACCTAAGTTAAAATATAAAATTTACCGAGTTAAGATGCTCTTAAATAAGCTGTAAAACACCCTCTATGGGATCAACCAAAATAGTGCTACCATATCTTAATTACAAAATCCAAATCAGTTAGTTCACTTACATTGATTCAGTGAGAAACGAAGGCGCAAAGGGTGAATGTCTCACTACTAGTCTGGAACGTTTAAGTCAACGTCTAACACAATAAAATACTAAATTAGTAACTAATCATTCATTTAAAACCTTAATTAAATCAACTCCCACATTCCCTAATAAAAAAGTCAAAACTACGCATTAACCCGCAAACAACCGCACTTACGCTTCCCAATTTGTTAGATCTAAGTCGCCAAACAAAGGGAGATCAAATTTCCTTAAATAATAAATTATTAAAGGCTGATTAAGATTGTTTAATAGATATAAATCTTTCTGGAAATAATTTGTAAAAGTAACAAAAGTCAACAGTCCCTAATGTAAGTTCTAGGAGGGACACACTACCAAAATTGGCAACAAAGAGGATTGTTTTGAAAAACACCAAAGAAATTTGCTTTCAGGAAGAAATGAACCTATTTAAACTTGAAAAATATAAGTAAATCAAGGATGGAATCATATTTTTAAATCGAAACAATGGCTCAAAATGGCAGCCACAAAAAGAAAGGTTTTAGGGGTGTCAACCACCACCAACGGTGGTGATTTTGTGGCTACTTTGGGAGCTTAATAAATATTAATTTGAAGGCTGGAAATTTATCATTTAAATCATTAAAATTCATCAACATTCAAGATCTATAAAAATGGTCCTTTTATAGAAAAATTTGATAAGAAAAATGGAAGAAGAAAGGCACTTACTCTAGAAAGGAAAAAGGGCGACAATAGAGATCTTTGTGGTTGCAATAGAGGACAATTTTTGAGTGGTAAAAGTGATAGGTTTGAGGCTGAAAATTTAAGGGGAATGGAAGCAATAGAGAGGAGGAGATTGGTGAAAAAAATCCACTCATAATGAAGAAAAGATGGCGGTAGAGAAGGGGGTTTTGGGCGGCGACACAATGATGGAGATGAGAAGAAAATTGAATAAGGAGAGAAAAGAAGAAGAAGAAGGGGCGGCTAGGGTTGAAAGTAAAAGACTAAAGGTTGATAATTAAGTGATAAAGTACGTTTTATACCTAGGTTAATAGGCATGGGCGGCACAAAAATAGGGGGAAGGAGAAAATTTAGCAAAATTAAGCTATTTTGCAAGGGAAGGACATCGAACTCGAGAGCATGAGCTAATTGCGTTGTCTCCTTATTTCCTTTTTAACCATTAAGCTAACGGCTCATAACCATTAAGCTAATGGCTCATTCTTGTTACAATTTTACATTTTTAAACCAAAAATTTGGGATGTTACACGGTAAATTAATAAATTACATTTAATTTTCTAGGAATAATAACTTTGGAAAAATTACTTTATCATACACAATAATAAAATGATATCATACATTCATTCGCATGCATAACCCTAAACATGCACACAATTACAAGAATGTCACATCTTATCAAAATTAATCACACATGAAAAAGAGAGAGAAGTTCAATCTTGATTTATACTATGAACATAATACAACCTGATGCTCTTATGTCAATTGTTGGAAAAAATCTGATTTGAAAATAGTTTTCTTGTACAACGAAAAATAAAAATTTTGAAAAGCGAGCCAATTTGTGACAATTATAGCAATAAACCCTTTACCAAAATCATACGTATTTTCAACTTGATGAATCATTGTTGTTCCTTACTTCCAATCGAACGACCTTCTCCACTATTCTCATACCATGAACTGTATAGAGTGTGGGCTCCAACAATTCAAATCAAATATATAACTAGAAATAGTTTTCTTTACTTTCAATGTGAAAGCAAAATCTTTTCTCAATATAAACAAATAGAATTGTTATTCTGGAAAATAAATTTAATATTTAGAGAATAAACTCTTATTATTTATAGGTAGAGTAATAATATCTTAAAGTTGTATATTTAGTCTCATTGGTGTCAACTATTTATAAGAAGAAGAGGTAAAACCCTTGTTGAATTGTAAAGATTTATTTTAATAGAAAAATGTACTCCTAGTCTAGCGAGGAGTATGTGAGGTGGCAACCTTAGTTAAACAAGCCAGGGTTTGTCGTCCCTTTTTTAAACATGAGGGATTTTTTAGTCTTTCCCATATCAGGTCTAATTACAAGTACTTCCTCTACTTTTAACCTAGTAATTTATAATTCGATCCAACCCAATATTTGTTTTTCTATTTCCCAAAATAAACATCTCAAATTAACTTAATTAAATAATTTCCCAATTAAATAATTTTCTCAACCCAATTCTAATTTCGTTAAAATCATGACAACTTTACCGTAAAAGAATCTATGAGAAAATATATTTAATATTTCTACATTCAATGGATTCACCATAACCAATGAATTTATTTCCAACTTCAAACTTTCTTATATTTGAAAACCATAAATTTATTTTCAGGTTATTTTTATTTTGGAGAGAACCATATTTATTTCCAAATGTTTCTCATTTCTCTATTTTTATCATTTCTATTTATTTCATTCAACATGCAATTCATTTTTGGTTTCAACAAGCTAGCGAAGGGATCGATTGGATATATGCAATTAGGGCTCAAATGATTTATAATTAAGTTTCATCTTTTCACCGATTAATTATAAATTAATTTAGTCACAAAGCTATTCCAATATAATATCATGATTGAGCTATCGCCAATGGCATACCATTACGAAAGTAACTCGATCAGTGCTCGTCCAATGACATTGTCATAAGTGTGTTACCCTCATAGGATATCATTGATCTCTTTGGGATAAATTCATTCTTTCAATATGTTCCTATTTTATCTCATGGTAACCATTACATCTCCCTACATGAAAATGTATTTACTATCAAAAAGTAATCAAGTCATTCATTAGAAAGACGAACGATCGGTGGACACGTTTACTTTTCAATAGCCATATAATGTCAATGAGAGGATATCATTTACCCATTCCCGGGCTATGAATCCCATTGTAGTGCATGACGCTACATACTATAGAAGTCCTATACACAATATACCAGCTTTAGTGTAACGACCCAAAAGTCAGTGGTGTCAGAAATGAAGTTTCAAGACTTGTTTTCGTAAATCAAACCCATAAAATTCTAACTTAATTGAATTTTGAATAGTTAATTTTTTCGAATCAGTGATTAATTAAGGTACTAGAACTAAATTGCAAAATTGATAAAAATTCAATTGTTAGAAAATTTTTAATTAGAAACTAGGAGTAGGGATTAAGAAGGCAATTATACCTTCTTAAACTATAGTGGGCAGTAGGAACAAAGAAAACACAATGATTATATAGTAAAATTTGTTATAATTAAAATAAATAAGCATATTTCTCTTTTCATCTTTAACAGTAGAAAATTGAATAAGAAGAAGAATAACTTTTGGCCTTAGGGATTTCACATTTAAACATTCAATTGCTGAAAATGGTGCAGTATCGGTGAAAGGGAAGGGAAAGGCAGAAGCCGACAATGAATTTGACACACTGTAGCTTGGACCTGATCGGGTCGAGTATAAGGTGTTAAATTTAGTGGTATCTGAGCTATAGGTTTAGTTGATTTTCGAACTAAAATGAGCTCAAAAATTGAGTTTAGAGTTACATGTCAAGGTTGAGTCAGGATTGGATGCTGATTGTAAATTATTTTTTCTTATATTTGAAAATGTCTAATGAGTTAATGTGAGTTGTTGAAATAGAAGTTAACAGTGATAATCATTCTGTAAAAGGTCAAAAAAAATGGAGATGAATGCACACGGTGATGATCAAACTAGTACTTAAGGTGAGAATAGAGAAGATAGATCTCGCCGAAAGGATAAAGGCTTTGAAGGCTTATTCCGTGAAATAACAAAATTCCTTCAAGGAATAGTAAAAATTATTTTGTAGACTACAATAATGCCTGCAATTCATCAAATTATAGGATTGAAAATTGTTGACCCTTCTTCAGTAGAAAATTTTGAAGCCCTCAGAAAGAAAATTAGGACCTCTAATTCAAGACCTCTACCAAAGTGAACTAAGGGGACTTGAGGATCATAGAGACCAACTTCATTAAAAATTGGGTTAGAAAAACACTCGATCAATCAATCGGTGAAATTGGTGGACAACGTTAAAGGTCCAATAAAAGATATGACCATTCCAACATGTGAACACTGCGAAAACAAACACTGAAGTGAATGTTGGAAGAAAATAAGAGCATGCTATTTGTTAAGTGCTAAAAGTAACATGTTTGTACTTCATTCTTAATGTGTTTTTGGGTGATTAAACAATGTTAATTGTGAATTATATGCTCCTAACCCTTTAAATTCATGTTTTGATGCTTAATAGTGCATTTGGAGCAAAAGGATTGAAAATAAGTGAAAACTGGTAAAACGGATAAGGGACCGTGTGCTTTGGCCTACTCAACTTAGTGGATTGTATTTGATATTTGTGGGAGTTCAGAGATCCGTTTATCCGATGTATGAAAATACTTATGAAAATTAAATTGACCTGTTTAATTATAACAATTGATTTTTTTGTGATTATTTCTATAACAATTGATGATTGAAAGCTTTGAATAATTGATTTTTGGTGTTGAAAATACTTATGAAAATTAAATTGACGTGTTTAATTATTTTTATATGACAATTGGTGAATGATTGGTTGTGAATTAAGCATGAATTAGATGTTAATTTACTTGTTGTTTTTATTAACATTCATTGAGCATTTTAAAGCTCAAACTCTCACATTCGTGTAGATAATCGACTAGATTGAGGAGCTGAGGAGTCGAGCAAGAGAGCTCCAAGAGATTTAGGCTTGGTAGAGACTTTATTATACATTTTAGAAACTGTAATTGGGCATTGTGGAACTCCTAGGAAAATAGTTTGATTTTGGTTATAAATGGACTTTGGACATTGAACATTTATTTTTGATGGTTTTATAATAATTTTGAGGCATGTTTGAGTTTAATTATTAATTGATTTACGGTGTATTGTTGCTTGATAACACGGTGATTGTTAACACGGTGTGTGAAACATGAAATTTATACTAACGATTGTTTAAATGAAACTTCCACGGAGTGGTTTACTAGCGACTAAGGTACGCCACTTGTTTGATTTAATCGGTGTTTGATGTACATGAGACTAATTTCCTAATTCTATTTAATTGAGGTTTAATTGATGTCAATAAATTCAATTGAAGTTCTGTGTATATGTATAATAGTTAATCGTAGCTAAATCGGGTCAAATTGATCACTTAAATATGCTAAATCGAGTTTTAAAATGAGTTTTTCACAAAAATAGTTGCAATGGTTTTCACACGGGTGTGTGCCTGTCCACACGGGTGTGCCAGGGGTTGTACACGGGTGTGTCGGTAAGTGACACGGGCGTTTGGAAATTGGAGCTATCACACACGGGCGTGCGAGATTTCCACACAGACGTGTGTGATCTGCCTAAAAGTTTTTTGCAATGCGAACATAGTCATTTAATGACACACGGTCTGGGGGATACGACCGTGTGGGTTTTGAGTGGTTTGAATTTTTGTCTTTTTCAATTGGTATTCTAATTTGTTTTTGTTACGATTTACTCTTGAAAATTGATTGGTTTAATTAGCCCTAGATGATAAGGAAACTTAGTAATAATTTAGGATTAGTCTCGTAAAGGGTAAAACTCAATAGAAACACACTTAATTTGTAACTCAAAATAGGTCCTGGTAGTTTGTACTTGTTACAGTTTAGGATTAGTCTCGTAACGCTTTGAATTCGGGCTGGTCATCCTAGTCGGGTTTGGGGTGTCACAGTTTGATTTTTATTTTACGTAATAAATACTTAGTTTCTTGTTCTCAATTATGTGTGCTTAATTCTTGATTTAATATTTCTAGATTATTGATCCATGTATGATATGCTAAAATAAGAGGAGAAATAGACTCTGTTTAAGAGTAGATCTTATGTAATTGAGTGGAGTTGCATGCAATATTAGAAATAGAACAACATAAATCTACCGGATTAGTGTCAAATCTAACAGGGGAATCCATAGCATGAGTTACTGCGATAATAGGGGTTTTAATTAGAAAGAATTTTCAATTAATCAACCTAGATTCAGTTGCTCTTACTCTCAAAAGAGATATTAGCATAATTTAGGGATTTCTATGGGTTAAGATACTAAGTAAAGAAATTGTGTAATTTAGATTGATAGTGACAGATACAGTCTAGGTGAATTCTTTCTTGGGTATTGTTTCACTTCTTGGTTATTACTCGGTTATTTTTGTGTTTTGTTCTTTGTATTGTTCATTAGTTAATTAATTTAGTTACTTTTTTTAATCAATCACTCGAATTTATCGACTAAATAATAGAACGATATATTTGCTCACCATAGCTATACTATTAATTGAGAGGTGTACTAGCCTTTGTCACAGTTTTAGTTTGTTCACGATGCATCTAGTTTTTAGCGCCGTTACTGAGGACTAGAATATTAGGACAACTTTATTTCTATTAATTTAGTCATTTTTATTTTTTTAATATTTTTATTTTAATTGTTACATTTTTATTTTTCTTTTGTTTAATTCTTATAGGTTCTTTTGGTTTATGACTAGAGGCAACCCGTTGAAACCATTAGTTTTTATAGTGAGATCGTAAAAAATACTCAAAAAAGTCGTAGAGAGGTTAAAGAAAATTAAGGTCAGCATATTGTAATAGACGATCAAGAGGAAAAGGACATTATTGTTGAGATGGATGATAATCCTAATAATCAACATCCTCCACCAAATCTAGCTCCTCGGACTATGTATGACCTTGCTAAGCCCATTTTGGTTGGGGCTGAATTGAGTATTGTCAGACTAATTATTACTGCAAACAATTTTGAGATTAAGCCAAACAAAATTTAGATGTTTTAGTAGTATGTTAAGTTTGATGGGTTGCAGATAAAGATCTGAATGCTCATTTAGTTAATTTTCTAGAGATCTATGACACTTTTAAGATCGATACCGTTATTAATGATGTCAAACGCTTATGGTTGCTCCAATTCTCTTTGAGGAGCAAGGCAAAATAGTGGTTGAATTCACTTCCTCGGGGTTCTATCATGACTTGGGCTTAGGTGATTGAGAAGCTTTTGATGAAATATTTTCCACTAGCTAAAATAGTTAAGTTGAGGAAAGACATCTCCTCTTTTGATCAATTTGACATTGAGACACTTTACGATACATGGAAGAGATTTAATGATTTGTTGAAAAGGTGTCCTCATCATGGATTACCACTATGGCTCCAAGTTCAAACTTTTTACAATGGTTTGAACCCCTCAACTAGACAGGTGGTTGATGTAGTAGCTGGTAGCATATTGAATAACAAAACACCTGAGACAACCCAAGAGTCTATTGAAGAGATGGCACTAAACAATTTTCAGTGGCAAGTTATGAGAGTAAAAGCTACCAAGGTAGCTGAAATTTTTTATATTGATGCAGTTTCTATGTTGTCGAGTCAGGTTGAAGCTCTTGATAACAAAATTGATGGTTTGAGTTTGGCTAAATAGGTGAATCTGATAATGCAATTGAGATTAAACTGGAGTTGGGATGATGAATCTAGAAAGTTTTCCCTTCAAGTCTAACATGGAGCATGACCAAGTCAATTTTATGGGTAATAGTTCTAGATCTCAAAACAACCCTTATAGCAATAATTATAATCAAAGATGGAGGAATCACCCAAATTTCTCTTGGGGTGGTCAAGGTAATCAAAGGTCATAACACCCTCTAGGTTTTTAGCAACCTTATCAACAAGAAAAGAAACCAAACTTTGAGAAGATATTAGCTGAATTTATTTCGATGTCTGAAACTAGAATCCACAACACTGAGATAGCTCTAAAAAATCAGCAAGCATCGATTCAAGGGCTTGAAAATCAAATTGGACAGCTTGCTAAACTGGTTTCAGAGAGACAACAAGGTAGCTTACCTATATTCACACTAAAACCAACCCAAAAGAGCAAGTGCATACAATAACTGTTCAAATCGTGGAAGAGTTAGTCGAGCCTGAAAAGAAGTTGTATCTAGAAGTTGTTGAGGAAATGATGGGATTTAGGAAAGAAAGCACATAAGCTAGTGGTCAAATAATACAAACCACGAATTCTATATCCGAAAAAAGTAAACAAAGACCACATGAACAAACAATTTAGTAAATTTCTTGAACTTTTAAAAAAAATTCATATTAACTTACCTTTGGTTGAAAACCCTTTCTCAGATACCAAATTATACAAAATTTTTAAAGGAGTTGTTAACAAATAAAAAGAAGTTAGACGAATTGTCAACTATGGAGCTCAATGAGGATTGCTCCTCCATTCTCCCAAAACAAACTACCTACTAAGCCTAAAGATCCAAGAGTTTTCCTATGCCTTGTTTTATTGGTAACTTAAATGTAGAAGAAGCTTTTGCTGATTTGGGTGCTAGTATAAATCTATGTCTTATAAAATATTCAAACAACTTGGACTCAGGGAACCAAAACCCAGTAGGATGAGTATTCAATTAGATAAAAGATCAATTAAGTATCCTAGGGGTATCATTGAGGATGTAATTGTTAAAGTAGATAAATTTATATTCTCTGTTGATTTTGTTATATTGGACATGGATGAGGATTTTGAGGTACTCATGATCTTCAAGCATGTGAATTTGTGAGAATTTCTAGCGAGCGAGATGATACTCGTTATTCTGATAATGTTAGTAATCGTGTGATTCAACATTCTTTGCAAGAAATCACTAATGAAAATGTGTTAGAACCGTATCCTATTCAAGGTGATAAAAATCAAGGGACGAGTGGAGAACGAATGGTGCAACTTGATGAATTAGATGAATGGCGACCAAAGGCTTATGAGAAACCAAGAACATTCAAAGAAGTAACAAAACGATGTCATGGTATGCATTTAGAGAAGACGAACCAATTCAAAGTTGAAGACAGAGTGTTGTTAGACAATTGATATCCACGAATGTTCCCTAAAAAGCTTAAATCGAGATGGTCGAATCCGTTTGTGGTAGAAAACATATTCCCATATGGAACTGTTAAGGTAACACACCCTGATTACGGCACATTCAAGGTAAATGGTCAGCGACTCAAACTTTATTTTGGTGGTAGTACTGATAAAGAGAGAGAGGAGCTCCAACTCCAAAATCTGACTTAACCGTGGGCTTACAAAAAGGAAGTCAAGCTTAGACTTTAAATAAGCACTCCTTGAGAGGCAAATTTTTTAAATTTATTTTAACTATGCTACGTGCTTAGTACACTTACCTTTTATTATTACTTAAAAAATTCAAAAAAAATGACAAAGAAAAAACTAAAATAAAAAATTTTAAAAAAAGGTGGCCCACATAGTCTGGGGTGATCCACACTGCCGTGTCTGACATACAGGCGTGTCATAAGCCGTGTAAATATTGAAGCTAATTTTTCAAAATTATTTTTTGACCCACATGGTCTGACTGGAGGAACAAGGCCTAGAGGCACAGCTGTGTGACCTACAATCCCATGTGCATGGGCGTAGAAGAAGCGAACGACAACAGCACACGGTCTGAGTGATTCCACATGGTCGTGTGTAACACACGGCCTGGACACACGGGCGTGTCATAGGCTTTGTGGACACTGGAGCAAATTTTTAAAATTTTCTAATAGGCCACACGGCCTCAGAGAGATACACAGCTTGTCCACATGGTCATGTGGCTCACATGGCCTAGCACATGACCATGTACTCTCTTTTAGTGCTAGAGGGTTTCATTTTTCTTTTTTTCTTCCTTCCCCCAACACCGTCGTTGGTACCCACTAAACCAACCATCCTCTTTACTATTATTATTAGTATTATTATTATTTCAATTTTTATTCTGCTAAGTTGGTTATTAAAATAGTATTAGATTTATTTTTTATTTTCTTTTGAATTATTTAGATTTTATTTAGTTTTCTTTTTCTTTTTCTTCTTATTTGTATTTATTTTATTTTTCATACTTATATGTTTTATTTTATTTTTATTTTTAACTTTATTGTTATTGTTTTATCAGTTGTTTTTCTATTTTGTAACCCTTTATCTTATTTATTTTGTCTAAATTATTAGTGTGCTCAAAACATGTACTTCATTTCGAATCGCTTACGATTTCATATTTCACTATTTTGACGAATTCATCCAAATTCAGGTCCGTTTCAGTTCTCTCCCTCCCTTATGATATTTTTCTTATTTTGTTTGTACATTAAGGGAAATGTACATCTTAAGTATGGGGAGGATGTTTATATGCTTATGCGATGAAGTCTCAGAGTAATTGTTTTTGTTTATGTAATTTTCCCGCACATATCATTAAAGTTAATATTTTTTTTTAATTTAGAGTTTTGTTGATTTTGTTTTGGAATCTTTGTGGATTTTTGTGCATTTTTTAATTTATATTTTAAGACGTGAGAGAGTCAAGCATGATAACCTATTTTTTAGAAATTATTGTTTTAGGTTGTCTCCCTGAACTGAAGAATAATTTTGAAATTTTAAATCTACAAGTTTGACATCAAAATCATATTTTTTCGTGAGCATTTGAGCCTATAGAGCATATATTTTATTTTGTGCTTATTTTATTTATGGTTGTGAGTATGCAACTTGATTTGTTATTCTACAACTCGCTTCGGTTATACATGTCGAGATCATACTATTGATTTGATATATTGAGATGATAGAGACAGTTAGGATTTAACCTGTGTAACCTTTAAACTACTTGTTGAATTAACCCCTAGTAAACTTTGTTGATTCTAACACATTTTTTAACCCATTTATGTTAACCTGTAATCCATATCTATATTGTAAAATTATTTTTTTATTGACTTCCTTTTTGTCAATATTTGATTTGGTTAGTTGCCTTACTAGGTTTAATCATTTGTATTGCTGAATTTCTTGTTCTAAAAAAATTATTAGTGAAAATTAAATAAAATAGAATAGAATGATAAAAAAATTTGATTGATTGAGCTTGAATCGTGAGTTTCATATTTTGTATAAAAGCTCACGTTCATTCTTTATTTCTTGCTGATGTAAATTCTTTTAATTCAGCATCTGATATTTTTTTTTCTAGTTTATTAGCTTATCAACTCAACTCTCGATTGTAACAAACTTTAGAAATAATTTTAGTTTTTTTCCTAGTAAAAGGGAAAAACTTGGTTTATTTTACTAGAACAATCAATTTATCAATTTAATTTCCTTTAGTTTTCCTTTTTTTAGAAATAATTTTAGTTTTTTTTCCTAAAAGAGAAAAATTTAGGGTTTTACATGAAATTATCTAGGTCTTGTTAGGAAAAAGTTGGGGTTTTAAAGGGAAATACCATTTTTTTTTAAAAAATTTCCTTTATTTTTTTCTCTTTTAGAACTAATTTTAGAATTTCCAGGGAAAAAATTGAAGTTTTATAGGGAATTACTTGAGGTTGTATAAGGAAAACTTGGATATTTATACAAAAAACAATTTTATATTTTTAAATTTATTTTTCCTCTTTTAAAATTAATTTTTTTAGTAAAAAGAGAAAAGCTTAAGTTTTTCTTGTGAATTATTTGGATTTTTATAGGGAAAAATGAGTTTTTACAAGGAATCGAGTTAGAGGAAAAACTTAAGTTTCATCTTTACAGTTGAATAACTCAATTACAGTACAAAACTGATTTTTTTTCTTTTTTGAAAAATAAAATGAACTTTTTTCTTTCTATTGGAGCTTCTCTCATTCTTTTTATTTTGCATAATGATGTGAATCAAGCTTTAATGAGTTCTAATATATAATGCCAAGTAGTTCTGCTTTCTCGTTCCAAGAACTGCATTGTTGGAGTTAGATTGAAACACCAAGTGGCTCTAGATTTGGAGTTCCCGCTATAGTCGATCACGAGGGAAAGATCATTTTAATTGATACAGACAATATTATTTTATTGGGCGATGGAGAAGCTCTAGACATTCCATTTGCTTTGTGTCAATGTTCTAACAAAAATACTTGAATGCATCAAACTGCTTGGGTTCAACAGGGTAACTGCATTAAAAAGGGATAAATTTTAGTGGATGGTGCCGCTATGGTTGTGCGAACTCACTTAGGGCAAAACCACACTAGTAGCTTATATGCGCTATGGGAAGGTTACAATTTTGAAGATACAAAACTCATTTTAAAAATGTAAAAGTTGAACGTCGACAATGACAATATAGAATGATCGCAAAGCAATAGAAAAGAAAAATAATAACACAGATTTTACGTAGAAATCTTTTCAGGGAAAAAACCACGGGCAGAGGCGAAGAAAATTCACTAATGTCGAATTCGAATAATACAATAGGAGTTTAAACTACATCTATTTATAGGTTGAAAAACCTTATTCTAATCAATGTCAAATAGAAGCAGTGTAGTAAGGTTGAAACACCTTATTCTAATTAATATTAAATAGAAGAAGTGTACTTCTATATGGATTCAACTTGTACAGCCTGTACCATACCGCGGGGGTCTCCGGTTACGACCCCAGTCAAGTTTTATGCTTAATGGGGATCTATAGCCTTCGCCCCCACAAATCTCCCTATTTTGCCATTATTTTTTTTACAAGAATTTGGGTCACACAACTCTAATAAAAAAAATTAACCAAAATGAAAACTTATTCAAAGTTAACTATCAAAAATGAGTTCAAAATAATATTGAATTAACGATTTACGACCAAAATATGTAACGAAAATGCCTAAAATATAAACTTTTTTTTAGTATCTAAAATAAAAAGTTATGGAAATTAAGTAATCAACTATGTAGTTTACTCTGAAAACGTGCTAAAAAAATTTCATAAATAATAACGCTAATATTTCCCCCCCAAAAAAAGGACAAATATATATATTACGATAAAAATGTAATAGAAAGATTAACAATTCCCAATTATTGTGTTATAATTGACATTATATATTTTCTCGAAGCAAAATAAATAAATATTTACATTTATGAACAAATAAAAGGAGCGAATAATATTAAAAATTTTACTAAATAAAAGGAATGAATAATGTTAAAATATTTATTCTCATAGCTATCGGAATTACTACCTTACCCTAACAGGGATTCTTAAAAAGGATTTATACTTGACGGTCGATACGGGAGTTATTAATAGTGATAGGAATAGTTATAATTTAGCCCTTAGGGAATTCCTATTCCTAGTCCATGTTTTACACCGCCATAGGATACTTCGAAGATTTAAGATAAAGCTTTCTTGCTTTTCAAGTTCCTAATGGCATCTCTTCCGTGCGAAAATAGTATCATCAACCAGCGTGTTAAATTAATCCTGAGCGTTGTTGTCATATACATCCGCCATGATTGCCAAGCAGACACCTATTCAACCACCAATAGTTTACACTTACGAGAAACCTTTGTTTTCAATCTTAACATTCAGCAAAACGAGAGCCAAGTTAATGACATTATTGGCCCCACGTTTACTAGACTCCGAATCAACACCGACTCAGTTGATTATCGTAGGTTCATTCATGAACTTTTCAGATTTGGACAAAGAATATCAGTTTGGGTGCATAGAAGTGGAACTAATTGTGACGTCTTGCCATTACAGTTAAAGATACAGGCATCCGTTGTGGAACACTATCACGATGATGAGATTTTGATGAGGACAGCTTTGGCAGAATCCGCGTCAGAGTTTGAAAGCAGAAATTATGGCATGGTTCCAGCAAAAGAGTCATTAGTTGATGATTAAGGCTGAAGACGAAGATAAAAAAAGTTTGCATCGCATGTTTGGAGCAACTTAAAGTTGGAGCGGAAGCTTATCGGATGCCTTGCTCTCATATTTTTCATGGTGATTGCATTGAAAAGTGGTTGAAGCAGAACCATTATTGCCCTATTTGTCGGTTTGAGATGCCAACGAATTAGGTGAACTTTGTGTAATTCTCATTCTTTCCTTCGTTTCTTAACTAAGTTTTAGTTATCGGATAGAAATTAAAGAGTGCAGTTATTTTTACCAAGTAAAGTTGATAATAGTATTTATTCTAACAAGGATTTAAATTGCGGTCGCGGCCACGTTTTCGGTCGCATTGCGTTTATCGCAATTGCAGACATAACAGATGCTATTACGGTCATTGCGGGTATTGCGGTCGTGAATTTTAAAAAAAAGTCACAGAACTTATTGTAAAAGATAATAGCGGTTTCGGCAGTAGCGGTTTCGGATGGTGCCGCTACCGCTATATAACGGCCGCTATTTCGGTAACGGACCGCTATTTAAATCCCTGATTCTGAAAGTTGGTATTGATGGATCAATCTGATTATAATTTAATAGATAAGATCTACTTATTTTGCTGAGGAATATGAACAAAAAGAAATTTATCAAATTTAGTCCTTCAGCAAATAGGATCTCATTATAAATGTTGGCATTGTTGGAGCAGTAAATGCAAATATAAAACTTAACTTGGGAAAAAGAGATTGAAAGCATTAGACTATCTACAAACCTTTGAAAATTGAGTGTAAATAAAACATAACAATAAGAAGAAAACCAAATGCTGAAAAAAGAATCCAGATATGATGTTTACAATGTGTGGAAGACGTGGTTTTGTCATACAGTATTGAATTGCATAAAAGAATGGATGAGGAAGTTTACATGGTACTGGAAAGGCTTTGCCTAGACATGAAAATAAGCCTCCAACAATATTTGCTACTAAACAGTGTCAACTATCCCCCAGAGTTACCCCAAATACTTCAGTAGGACACAATTCCCTCTGTTAAGGGTCTTAAAATAGCCTCAGTGAAGTGTTCAGGGGAACTCCAAGGAATAGCTGACTTTTCCCTTTTCTTATGTTACAATTTCTTAGGTATATATTTTTATGCACTGAGGGTTTAGTGTATAAATAGGCAAAGGTACAATAAGATTAGTACTGGCATAGTTTGAAATGGTGATCCACAGGTGGGGAAAATGATTGAGAGTGAGTGAAATTCGTAGGTTTGAAGTTAATGAAATTTAACCTGGTCGATATTTGAGGAAAAATAAGGGGTATAGCAAAACAAGAGAAGAGAATAGAATAATAGTAACAAGTGGACAAAATGCTTTTTGGATTTCCCAAACTCTTTATATGTCCATTTCTACCTTTTCCTTTCACATTTTAGAAGAAGAATAAAGGAACCTTTTTTCATGTACAAAAACACCATGCCTCATGCTTGACAACATTAAGTGGGATTATTTCCTAGGTCTTGAAGATTAAATCACTTAATTAAAACTTGAAACATTGGGAGAAAATGAAGAGTTTTATTTACTCAAATCTTGATAAATGATAAAATTAACATATTTTAATCTTATTCTTAGTGCGTTTTTGGATGATTACTTACGCAAATTGGTGAATTTGATGCTTATAATCCTTTTAATTCATGTTCTTATACTTAGGTGAGAATTTGAGAGCAAAAGTAGCAAAAATCGGAGAAAAAGAGCATATTTTAGGAGCCAAATGGGTTGGACACATGCCCATGTGAGCCACATGGGCTGGACACACAAGCATGTGCCAGCCCGTGTCGATTTCGCAACCTGCTTCCCAAACACGTGGAAAAATACAATTTTTAGACTTCTTGAGCATTCTAAAGTCTATAAATATCAAATAGAAGAAGAAATATGGGAGCAATCAGAGAATAATGAAGAAACAACTTGAAGAACACCATTGGAGCCAACTGAGAAGCAGATTTTCATCAAGATCGAAGATCTCCTTTTAATTTATTTTGAAGTTTTTATGAGTTTATTTGTTTCTTGTGGTTTTCTGACTTTGAGATGTTTTCATATAGAATTATGAATTAATTCCCTAGATACTTAGGGAGGATGAAACCTATGATGAATTCTATTATTTAATTTCTATTTTATGCGATAAATACTTGATTCTTGTTCTTTATTATGTGTGATTATTCCTTATTTTAATATTTTTGGGATATTAATTCATGTTTAATGTTCTTAATTCAGTGGAGGAAAAGTCTATATTTAAGAGTAGATCTAGCATAATTGAGTGGATTTGCATGCAATCGTAGAAATACGACGGCATAAACCTACGGATTAGAGTCCAATAATAATAAGGGAATCTATAGACCGAGTTAATGCGATGATAGGGGTTTTAATTAGAAAGAGATTTCAATTAATCAACCCAAAGACAGATGCTCTTGCTCTCAAAAGAGCCATAATTTAGGGATTTCTACGGATCAAGTTACCAAGTGAATAAATCATTTAATTCAGATTCATAAGGACTACTATGCACCTTTCCTAGTATAGACTGCATCAAATCATTATCCCTCGGTACACAGACTCTCCCACGGAAACACAATACTCCCACGGAAACACATGAGGAACTAGTGACTCATCCAACAACTATTTTCCCTTAATATGTTCAGTCCACGTTGGTCTAACTTGTAGCTCAGCCAACAAGCTACCATCATCAAACAAGCTGAGATGAGCAAACATTGCTCTCAAATCAGATATAGCCCTACGGCTCAGTGCGTTAGCTACAATGTTAGCCTTACCAGGGTGGTACTCAATCGAGCAATCATAATCCTTAAGCAGCTCTATCCATCTAAGATTCAATTCCTTCTGAATGAGGAGGTACTTAAGGCTCTTGTGATCTGTGTAGATAGTACATTTCTCATCGTATAAATAATGCCTCCAAATTTTCAGTGCGAATACCACCACAGTTAACTCCAAGTTATGAGTAGGGTAATTCACCTCGTGAGGCTTAAGCTGACGAGACGCATAAGCAACCACCTTACCCTCTTGCATCAGCACACAACCCAAACCAACATTTGATACATCACTGTAGACAGTGAATTCCTTCCCATACTCTGGTTGTATTAAGACAGGGGCCTCAATTAGAACTTTCTTCAATTTCTCAAAACTTTCTTGCTGCTTAATAGTCCAGTTAAACGGTACCCCTTTACGCAGTAACATAGTCAGAGGTGCAGCAATCAAGGAAAACCCCTCAACAAAACCTCTGTAATAACCTGCCAGACTGAGAAAGCTTCGAATCTCAGATACGGTCTTAGGTGGTTTGCAATCCAGTACGGTATCAATTTTTCGAGGATCTACCCTAGTCCCCTCAGTAGATACCACATGACCCAGAAATGTCACTTCTCGCAGCCAGAACTCACACTTGATGAACCTAGCATACAATTGTTTATCTCTTAAATTTTGCAGAACAATCCGGAGATGTGTATCATGTTCATCCTTGGTTCTCGAATACACGAAGATATCGTCTATAAATACCACCACGAACCGATCTAGGTAGGGCTAGAACACTCGGTTCATCAGGTCTATGAAGGTAGCTGATGCATTCGTCAGCCCAAACGCCATCACTAGTATTTCGTAATGACCATAACGAGTCCTAAACTCAGTCTTATACACGTAAACCTCTTTAACTCTTAGCTGATGGTACCCAAAACAAAGATCAATTTTAGAGAAAACTGAAGCTCATCGCAGCTGATTAAATAAATTATCTATCCTCAGCAAAGGATACTTATTCTTGATATTCAGCTTATTCAATTGCCAATAGTTAATGCACACGCGCATGAACCCATCCTTCTTCTTTACAAACAACACTGGTGCTCCCCATGGAGACACTCTAGGTCGAATGAATCCTCGATCCAACATTTTTTAGATTTAAGCTTTCAATTCCACCAACTCCTTCAGTGCCATCCTATAAAGGGCGATGGACACTGGAGTTGCTCCTAGAATGAGCTCAATACCAAATTCAACTTTGCGGTTCAGAGGCAACCCAGGGAGCTCATCAGGAAATACATCAGAAAAATCCTTAACTGTTCTGATATCTCCAACAGAAGAACCTCAGAATCAGATACACCAACATAGGCTAGAAATGGCTCACAACCCTTACGAACCAGTAGTCTTCAACACCAAATGCTTAGCAGCACAATCCAAACTTGCATGGTGCTTTACCAACCAATCCATCCCCAAGATTAGGTCGAATTCACCAAACGGTAGCTCCATCAAATCAGTTAGAAATATAACTCCTTGAAACTATAAGGGCACATCCCTGAACAACTCCTCTACCATTACTGACTGTCCCAGTGGACTTAACACAATCATCTCATTACCAGTACTCTCACACATGATACCCAAGGTGTCAGACACAATGCATGCAATGTATGAATGCGTAGACCCTATATTAATCAGAGCAGTGTAACGTACATTACGAATTAGGAACGTACCGGTTGTAGCATCTAAAGCGTCACCATCCTTTCGGCGACCAGTAGCATAGACAAGCACTGGTTGCCTTGCCTTAATGTTACCAGCACCTCTACTTGGCGCTCCACGACCACGTCCCACACCATTTCCATCTTTGGCTTGCCCCACGACCTCTCGGTGGCTGCTGACCACCTCTCCCTAACCTGCAGCTTGCATCTAGACTGGCCTCTGAGGATAATTCTTGACTTGATGCTCCATAGGCCCACATCTGAAACATGCCCCAATCTTCCTCCAGCACTCACCTAGATGATGTCTCCCACAATCAACACAAGGCTGTGATCTTGCAATAGGAACCCCAGCTCGGACAGCTCCATCAAACACGGCCTTCTTTTTAGGCTTTCCAAAAAAACTCGAGGGCTCGAAATCCCTTTTATACTTGCCCCTATCCTTCTCACGGTTCTGGCGCTCAGAGCGCTTCACGTCTTCGGTGATTTTTTCCTTTTCTACTAGGGCAGTAAAATCTCACTCCCTCAGCAGAGCTATTAAGACTCGTAACTCATCTTGAAGGCCGTCCTCGAACCGCACATAGCCTTCATATTCAGTCGCCACTATTCCACGAGCATAGCGACTCAGTCACAAGAACTCTACCTCATATTTTGCCACAGTTTTATTCCCCTAGGTCAAGCTCAGAAATTCCTTTCTTCGAGCGTCGACAAAACTTGCGCCCACTTACTTTCCTTGGAATACCGCCTTAAAGAAATCACATGTTAACCGGTCAGCCTGAGTACCCTCTCTCACGGTATGCCACCATTGATAGGCTTCGTGTCATAGTAAAGACACTACACCTTTTAGTTTTTGCTCAGAAATGTAGTCGAGGTCGTCCATTATTCTTTGTGGCTTCCAACCGGTAATTACCCCTAAAGATTTCTGTTCTATTTTACCGGAGTCGTTCTGAAATCGACCCATGGCCCACAGCACCAGTACTTGTTCCTGCGACCCTTTTCTAGAATGTGGAGCATAGCTTGGGATAGAGCATCATTCCCAGCCGCTCGATCGTATGATCCTGTCTCAATCACCGGTGAAGCTGGTACCTCCCTAGCCTCAACATTAGGCATGTGGCCTGATGTCGAAGACTTAGCCCTAGCACTTCCTCGGCCTCTAACGCGACCTCGTGGACCCCTTCCGCGAGTACCTCCAGTGCTCATATCAAGCATGTATTATATGTTTACAAAGTTTTATGCATTAGTTTGTAATTCCAGTAATTATTAACAGATGTCTTATGAAAAGCTGTAACAGAGTTTTGTTTTTGCAAATCACGGTCTCCCTACAGTTTCAGTACAGTCGTACTATCTTTAATAGTCTTTCAGTGTATTTCAGTTCAAGCAGTATACAGTATAAAAAAACTTACAAATTCAGCGCTGGAGACTCGGTGTGCCACACTTGTAAACCTTCCAAAACACTTCAAGAATATTTTTTAAAAAATTTCAAATATTTTCAAAACCTATTCCACAACCGAGTTTGTAACTTGTCTTTGATACCACTACATGTAACACCCCAAATCTAGCCTAGACGTTATGGCCGAATCTAGCGTGTCACATTGAATCTGTTCCTAAGTTTAAAAATGTCTTTATTATTTAACAAATCATCAAGTTAAAACGTTTGCCTTGTATACAACAAGTACTGATAGTCTGGGCCTGAGCCCTATTCAGTAACAGTACAGTGTGGGCCCTAGCCCAATATAGTAACAATGTGGGCCTTAGACCAATACAATATCAGTACAGTGCAATAATGCAACGTATCTTAATCCAGCCAACACACTTCTCCATACCACCAACACACCATGTGGGGATAAAATCAACCCACCTAGCCAACACACCGTATCGCAGCAAAGCTGCCAGTAACAGTATCGCAGCAAGGCTGCCAGTAACAGTATACTTCCTCCATAATAGTATCCCAGCCCATGCAGTATGTCATGTCATAAATCATAAGTGTATGCAGAATGTCATACTCAGTAACATTCATATACAAATCATGAACACATCAGTCAACCTACCTCTAGGGGTATAACGATCATTTCCATCTATTAGGGGTAAAAAAGTCATTTTACCCTTTAGGGATATTTTTGTCATTTTATGTATTTTGGGGTCTCGGTGCAAAAATCGATCACTCAAAAGGTCCACAGTCACCTCGAGCGACTCAGGTAACCTAAACAGTCATAATGGTGTAAATGGGCCCAAGTCCCATTACTTGGCCCAAGTGGGCCCACACGCTCATGCGACTCGTTCAACTCAGATTTTGCCACGGCTATGGGATCTACATAATCCAGTCCAGTATTTTCCACAAATTGTGGATTTCATCTGTGTGGAGCCCACGAGCCCATTGAGCCCACACAACCCATTTCGGCCCAAAACTGCCAAAGCCCATGGAAATGCCCATGGAGGCCTCTACAGTCTATCGCCCATGATTCACGAATTTTTCTTACCACACGAGCAATCGCACGCCCGTGTGGTCTCAGACTCTGTATTTTTATCTTTTTGGCTTTTTTCATTCTATAGTTACAGTAGGGTGTTTACACACATGTTTACGAGAAGAGCGCAAATCTCCACGTACACCAACCTAGATTTAATCATGACCCAATGTCAGTCCTTTAATCGTTAGGGTAAAACACCCTCTTATTGACACTTAATCCAAAAACACCATCCATACCTTGCTTGAATGAGGGCGACTTAATCTTCCAAGACCGTCAACCAAAATTGGTCACACGCTTTTATTGATTATCTATACCACAAAAAACGATCTCATTAACTAAGTTAGGCCATATAAGTGGCCTCAAACCGTGAATGATATCCTATAGGAACATAATCATTATACGGTCTAAACCCCAAAAGTGAGGTAGCATATTACCTTGATTGAACGTAGAGAACAAGGGTTGCTGCTACTTCAAACCACTTACAATCCACCACTACTTGAAGGAAACCCTAAAATTGCAACGACTAACAAATTATGAGGAAAGAATCAAGAGTCGATAATCAAAGGATAAAAAGGAGAGTATTCAATTTTCAGAAGAAGAATAGAAGAGAATAGTTTTAATCAAAAAGTGAGGAGTATAAACACTTTACCGATAGTCAGAAACACTTGCAGCACTGGAACAGTAAGAAGCAGCAAAGAAAAGATCGGTGTAGAGAATGATACAATGAAAAGGTGATATTCGACTAGGAGGTAGAAGGAGAAATAGCCTAACAATGGTAGACCGATTGAAAGACAAAGAGGATATTCGGTCAAAAGCCGATAACTGAAAGAAAGAAAGAGAATTCAGCAGAGGAGTGAACCAAAATACTATTCGGCCAAAACCAAAAAAATAAAAGGGAAGAGTAGAAAAGTAATCGAACAAACCCAAGATATAGACGAAAACTTAGTGAAAATTCGACACCAAAAAGAAAAAAAGGGAAACATTACCCAAAACCGAAATGAGAAGTATACCAAAATTAGCAGTATCCCCTTTTGGCCGAATTTCCTGAGTATCAAAGTCCACATTTGGGACACTTCTCCTCTCCCCTCACTTCCCTTGATTTTCTCCTAAAATATCTCCCCTTATCCCTCTTTGAATTACTCCACAGATTTCTCCTCAACTCTTCCAACAACTCCATTCAAATTCTACTCAAACTCCCCTTAGCTGTGTTTCAGTCCAACTCCACTATCTACACAGCTCAAGCAGTAAAATAAATAATTCATTGCACAATCTAGGACTTGAACCTCAAACCTTAGAGTTACACAACACGCCACCTTGCCACTAGACCACATGCTCTTTTTCTGTCATAAAACAAAAACGATTATTTATAAGGCCTATATGCCAGTGTCCAGATTCATTTAAGAGTAAAACTAAAAATTCTACAGAAGCCAAAACTTGAACCCAGGCTTCTCAAACACTCCCATACACACCCAAATCACTAAGCCATTAAAGCAAACAAGCAATTTGTGTCAAAACATGCAAAGTAATTAAAGACTCAAATTTTTGGGGCGTTACATAGGGCCAATCTATAAAGCCACCAATTGTGGAGGGGTTTTAATGCAACTTGAACAAGTCTTCAAGGGCCTCTTTGCAATCTTAAATAATCAACTGATAAGCTAATTTGGGTTAGCTCTTAGGACGGTTTTTGGGCTATCCATTTCTTGGTCAGTTCGGTTCACTCGGTTCGGTTCAACTGGACCACTTTTTCATAATTAATTAATAATAATTTATTAACCAAAATTAAATTGGATATAAATTAAAATTAATTATATTATGAATTAACACATATAAATTTGGACCGTCTTAGGCTAAAATTTAGTTCGGCTCGATACTTCAATTTGCTTCTCGGTTTTGCGCTTCTAGCAGTGTTTGTCGAGCTATTTTTCGTCCTTTGTGCAAATCTGTTGAAAATAACCAAAATTCATCAAAATTAATTATAAAATTAACTAAAATTCAAAATTTTCATATTTTAAGTGCACTTATTTATTTTGTAAAAATTAATTATTTTTTCGATAAGAATTTAATCGAAACTGTATGATTTTAAGTTAAAAAAGGGTATGTAAAAATGTGTAAATTTTTGTGTTTCCACACCCCCAAACTTAATTCGTTGCTCGTCCCGAGTAATGCATAAATTAAAAAGAATTACTCAGAAAACACCTTTAAAAAATTCCTTCAGAATAACATTCTTCCCAGAATTATGAATTTAATATACTTATGCTCAAAAATAAGAAATTTGATAGTTATGCTACTTAAGTATACATATCATTCAAATTAATCTCAACAACTATTATGATAGCACAATTAGACTAAATGCTTCCTTAACAAGATTAAGGAATTTCTGTCCACTAATGTAGGTAACATAGAAAACATGAATCAATATGTCTTTAAAAAGGTTGTAACGTAGCTAGGCTAGAGGTAAGTAAAAAATAGATATATTTAGGCTTTTAAACCCTAGACTCAGCTTCAATCGGACCTTTGGAATAGTTTCCCTCAATACACCAACTTACTTTGCTTTCACATGCTCCTTTGTACATCTATTTTCTTTCAAGTACATGTGCTTTTTTTTACTATTTTTCTGTATGTACTACAATTTTTAGAGCACTTGATACTTCTTTCAACTCCCCCAAACTTATTTTCAAAGAATATTCTAAATAGTACTGAGTCTAGTGTTTGAGACAATTTAAAGATAATTAAGAGAGAAGTGATGGCTAAATATTGTAAGGGTTCAAATAAAATTAGGCCATATAGTCTCAAAGGATAAAATTTCATCAAGGTTGGCTTGAAAGGCTCAAACGATCCAAACAAGAGTTGCCTAAATCACTTTCAACATTCCATGCTTCCTAGGATTTCGCCTCAAGAAACTTCTAAGTCAATTCTAGAGACTTAAACTTTCATGCATGCCTACCTTTCTTAAGGAACTAAAAATTTTATGGTACGATTTGCATACTTTATTAAAAATATATTTATATCATTATTCAACTAACATAAAAATTTATTAAAATAATAGAACTTTATTTATATTGAATTTTAGCATAATTAACAAAATTTCAAATTATTGAACAAAATATATCCTAATCATAATTAAAAGAACTATTTATTCTGAGTGGAAATAATTTCAATTTTTCGGTTCCCCTACTTATGTGCTCATTGTTTAAAGTGAATAGATACTATACACCAGGTAGGATTCTAGAAAAGAGGAGGTGAGTCAATTTGACTGCTTAAGTGCCAAGCTCTTTCTAAATCTAATCCTAGACATGTATATATCTATTGCCACACTTTATACTTCGCGACTTGTTCAATTTTATTAATGATTTCCATCTCTTGTTTTATTATGCAAAAATTCCTAATTAACTTTATCCTAAAATAACCTAAGAACATAAATAAAAAAAATCAAAATCCCCCATTTATTTATTTGCAGATCCTTCCGAATTTGACTCATCTTTTGCTCCATCATTATTGTCTTCGCATGAATCTCCTCGCTCCTTTTTCGATAATGGGCTCCATGGTTCAAATATGTAATCTGGAAAATCAGGCAAAAAAATAAATGGGTCATTGTAAATTTTCATAAGAGCACTTATCATCAAGCCATCCCTTATTTTTTAGTATTTCCAGTAAGCTTGTTGCTGCCACTTCATATGTTGCATTATGTCCATCAACTTTGACAGCTCATCTCGAAGATCTGGGCGAGGCGATTGAGCTATGAACATTGAAGTCCCATTATTACGTTCAGCTTCTGGTTCCATTGGTTCCACCTTATCAGGGACTTCAGCCGATTGCACTGGCTCGATCTCTGTGGGATCTTCTTCTTCTTCTTCTTTTTAGGGATCCTCACATTCTTCAACTCGTTGCTGTAGAACAAAGTCTCCAGCTATTCGATAGAGGTCCCAATCTGTGATTGTGCCCTGGCTATAGCTTGTCTTCTTTATGTTTGCAAGAATTTTAGCTTTCAAGCACAAAATTGTTATCGTAAAGGAAAAGTAAGCTGGGCCAGAACGTGAACGTCTAACGACACAATTCCGCATTTCCCTCAGAATGATTTTTCCCACATCAATGGTCTTCCGAGTTAAAATCGAGTATAATAAGACCATTCACTCTAGTGAGATTGTAGTCCCATGTGAGCTAGGCATAAGGCTAAATCGGATGAAGTAGAACCATACCTTTGCGAGTGGTGTCAAATATTCTCTTTGACAAGTGTGGATTCCTTAATTTGACACAGTCCACTTAGAACCTGAAACTGTAAGTTCCTCGAGAATTTCTTGCAAATTTTCAGACTCTATATTGCTTATCAAGGAGGAATACTCGTCGTTTTCGAAATCAAGCAATTCAAAGAGCTCATTAATAGCGTTTAAAATTATTGGTACCATGATTTTGCGAACTGGAACTTCCTTATCCACATAGAATTAATAGCGTTTAAATTTTAAGGTTAAATTCGCATAGAATTCGTGCACTAACTCCTTATCCACACTAGGTCTCTTCTCACAAAAGAACTCCCAGTTGAGAGTTTCAGCAACCTGACGAATACGTGCCATAAAACCAATATAGTTGCCTTCTTTCAATGTGAAACCTTTCTCTGGATGCATCTGTTGATTCTTGAAGATACTCTCATATCTTGCTTTGGCTTCTTCACGATGGAACTTGTTTTGTGATTCGTTAATTTGGGAAATGCACGAGTTCTCTTGCGAGGCATGATTAACCTGATAATAAGATGGTAACAGTTATTGTCTCAAAAATTTAATTAATACAAAATATTAATAATTCAATAAATTGAAAATTTAGATAATTAAATTAAAATTTAGGAGAAAATTTGGTCTTACCACATTTTTTGTAAAAATTAAGAGCTCTTAAGAAAAATAATTTTGAATCAAAAGATGACAAATTAAAATAGGTTGAGGGGTTTTTGACAAATTAAGAGCTCGGGTATGCAAGGCAGCAGCGTGCAGTGGGGGATATATGTGAGCAGCGTGTGGATCGTTGAGGAGGCCTAGTGTGGGCGCGTGCGGGGTGCGCTGACCGATCAGCTAGGCGATGCTGTGGCTAGGGAATTTTAGGGGGTTTTGAGACTTAAGGGTTTTGTTGTTTTTGGAGGGAATGGTGTATGAATGAAAAAAAATAATAGATGGGTGGAATTTATAGTGAAAATAGTAGGAGCTAGAGTAGAATTCTTAAAAATTCTAAGTTAAAATTCTAGTCAAAGTAAATAACAATTAATAATTAATATAATGCATATTAAATTATTATTATCTATTAATTTATTAAGATAAAAACTTATCGAATAAAATATGATTAAATTAAAACTAATCCAAACTCTAAATAAAGCTGATAATAATTAATATATATTATAATGGATATAATTATATATTAATAATTATCATCTTTTTTTATTGAACTAAAAACATTTATTCTAGATTCTTTTTGAAAATATTTACAAAAAGAGGCATCTAATTTTTAATATTTACAAAAAGAGCATCCAAATTTTTAAAAATATTTCAATTAAGTTCCTAGACTTGATGAAAATTCAAAATTGAGTTGCAACATAAAACTTGAATCAAAATTGACCCTATTATTTGAATAACTAAAATTTTAGTTTGTCATTTAAGGAATAATTTCTTGGGAAATTATCTTAAAATCAATTCCCAGGAAAGATTGGAGAGGTCACAAGCGGTCCCGCTTAAGTTCCAATCTCCTAAACAAAATTTATTTAAACATACTAATCCCAAAAATATATCCTAAATCATTTATTCAAACAGAAGAACAAGAAAAATTAAATATACGATAAAATGAACGAGATTTGATTCTGTTCAATTTTACCTCCCCCGTAATGTTTCAAACGTTGAGCATTAACTCAAAATTTACCTCCCTTAACTTGAAGTTCAACAACTCCGTATGGATAGACTCGATGAATCATAAATGGACCGGACCAACGTGATTTTAACTTACCTGGAAAGAACCTTAATCTGGAATTGAATAGCAAGACTTGTTGACATGCTTCAAATTCTCAAACTTGAATGTGCTTGTCATGCCTTTTCTTGAGTCTCTCCTTAAGTAATATGACATTCTCGTATGAAGACATTCAAAATTCTTCTAACTCGTTAAGTTGAAGCATCCGTTTCTCTTTGGCACTTTTAATATCCAAGTTGATTCGTTGGAGAGCCTAGTAAGCTTTGTGTTCTAACTCCAAAGGTAGATGGAAAGCTTTCCCAAAGACTAACCTATAGGGTGACATCCCTAAAGGTGTCTTGCATGTTGTCTTGTAAGCCTATAAAGCATCATCCAGTCTTTTAGACCAATCTCGTCGGTTCGGGCAAACTACCTTCTCAAGTATGCCTTTGATCTCCTTGTTTACCAGTTCAGCTTGCCCATCCGCCTACGGATGGTAAGCTGTAGCGACCTTGTGTTTCACTCCATGTTTATCTAATAACCATTTCAACCACTTGTTCACAAAATGGGACCCTTTATCACTGATGATGGCTCTTAGGGTTCCAAACCTTGTGAACACATGTTTCTGCAACAACTTTATTACAGCCTTAGCATCGTTTGTCGGATATACCACTGCCGCAACCCACTTAGACACATAGTCTACTGCTACTAATATGTACTTGTGACCAAAAGATGGAGGGAAAGGACTAAGAAAGTTAATACCCTAAACATCAAATAATTCTACCTCAATGGTGTTTGTTCGAGGCATCTCATTTCTGTTGGTGACATTCTCAACCCTTTGACATCAATCACAACTCTTTACGTAAGCATATGCATCTTTGAATAGTGTTAGCCAAAAGAATCCAGCTTGCAATACCTTGGTTGTAGTACGTGTACCTCCGAAGTGTCTCCCACTCGGCGCTAAGTGACAATGGTATAAAATCTTATGTACTTCATCTTCTGCCACGCATCTCCTGATCATTTGATCTACACATTTTTTAAACAAATACGATTCTTTCCAGAAATAGTACTTCATATCATGAATAAAATTTTTCTTTTGATGATACGTCTTATTAATTGGCATCAAACCATAAGCTAAAAAGTTAGTAATATCAGCAAACCAAGGGGTATTATGGACATGATTTACCTTCAGTATGTGTTCATCTGGAAACGTCTCTCGAATTGGTATAAGAGGAGAGTTCCCTTCTTGCAGCTCCAATTTGGACAAGTGGTCTGCTACTTGGTCTTCCACTCTCTTTCGATCTTGAAATTTTAGATCGAACTTTTGAAGTAGAAGTACCCATCAAGTTAGTCTCGGCTTAGCATCTTTCTTGGTAAGTAAATACTTAATTGCCGAGTGGTCCGTATAAATAGTCAGTTTGGTACCTACAAGATAATATCGAAACTTGTCAAAAGCAAACACAATAGCAAGTAACTCTTTTTATGTTACCGTGTAATTCAGTTGAGCTCCTGTCAGAGTCTGACTCGCATAGTAGATGGGATGAAAAACTTTTTTCCTTCCTTGACCCATGATAGCTCCGATCACGAAGTCACTTGTGTCACATAACAATTCAAACAGCAAATCCCAGTCTGGTGTGACTAGTATGGGTGCTAAGACTAATCGACTCTTCAAATTATTGAAAGCTCCTAAGCAGTCCTTATCAATTTTAAATGGCGTGTCCTTCTCCAATAATTTGCATAAGGGTTTAGCAACTTTGGAAAAGTCATTGATTAATCTTCGATAGAAACCAATGTGGCCCAAAACACTCCTAACACCCTTTACAGATATTAGAGATGGGAGTTTCTTAATAACATCTACCTTTGCTTTATCTACCTCGATTCCATGTCTTGTTATCCGGTATTGGATGGTTCAGCTTGCGTTGGTTTCTAAGCTTGTTGGGAAAAACTAGGTGGTTGGGTCAATCTAGGTTGGACATAATTGTTACTGGTTCCTACCCCTTGGTTACTCCAAGAAAAATTCAGGTGGTTTCGCCATGATGGGTTATATAAATTGTATTGCAGCCCTTGCCTCTTTGCAAGCTTAAATGATAAACTAATAAGTTGATTTGGGTCAGCTCTTGGGACGGTTTTTGGTCTGTCCATTTCTTGGTCGGTTCAGTTCACTCGGTTCACTTCAACTGGACCACTTTTTCATAATTAATTAATAATAATTTATTAACCCAAATTAAATTGGATATAAATTAAAATTAATTATAATATGAATTAATACATATAATTTTGGACCGTCTTAGGCTAAAATTTAGTTCACCTCGATAATTCAAATTACTTCTCGGTTTTGTGCTTCTAACAATGTCTGTCGAGCCATTTTTTGCCCTTTGTGCAAATCTGTCAAAAATAACCAAAATTCATCAAAATTAATTATTAAAATTAACTAAAATTCAACATGTTCATATTTTAAGTGCACTTTAATTATTTTGGAAAAATCAATTATTTTTTCGACAAGAATTTTATCGAAACTGTATGATTTTAAGTTAAAAAGGGTATGTAAAAATGTGTAAATTTTCATGTTTCCAGTTATTCACTTACTTTTAAGAACAAATCCTGTGTTATTAAGAACTCACTTGGTCAAGAACTAGTCACAGTAGCTATGACTGAGAGTTGTTTTATGCTGGATGTTAATCAGTTGGAAATGAAGGCCTATACTAGTCTTATTGATAAAGCTAGTTTATGGCACAAAAGGTTAGGCCATGTTAACTATATATCACTTCGTTTGCTACACAAATTCAATTTAGTTGACGACATGTCCAAGGTTCAAGTCAAAGATAGAGTTTGTGAAATTTGTCAGCTTGGGAAGTAAGTGAGACTACCATTTTCAGTTAGCAAGGCATGGAGGGCTCGAGCAAGCTTGAATTGGTCCATATTGACATTTGTGGACCAATGAAGACCTCTTCTTTGAATGATAGAAGGTACTTTGTGTTCTTTATAGATGATGATACAAGGTTCTGTTGGGTCAATTTTCTAAAAAAAAGTATGAAGTACTTGAATATTCAGCAAGTTCAAAGCCTTAGCTGAGAATCAATGAAGTTGTAAGCTTAAGGTCTTGAGATCAGGCAGTGGCACTAAGTACCTATCAGAAAGGTTTCAGAAGCTGTGTGAGCAGGCTGAATTCAACATCAGCTGACAACCATCTATACTCATCAACAAAATGGAGTTAGTGAAAGAAAGAACCGAACAATACTTAACATGGCTAGATGCTTACTGTTTGAAAGCAAATTACCAGGTAAGTTTTAGGCTAAGGCTGTAAACACCTCATTGTACTTCTTAATAGATTGCCAACCAATGCTGTCAAAGAAAAAACTCCTTTTGAAGCTTGGTTTGGACTCAAGCCAACAGTTTCACATCTAAAGGTGTTTAGTTGTGTTTGCTATACACTTATTCTAGCTGAGAAGAGAACCAAACTAGAAAGAAGATCTGTGCCAGGGATCTTTTTTGGTTACAACAGCACAAAGAAAGGTTATAGGGTCTTTGATCCCTCCACCACAAAAATCATAGTGAGGAGGGATGTGAAATTTGATGAAGGAAATGTATGGAAATCGAATGGTACAGATGCAAGCTTGTGTGAACAAGGTCAATAAGATAGTAATCTACAACCAGCTGAAGTAGAAGAAGAGCTAATTGGTGATGATTTTGATGATGTACCTGCGAGAGGCATAAGAACCATCACTGGCATCTATCAAAGATGTGAAGAAATCAGAGAATAAAACCCTGCTGATTGTGTCACTTTATGTAGATCTTTTGTTGGTAATTGGAAGTGAAGGAGGAACTAATTGAAGAGTATAAAATGTAGAGGCAAGATGTTTTTGAAATGAATGACTTAGGGAAAATGACTTACTTTCTTGGCATAGAAGTGAATTATTCTGATCATGCCATCTTCATAAGTCAGCAGGCATTTGCCTTGAAGATCTTAAACAAATTTTGCATGTCAAACTACAAAATAGTTAGCACTAGTGGCTCAAGGTGAAAAACTAACCAACAATGGCAACAATGAAAGAGTTGATGAGAAAGAGTAAAGAAGCCTTGTAGGTTGTCTGCTTTACTTGATAGCTACAAGGCCTGGTATCATGTTTACTGTTAGTATTCTTTCTAGATTCATGCATTATTGTGATGTTGTTCATTTTAAGGCAGCCAAAAGAGTTCTTAGATATGTGAAAGGGACTTTGAATTATGGAGTAAAATTTGAGAAGGCAAAAGAACTCAAGTTGATAGGGTATTCTGATAGTGATTGGGCGGGATCCATTGATGATATGAAGAGCACATCTGGCTATTTCTTCACCCTAGGCTCAGGGGTATTTTGTTAGAGTTCAAAGAAACAACAAACCGTTGATCAATCTATAGCAGAAGCAGAGTACATTGTAGGTGCTGCAACTGTTAATCAAGCCATTTGGTTTAGGAAACTCTTATGTGATTTGAATGAAGATCAAGTTGAAGCTACTGAGATTAGAGTTGGCAATCAGTCAGCTGTTGCCATAGCAAAAAATCCAGTATTTCATGGCAAAACCAAACATTTTAAGATTAAATTTCATTTTGTTAGAGAGGTTGAATAATCAAAGGAAGTTAATTTGATTCATTGCAGCTCAGAAAACCAACTTGCTAATATTCTAACTAAGTCTCTCAGTACTACAAGATTTGAGAACTTAAGGAGAAGTATTGGTGTTTGTTGCATACAGTCCAAGGAGGAGTGTTGAACTTTGGCCTGCAATGCAACAACAAAGAAGCATTGAAGCTCAACCAGTACAGCAGCAACATTTTGTTCATGTGTAACTAGCTTTAGTTCTTATGTAATTTGTATTTAAAGTTAGTAGGATTAGTTGCTGATTTGAATGATGTCCAATGTGATGTAATAGTTGATAAGTCAGTTGTATTTTGTGTGTAATTCAAGGTATGTTTTAGTCATGAAATTAGTGGGAGCAGTTATGTATTAGGAAACTGTTATGTAACTTATATGTTTTATCTTAATGAAAGTTAATATGAAATCAGTTTTCAGGTTTCAATTTTTGTTCAATTCTCCTTGCATCCATTTCTTTGCTTCTCTCTCCTTTTTTTTCTGTCAAAACACCAACAAGATTGTTCAAAAACAATCAACTGACGCCATTTGGATTCTTTACCTCTCATTTATCCCATGCTTGCGTCTATGTTCACTTGGCAGAGACTTCTCTCTTGATGAATGAAATAATGAAGGGATTTGATGAATGTGGCACAAGTAGTTCTCCGTATTAATCTATGATAATGTAATAGTCATGATTGATAGTAGAGAAAAATAACCAAGGAGCAACTCAGAAATTTGTAATAGTTCGATCTGTAGATATGATCGTATAATCATTGTAAATACCCAATTTTTCCTGGGTCTAAAAGGCCCGAATTACAAACGGGTCAGTATGGCCCAACTAATAAGAAAAAATAGTGGCCTAATTACATGCGGCCCAAAATAGATTCAGGAAACCCTAGGGTGTCTAGGGCAAGCATCCGCGCCGCCTCGCATGAGCCACGTTCACCTGCACAGCAAGAAACAACAAAAAAGGAAACAAAATCAAAAATTTCAAATCAAATAGAAGAGATTCATTTCTTTATATTGTTGCTATTTTGGCTATAAAAAAAGCCATGGAGATACTGTAAAGGGGGGAAATGAATAGAAAACAAGCATTTTTACAACGCAGGAGCAACATAATAAAATCAAAAAAATTTAGTCGAAAAATAAAAAGTTGATATTTGTTTTTGCTTCTTTTCGTTATTGATTTTTTTATATTTATTTTTTTTCGTTTTTCTTGCGTACTGAAATAGAATAAAATAAAAAGTGAAAAGACTCACCTTTTTTTGAGTCAGAAACGTCACCGAGACGGTCGAGGGAGCCACCCCCGAGGATCGGTGGTCGGAAACTGAAAGGTTTCTTATTTGCTTTGAGGATTTTTGTTGATATTTTTAGGGTTTCAGGGCCGAATTTGGGTTTAGGGGCTTCTAAAGGACCGGATCTGAAGTTTTCCCCTTTTCCGACCACCACAGACGGTGGGGCCGTCGCTGGAGATCGGCGGTCGGTGCGGTGGCTGACGACTGGCCGATTCCCGGACCCTTGGCCAGACTTGATGTCTGAGAGAGAAGGGAGGAGAGGTTTTTTTTTGCTTTTTTTAAAAGAGACGAAAAAGTGATTTTTAGAAAGGGTTTTTGGCTTAAATAGCCTACTAAAAACAGCGTCGTTTAAGGCCCAGATCGACCCAAAACCGACCCGACCCGGTCTAGGATCCGCGTGTTTTTATGCGGAGGGGAAAATTCACGTTTAACCCCTCCACCTTTTAATGTTTTTACAATTAAGTTCTTTTTATTTTTAAAATTCGCCCTTTAATTTATTTCCAATTTCAATTTGGTCCCAATTGAACGACGTCGTTTAGAGGAAAAGGGAGAATTTCCCTTCCAATCCTTCTATGTAATTCGCTCGTTCAATTTAGTCCTTGTGACTTCACTTATTTGCAGATTTGCCCCAGACTTTTTATAACTGTTCAATTTAGTCTTTTTTTTAATTTAATTAATTTCAATATATGTAATTATTTTTTATAATCTATATATATATGTATATAATTATTTTTTTATATATGTACATGTATATATTCATATATTTCTTCTAATGAATATTTTTTATATTTATATATATACATATATATATCTATGTTTTTTTCGAAAATGCTTAAATACATACTTATATTTTTAACACATATTTTATAATTTATACATATATATTTATATATTTTTCTTTATTTTCATAAATGTATTATGCATTTTGTTTATATAAATTTTATAATCCAAAATTTTATATGTAAATCATATGTTGTCTTTATTCTTCATAATTTCAATATATATTATACCCTCTATTATTTTTATTTATTTTGTTTATTTTCTTCATTCTTTATTTACTTGTGTTTACATTTATTTTTTAAAAGAATATTTTTTGATTTTCCTCGTTTGTTTGATATTTTGTATGTCATTAGTTATTTTTTCTTTTATATTAATTTAGTTTGTTTACTACTCATGCTATTATACCATTGTTGTATTCATTATCATTATTTGTTAAAGTGGCATTTATGCATACATCTAATAAAACATTATATCGATTTTTTTTGAATTCATAAAAAATGCAAAACTTTGAAAAAAAAAGGCAATACTCGTATTTAGAATCTTCGAAAAGATTGAGCCCTAACGTATTGGGTTCTAATTTTCTTCGTTGAATCTAATTATCGAGAATGTTTTAATCAAACAAAAACTTGTGTGGGGAATTCAATATGTTGTGTCCTAATGCATTGGATGTGACGTGTTGATTTCTCGAAATGAAGATTTTTTAAAAAACATTAATAAAAGAAATATTCGATGTTTGAGATTTTAAGAAATTGTGCCCTAATTTATTGGGCTGCGATTTCTTCATAAATTTTATACAATTGAATATTCTTTTAAATTTTATAACACAATTCTTTTGGGACAAACTCGTTTTTGAAGAAATAAAATATAGTGCCCTAATGCATTGGGTGTGGCATTTTTTCTCAGAAATAAAAAAGTCTTAACGAATAATTAAGGATCGTATTTATCAACTCTCGACATTAAGACACTAATTAATCAACTCGGCACCAATTCTTGGGCGTTACGAGGGAGCTAATCCTTCCTCGTACGTAATTGACTCCCGAACCTATTTTTCTCAAACTCGTAGACCAAAGTCGTTTTTAGGTGATCCAATCACACCTTAATAAAAGATTGGTGGCGACTCCAATTTTCATCGACAACTAATATTTCTTTTTTTCCAAAAAAAAAGGGTTTCGACAGCTTAGCGACTCTGCTAGGGACGAAAATAAGAGAGTCGAGCCACAAAGTTGACTTATGGTCAAAAAATAGATTTTAAAAATTCATGAAATCCTTTTTGCATTCATTATTAATTGATCTAAGTGTTTTAGTTATTTTTGCATTATACATTACATGAGTTGAATGATTTTACCCTCTAAGTGGGAGTGAGAAGCTAGTCCTTCGTGAGGTTTTCACCTCCGTATAGGATAGTGGATCGCTTTCGGGATACATCCGTACCTATGCCTCCGTGAGATCTGCGTCTCTGCATAGTCATAGGGAAATGTATTCCTCTGAATCAAATTCGGGATTTATGAGCCTATAACGGGTGAGGATTGAGGAATTTGCTGGTTCAGGTACCCTTACTTTAGAAACCAAACCACATATAGTGAACCTTAGGAACTTGCCCTAGGTAGAGCTATGCCAAACTCCTAGTGGTCACCCGAATAGGTTTTCTATTTATTCTTGCTTTAGCTTTGTACTAACCTGTTTTCTTTTTTGTTACGATTGCATTACATTTTCATCATAAAAAAGAGGTGTTGATTCACGTTCAGGTGCTAAATAGAGAGCTTGTCATAAGAAAATGAGTTTCTTGATAAAGTGGATGATAATATGGTTGTCCGAATAGGGTCCAAGAAAACGTGATAAGAGAATGATGATAGTTTAATGGAGGACTACACAACTATGGCTCTGTTGCCTAAGGATTCCAGATGACAAAGATTATTCGAGAGCTGTTGAACTTTCTTAAAGAGAAGCCAGTGAGCATCACGAGGATGAGTGAGCAACGAGTTGCGGCTCGGATCAAGCAAAAAGGAGATAAAAGAGACGTCCCTTTTGAAGAGTTCATGAGATTTATCTTAACGCTCGAATGAAGAATAAGATCGAATGTCTCCGCCTATAAGGGCAAGGCCGTATAAATATCCATTTTATGTAAAGAGATTTGTTTGCTAGAAAAGTTGTTCTAATAGAATTGAATTAGAATCAACGCCTCTCTTCTTTTGCATTCATTGCATTCATGCATTATCTTTGCATTGCATCATATACATTAAATCTCACAAAATGACCCTAAAAATTGTGACAGTTATCCTAGAATATAAGTACAGAAGGAAAAAATAAAGTAATGGACCAAAGATTGGAAAAGCTGAAACAATTCCAAAAAGAAATACAGGATCAACTTCAACAGGAAATGAAAGAGCAATTCGAGAATATTCAGTAGAATATGATAGACGAAATGAAGGAATCCCAAGGGAGCATGATGACACAGTTAACGCGACTGTTGACTAACAAAAAGGATAAAGGAAAGAGCCCTGTGGCCAATGTCGAAGAGGAAGGTAATAATGGACCCCAGTATCCCCTAGGCTTTACTCCTCCACGTGTGCAAGCCCAAGCTGAAGTATACCCATTCAAATCTTCTGTTACAACTGGGCCTCAGCAGTTTCAGGCCGACGCTTCAAGGCAAATGAATTATCGAGCTAGATCGGGCTTTAGCCTTCAGAATAATCCTGTTAATCCTATTATCCCCGACTCTGATGAGGTTGTTGAAAAAGAAAAAGTGAAATAAGAATTTCCAAAGCAATTAAAGGAAAGGTGGAGGTGGATTGAAGAGAAATTCAAGGCTATGGAAAGCACCGAGAGCTATCGCTGGGTTGATATTAAGGATCTGAGTTTGGTCCCAGATTTGGTACTTTCTCACAAGTTCAAAATGCCAAAATTCGAAAAGTATAATGGGACCAGTTGCCCTAAAGCCCACATCACCATGTTTAGTAGGCGAATGACTGGGTATGTCAATAACGACCAACTACTAATACATTGCTTCCAGGATAGCCTCACAGAGGCAGCATCCAAATGGTACAATCAATTGAGTCGTACTAGGATTAGTTCCTGGAGAGATTTGGCATAGGCTTTTATGAAGCAATACAGTCACATAGCAGAAATGATTCCTAATAGAATCACCTTGCAAAATATGGAAAAGAAGTCGAATGAAGGTTTCAGGCAATACGCACAGAGGTGGAGGGAGGTCACTATCCAAGTTCAGCCATCGCTCTTGGAGAGGGAAATGACAATGCTCTTTATAAATACACTGAAAGCCCCGTTCATCACACATATGTTAGGAAGTTCCATAAAAAGCTTTTCTGACATAGTCATGAATGGTGAAATTATTGAAAGTGCCATAAGAAGCAGAAAGATTGATGTTGGAGGAAATAACAGAAGGCAAGCCTCAAAAGAAAAAGAAAATGAGGTGAACAACGTGAATTCATACAACAAATTGATTACGGTGAATCAGCCAAGAAAGGTGGTTGCTAATTAGCAGGGTTCATCAAGACAAGACTCAGGTGTGAAACAAGGTACTGAGAAGCTCCAGTTCACACCCATCCCAACGACATGTGAGAAGTTGTATCAGAAGCTGTTTAATGCACATGTGGTATCTCTATTCTACTCAGAACCTGTGCAACCTCTGTATCCCAAATTGTATGATGCGAACACACAATGCGACTACTATGCAGGAATTACGGGGCACTCAATAAAGAATTGCACTACCTTTAAAAAGCTAGTTGAAAGACTCATTAACATGGGTGTTGTTAAGTTTGATGATTCATCCAGTACAAAAAATTCCACTACCCAATCATGTTGATAATGAGATGAATGTGATCTATGAGGAAGTTAGAAAATGTTCATATCAATGCCATGAACACAACTGAAGGAGGGACCTTGTTAGAGATCTGCCTTTATGAACTTGGGAGCGAGCAAAATAATTAAACTGTGGAAGAGATCTCTGTAGTATCTAGAGCTTACTTAGAGTAATGTTCAAAACGCACTTGTTTCTTTTAGCCTAGAGGCAATAAGAATTCTTTTATGAAATAGGCTCATGTCTGAATGTCGTTATTCTAATAAAATACATCTTTGCTTACTTTTCGAATAATTATTCTTTCATTCTTTTAGATTTTCTTCCACATTATTCCTTTTGTTGGAATCCCTATAATTAAGGATAGAAATCTTACCTTATTACTATTAGTTCTCTTGTAAATAGAAACTAATCTCAGTTACTGATTCTTAGGAAATTAGGATATCAATTACTGATTCTTAGGAATTAGGATTTATTTCCTTTAAAATGATTATTTCTCTCTTTATAAATCTGTAAACTAAAGTAGTAGAAATTGAACTGAATTTTTTCCTCTGAGTTTTTTCACCTTTATTCATTCATAATCATATTTGTACAAATAGTTATTCATAAATTTATACATTCTTTTGTATATTCTTTGGTATTTATTATGGGTCCTCACATATCAATAACATGAATGACGCTGCTACAAGCTCAGAATTTCCTTTCGAGCGAGACATGTGTTTAGAGGGATTTCATGACTTTGAAAATGACATAGATTGTAGCTTATCTCCTGACTTTTTGAGGATGGTAGAGCAAGAAGAGAAACAAAATTACCTCTTGAGGAGACAAATGGAGATTGTGACCTTGAGGGAACATGCAGGACCGAAGAAACAAAGCAAGACGTTGCTGAGTTACTTCAAGAATTCAAAGATGTCTTCGCATAGTCATACCAGGATATGCCTGGGTTAAACACTGTCATTGCAATCTAAACAGTAGCACGATATCAGAAATTTGCAGTTTGTTCAAGATTAATATCATGAATGGTACAGTGAAAACTCTACCGAGGTAATGCCTCTCTCTTTAGTTTATCACGGTTGAAATTCTTTTTCTCCGGGTATTGGCTGACTAAGTTGGATGAAGCAGAACGGATCCAATCGTGATGTGATCAGTTGAACTAGATAGAAGGAAAAAGACTAAAAGCTATTCATCATGGTCAGATGTACCAGAAATGAATGATGCGAGCCTATAACAAAAAGGTTCGTCCTAGAGAATTTCATGAGGATGACCTAATGTTGAAGATCCTCCCTCTACAAAAATATTTTCGAGGGAAACAGATGCTAAATTTGGAAGAACCTTATGTTGTAGAGAAGGTATTTTCCAAAGGAGCTCTAATTTTGAGCAAGATGGATGATAAAAACCTGCAAAGTCCTGTAAACTCAGATTCAGTCAAGAAATACTTCACTTAAAGAAGGAGATGACCAAAGTAAAAACCCACAAAGGGCACTTTGAGTCGCAAAAAAAAAGAAACAAATGTGAAAAAAATAAAAAAATGGAGAGGCTAAGGTGAAAACCCGCAAAGGGTACCTTGAGACCAAAGGGGATTTGAGTTGAAAACCCAAAAAGGGCAGCTCAAATATTGATCAGATTGGGGGCATGCGGTGATCTTGCTATACCTGAATCAACAGAAAAGAGTAGGCGATATCTCGGGACATAGACAAAGTACTGTAGATCTCTTAAACACATGTTAAACTCAAAATGGTTCTTAGTTTGTACCGAGAAGTTCAAGCTGCGATATCTGAAGCACCTAGTCTTCATATTACTTGTATTGAATTTGTTTGTTCTTGAAATACTTTCTTTTCTGTTCTTGAATACTTTCTTCTTTTCAAGACACTTACTCTCAATAAATTCATTTTCTTCTTTTATCATATTTGTTAATTTATCCATTTCAAGTTATGCCCCGAATTAATTCGTTTCTTAGTCAGTATTACGATCTTTGTACAAGCATGTTGCATTAGAATAATGATTAATAGACTAATAAAACTTTCACAGGGGAAGTTTTGAATATTACTTTAGAAGTTTCTAAATAATACGAGAATCTGAAACAAGACTATTATTTAGAAGGCACCAAGCTTAAAGTTTGGAAATCTGAGAAGGAAGAGTCTAAATTAAGACTTTCTCTTTGGATTTTGTTGTCAAAAATATTGATTGAACAAAATGGCAAGATGTCAGGTTGGTGAAAAACCTTAAAATGATCACCAAGCAATAGGAAGAGGTTTTCTTGGAGAAGAAAACTCTTCATTTGTGCATGAGCATTTGATATGACACCCTGGGAATGGTGTAAGAGACCAAAGAGTTTCGCATTCTGTATCCTTGAACTGTGATAGCAAAGGATTGAGAAAAGGCTAGATCTTTTTACCCTTGGGTTACAACGAGAGAAAGATGGTACAAATTTTACATCCAAGTGGATTAAACTTTGACGGTTACAGTGGGGCAATCTAACTAAGTGTTTCTTTAGAGACGCCACCTGAGCAAAAAGGCGTTGTAGCACATCAGCAATAAGACCTTAATAAACTTTCAGGAATGATAACCTGAGTGATAATGAGGGATCATTCTCGAAAAAAATGACATTTTGCATTCATTCAAATGTCATTTATACACGTCTAGTTAGGAGCATTTGATCCATTATGATCATGACATCCTAATCACTAGGCATAATTAGGTTCATGAATTGAATTATACAGGTCATGTTCCCCAGAGAACAAACCAATGAAACTCTAGCCTTGTCTCCTTGAACGGTAGTGGAGTAGGTTGAAAATAGCAGATCTGGTAGTGAAGCACATCGAAGACATCAGTCTTATTGCCTTGTCGCTGCAATGGAAAAGATTGAGGCCACAACGGCGAATCTTATTTCCCTGGCATTGTAACAGAGCAGATTGAAGCCACAACAGCGAATCTTATCTCCTTGGCGTTAAGACATGGATTAGCTGAAGTGGAGTGAATTGAAGCTGTGGGCAGTGAATCCTATCTCTTTGGCATTATAGCAGAGCAGATTGAAGCCACGATGGTGAATCGTATCTCCCTGACATTAAGGCTTGGATTAGTTGAAGTGGAGCAGATTGAAGCTATGGGCAGTGAGTCCTATCTCTTTGGCATTACAGTGGCGCAGATTGAAACCACAACGGTGAATCTTACTCCCCTGGCGGTGTAGTGGAACAGATTGAAGGTACGATGGTGAATCTTGTTTCCCCAACATTACAATTAAAAAGATTGAAGCCGCAACGGCGATCTTACTCCCCTGGCGATGTAGTGGAATAGATTGAAGCTACGACGGCGAATCTTGTTTCCCCAACATTGCAATTAAAAAGATTGAAGCCACAACGGCGAACTTACTCCCCTGGCGGTGTAGTGGAACAGATTGAAGCTACGACGGTGAATCTTATTTCCCCAAAATTGCAATTAAAAAGATTGAAGCCGCAACGGCGAATCTTACTCCCCTGGCGGTGTAGTGGAATTGATTGAAGCTACGACGGGAAATCTCGTTTCCCCAACATTGCAATTAAAAAGATTGAAGCCGCAACGGCGAATCTTGCAATTAAAAAGATTGAAGCCGCAACGGCGAATCTTACTCCCCTGGCAGTGTAGTGGAACAGATTGAAGCTACGACGGCGAATCTTGTTTCTCCAATATTGTAATTAAAAAGATTGAAGCCGCAACGGCGAATCTTACTTCCTTGGCAGTATAGTGGAACAGATTGAAGCTATGACGGTGAATCTTGTTTCCCGACATATCAGTTAAGCAGACTGAATAAACAAGTCTTATCCCCCTAAAGTTGCAGTGGGGCAGACTGAAGATGGCGAATCTTATCTCCCTGAAGTTGCAATGGAGCAGATTAAAGCCAATAATCCTATCTCCCTGAAATTGTAGTGGAGTGGATTAAAGGGATAGGTCTTATCTCTCTAAAGTTGCTGAGAGCAGGTCATATCAGGTCTTATCACCCTGAAGTTGCAGAGGAGCTAACCCAAGAAAGTGAGTCTTATCTCCCTGAAATTGCAGTGGAGCAGACTCAAGAAAGCAAGTCTTATCCCCCTGAAATTGCAGCGGGGCAGACTGAATAAGCAAATCCTATCTCCCTAAATTTGTAGTGGAGTGGATTAGAATGATGAATCTTATATCTCTGGAATTACAGTAGAGTAGATCGGATCGGACTTAGCTTTAAAGTTGCAGCAGAATAAGTTGAAGCTACAAGTCTTATCTCCCTGAAGTTGCAGTGGAGCAGACTAAAGATAGCAAATTTTGTTCTTTTGAGAAGCTACAAAGTACAAATCCTATCTCCTTGACGTTGCAGTGGAGTGGATCGAAGCACTATTTCCTATACCTCTGAAGATGCAGTAGGAGGGAATGAGGCTACTTGAAGAAGAAAAGTACCAAAGTCCAATCACAACTTAATAAAAGATTGGTGGCGACTCTAATTTTCATCGACTACTAATTTTTTTTCCAAAAATAAAAAATGGTTTCGATAATCGTCATGGAAAAATTTTGTCTTATAAGAGAGAACTTGCAACCATTCACTTTTTCCAGTTTCCACTTGTATTCCATGTTGGGGAACTGGCATTGATCTATTTCCACTTTGTACCTAAATATTTTGAACAACAGATTGCAGTGAGAGTAAATCTCAAACTAACTCTGATATATAAATTATTGCATGAGAGCGTTAACATATTCTTTGTGTATGATTGCTCAAATGCTGTAGATTTTTCTTCTGTTAAAATTTTAAATGAGATAACATATTTTTATTATTTATATTATAAATACACAGATTGTCAAATATTCCTTTCTTGAAACAATCATTCCTCTCTTGGATAACAATGATATGCATAATTGAGAAAGCTTATGGCTGCAGAATGTTCCACTTAAACTACCCCAATGTATTAAATTATGTCAGGACCTTCTCCAAAAACAAGAAAACTTCAGTGGGAAGTAACCCTAACCCATAGTTTAGAAAGAGTACCTTCAACATATCTGCTTTTTGTTTAGCTCCCCAGTCCTGGCTGCTTTATGTGGAAACTTTAGCTGGTTAACCTCAATTTTTCTGTAAGGCACTTGCTATTCGGATAATTCCCTTGTCAAAAATTAATCCAGACGCAATGGCAGGCAAGATAAATCCTTAGCAAGGATTTTAAGGTCAAACGTTGCACAAAATTCTAGCCTTACATACTTTTATTCACTATCCATCATTTTCTTCACCCCACATAGTCTCTAAGCAGCTGCTAGTTGAACCTTTTTTTTGTAATGCCTTCTCAAAAACATATATATAGACAACTCCTAATTAAAGATAGCTTGGGATATTAATGCCTGATATGTCAAAGTTATTAAGTGCAATGCGTATAAACCTTTCTCAACTATGACAGTGATACAAGTCTGGAAAAAGTGTGGGGAAAGCTCAAGTTCACTCAACTAAAAAAATATTCTTTATCTCATCATTTCCAATTCCCAAATGCCATAATTCTGACTAGGTTGAGTTTCACTAAATTACCGCATTTGGAATTTGTCTCGTATGTAATGCCGGTTGGATCTGTTGAAGCGTCACAATGACTTGGCCAACAGTCACGTATAGAGCCTTCACCTATAAATAGGTAAGCTGGCTTCCTATTGCCTAAGCATCTAACCACGAAGGAGAAATAGAGAGTCAGCTGTCCTCTGGAATTCCCCTGATCACTTCACTGGGTTATGGGGTCTGCTCTTCTCTTCTAAGAGCCTTGATAAAAGAGAGGTCCCTGATGACCAAGAGCACTTCTCAAGGCTTCAAATCGAGTAGCTCCCAAGGGCTTCGTCAACATGTCAGACAATTGTGCCCCTGAGCTGCAATGAACTAGGTTGACTTCCTTTGTTCGCTCAGCCTCTTGAACAAAATGAAGTTTAATCTTAAAGTACTTAGTCTTACCGTGGAACATAGGGTTTTTAGCTATAGCAACTGCTGATTGATTATCCACCCAAATCTCAGTTGCTTCAGCTTGGTTTTCCTTAAGGTCTTGAAGGATTTTCTTGAGCCATATGGCCTGATCGACAGCTGTTGCAGCTGCAATGTACTCTGCTTTAGCTATGGACTGAGCAACAGTTTGTTCCTTCTTTGAACTCCAACAAAACACACTCAATACAAGTGTGAAGAAGTAGCCAGAGGTATTCTTCATGTCACTGAGAGAACCTGCCCAGTCACTATCTGAGTATCCTTCAAGTCTCAGCTCTTTTCCACTTTCAAACATAACACCACACTTTGCAGTCCCATTAACATATCTAACGACCCTTTTTGTTGCTTTCAAGTGAGCTTCATTATAGCAATGCATGAATCTCGATAGCAAGCTGACACCAAACATAATATCTGGCCTAGTTACTGTTAGATATAACAGGCAACCTACTAGGCTTCGATAGTATCTTTTATCAACCCTTTCCTAATCTTCATTACTAGTCAGTTTTTCACCTTGAGCCACTAGTGTGCTGACTGTTTTACAGTTTTGCATGTAGAATTTATCAAGTATCTTCGAAGCAAATGTGTGTTGGCTGATGAAAATACCTCGATTAGACTGATACACTTCCATACCAAGGAAGTAAGTCACGATTCCCAAGTCAGTCATATCAAATACTTGCTGCATTTGGATTTTAAATTCATCAATAAGCTCATTTTTGCTCCCTATCACTAGTAGATCATCTACATATAGAGAAACAATCAGCAAAGTCTCACACTCTGACTTCTTTACATAAAGTATAGGTTCACTAGCACTTTTCTCAAACCCGAGCATGGACAGGTAGGTGTCAACCCTGTCATACCAGGCCCTTGGTGCCTAATTCAGGCCATAAAGTGCCTTTCTCAGCCTGTACACTTTGTCTTCATGTCCAGCAACCTTAAATCCATCTGGTTGCTTGATGAAGATCTCCTCTTTGAGAAAACCATTCAAAAATGCTGATTTCACATCTAATTGGAAAACCTTCCACTGTTTCTAAGCAGCTAAAGCAAATAGAAGCTTGACTGCGTCCAATCTTGCTACTGGAGCAAATGTCTCCTTGAAGTCAACTCCATACTTCTAACTGTAGCCTTTCACCACAAGCCTAGCCTTGTGCTTGTTCAATGAGCCATCAGCATTGTATTTGGCTCTAAACACCCATTTAACACCTATGACCTTCTTGTGGTCTGGTCTGTTCACTAATTCCCATGTCTGGTTTTTGTTGATCATATCCAATTCAGCTTCCATTGCCTTCTTCCAGTTCCTATCCTTGACAGCCTCCTCATAGTCAGTAGGCTCAACTACAACAACATTGTACCTTTGGTAAACATCAGTTAAGGTTCTAGTGCCTCTCACTGGTGTATCTTTAACAGCATCAGCATTTGGTCCTTCTTCTGTAGGTTCAGTAACCAAATCCAATTGATTGTCTTCAAACAAGCCTGCTTCAGCACCATTCCAGCTCCATACCCTATCTTAATCAAACTTCACTTCTCTACCAACTAAAACCTTCTTTGTTGATGGATCATACACGCTATAGCCCTTCTTGTTACTGCTATAACCAACAAGAATTCTTGGAACAGCTCTGCTTTCGAGCTTGGTTCTCTTTTCCACTAGAACATGAGTATAGCACACACAACCAAATACTTTCAAGTGTGCTACAACTGGTTTGACTCGATGCCAAACCTCAAAAGGGGTTTTATCTTTAACTGCTCAAGTTGCCAATCTGTTGAGCAGGTATACTGAGGTGTTAACTGCCTCAGCCCAAAATTGGCTTCGAAGTTTGCTTTGAAATAGCAGACATTTGGCCATATCAAGCATAGTTCTATTTTTCCTCTCACATACTCCATTCTGTTGAGGAGTATAGACAGTTGTGAGTTGATGATGAATCCCAGCACTTTCACACAGCTTCTGAAATCTATCAGACACATATTCAGAGCCATTATCAGTCCTCAAGGCTCTAATTTTACAACTAGATTGGTTCTCAAAAAATGCTTTAAACTTGCATAAGGCCTCAAACACTTCTGACTTCTGCCTCAAAAAATAAAACCAACAAAGCCTTGTTAAATCATCTATAAACAGAGCAAAATATTTATTGTCACTGATTGAAGGTGTTTTCATAGGACCACAAACATCAGAATGCACCAATTCAAGCCTTTCTTGAGCTCTCCAAGCACTATCAGCAGGAAAAGACAATCTAGCCTGCTTACCAAGCTAACAAACCTCACAAACAGTCCCACTAGCATCAATTTTAGACATGCCTTCAACCAAATTTAGCCTATACAGCAGATCAAGGGAGCTGAAATTAGCATGGCCTAATCTCTTATGCCATAGATCAGTGCTAACAGCAAGGCTGGTGTATACCTTTCTTTCTACTTGACTTACATCCAGTATGAAGCACCTATCAGTCATGGCCACTGTAACTAGCTCCAGACCAAGTGAGTCTTGAACAATGCAACAACCATCCTTAAAGACTGAAGTATAGCCCTTTTCTACTAATTGGCCCACACTAAGCAAATCCTAGTCTATGTCAAGTACAAAGAGCATATCAGTGATTAGTTTGTTACCTGAACCAGTGCTTACTAGCACATTGCCTTTGCCTTTGGCATCAATCAGCTTCCCATCTCCAATTCTAATCTTTGAGGTGAAGGTTCTGTCAAGGTTCTTGAACAGCTTTGCATCAGACGCCATGTGGTGTGAGCAGCCACTATCTACTAGTCAATCACTGCTGGCTTTTATTGTGCCAACAAAACAGGATGCTATAAACACATGCTCCTCTTGAGCTTGCAGATCCTTAGCAGGTCGAGCTTGTTGCTGAGCAGCCTCCTTTGCCTTGCCTTTGCACACCTTTCTCCACATGACCAAACTGTTTGCATTTCCTGCATTAGATGTCTGGCCTATACCAGCAATGCTTCTCTAAATGTGTTGTTTTCCTGCAGTGAGCACATGGCGGAAACACCCTTTTTCCTTCATCTCTTCTTGGTTTGTCTCTCCTATTGTGCCAAGGCTTTTTTCCTTTCACATTCAAACTCGAGCCTTCACTGGCTTTTGCCTGGAAAGCACCTTCAGGCTGTTCTTCATGCCTATTTGCTCTCCTTTGCTCAAGTGCATACAGGGAATTTATCAACTCAAACAGTGAGATGGCTGATAAGTTCCTTGAGTCCTCAAGTGAAGAGATCTTTGACTCGAATTTCTCAGGGAGAGTTGGAATGACTTTTTCAACAACTCTGCTCTTACTGAAGTCCACTCCAAGGAGCCTTATGCTATTGACAATGGCCATTATCCTGTCTGAGTACTACTTGATGGTCTCAGATTCTCTCATCTTCAAATTTTCAAAGTCTCTCCTGAGATTGATCACCTACTGCTGCCTTGTTTTGTCAGTCCCCATGAACTCCTCCTTCAGCTTCTCCCATGCCTGTTTAGGTGAGTCACAGGCCATGATGCAAGTGAAGATCACATCAGACACACCATTCTGCAAACATGCCATAGCCTTGTGCTTCTTGGCTCGCTCCTCAGCATGCTGCCTCATTTGAGCAATGGTAGGATTGGCTCTCAATGGAGGTGGTTCAGCATCATTTTCAATCACACTCCATAGATCATGTTCCTGGAGGTATGTCTTCATTTTAACTATCCAAATGTGATAGTTTTCTCCAGTAAACACAAGTGGTGGAGGTGGAGTGAAACTCATTTTGCTAGAATGAATTCAAGCCTTCGATTTTCCCTTTTTTAAGCTTTGATTTTGACAAAATAAAACCAATAATAGAGGCCTCTCAAAAACTTAGGCTCATGATACCATTTTTTAGAACATTGGCAGCAACAATAATAGATTTGCAAAGCAAAACCAATGAAAATTCAAAGCAAAAGAAAATGAAAAATGAAATTAGCAAGCAGAACTTGAACACATAGCAAATGTAACTGAACAACCATGTATTTTCATTCAAATTTTGAAATATAAGGAGTTACAAAAATCAGCTTGACAGTTACCTAATTGTTTAACTGCCCTAACTAATACAATACTAGATTATAGCTAAAATGATACACAAAAGTAGCTGACCAATCAGCCATTACATCAAAGACTAATCCTACTAACTTTCTTACACAAATTTGTAACTAAGCAAGATTACATTAAAACAAAATCAACTAAGCAACTGTTGCATTCGGTGAAGCTTCAATGCTGCACTTCCAGTTACTTTACTGCTGTTAAGCTTGACAGTAGCTGGCTGCTGGCTCCATGTTACATTGAAGTCCAGCTTTCAACACTTTCTTTACATTCTAATCATTTTCAAGAACAAGTAGACTTAGTACTAAAGGTTGTCATGAAGCAAAATCAATTTGTCTATGTTTGTTACTAAACCATTTATGCTGGTGTTAGTTGTCATCTGTTCTTACCAAATGATTTTCAGTCTCTTAGTATTCCTTTAATCCTAAAAATTATTTGGCCTACGCAGACGAATCTCTACTTTGCCACTCATGGCACTTTATCTGAATTCAGAAGTTCAAAGAGTGGTGGAATTCCAGAGGTATATTTCCACGGTAAACGATGTCAAAAACTCAAAATTAGAGAAAAAAGAAGCTGCAAAAACCCAAAAACTTAAATGCAATTCCAACATTCATTAATGGTTTGGACAAAATTCAAAGCACCTGGACTGGATGGTTTTCTAGCGATATTTTTTTCAAAAAAATTGGGATGTCGTGGGTGCTCTTGTGACTGATGCATGTCTAAACTTCCTTAATTAGGGTAAGTTATTAAAAGAAGTAAAACGTTTATCGTGTTAATCCAAAAAAGTAAATGCCTAAAGAAAGATAGTCAGTTTTGTTCGATAAGCTTTTGTAATGTTGCTTATAAGATTGTATTAAAGGTATTAACTAAGAGATTAAAGTCAATTCTTATCTATCTCATATCCTCGTATTGAAATGCATTCATTGGACGAAGGCAAATAGGAGATAATTAATATTATTCTTGCCTCAAAGATCATCAATCTGATTAACAGAAAAACAAGAGGTAAAGGAAGTATAGGTGCACTGAAATTGGATATGAATAAAGCATATGATAGGTTGAGCTGGAATTTCCTAAAGGTGATTTTGAATGCGAGTGTTTTTGAGGGTAGATGGAAAAACTTGATCATGCAATGTATTTTGATAGTTTGATGCCAAATACTGATAAATAGTTCTGCTGCGAGTAGTTTTAATCCTACCAGAGCACTGAGACTAGGTGACCCTCTTTCACCATATCATTTTGTTTCATGAAAAAATGTTCTTTCGATCATGATTAGTAAAGCGAAAAGAGAAGGCAAACTTCAGGGTCTCAAAGAGAGCAAGAGGAGTATACCGATTTTTCTCCTTCGTTTTGCAGATGATAGTTTTTTATTTTTTTAAATAAGTAGGGAATCATGTCAAGCAATGAAGAAGATTTTGGAGAAATACTATAATTTATGATGTTTAAGGATAAATTATAACAAATTAGAGCTCAAAATCAACAAGAACTGTCACCCGAAGTTCAAAAGAAACTTCAGAGGCATTTTGCAAGTTAAGTCAAGTGGAGATTTGGGTAAGTATCTGGGGATGGATTTTGGACTCAAAAATAAAAAAAAGGGTAAAATATTTCAACCAATAATTGATAAAATTGAGCCCGAGTTATCATTGTTGAAATCAGAACTACTCAGTTGAGGAAAGTTAACCCTGATCAAATCAGTGCTATCTAGTGTTCCTATTTATTTCCAATTTATCAATTATCATGTTTCTAAGACATAAAGAAAACTTGTGATAAAATGGACCAAATCATGAGGAATTTTTGGTGGGGAGATGAATCGAACAAAAGGAAACTACATTTTATCAACTGGAACATAATTTGCTTTAACAAATCCATAAGTGTATTTGGGATTAGAAATATGCAAGCATTGAACAAATCACTATTGTCCAAACTTGCCTGGAGAATCACTAATGGATATAGTTGGCTCATTCAAGAAACTTTGGTAAAAACATATTGCACAAGGAAATATTTCCTTTAGTCATAGAAGAAATCAAGAGATTCTTGGACTTTGAAGAGTATTCTAGCCGGGAAGGAGTTAATAAAACAGAATGTTTCATGGAAAAACCAGAGTGAATGGGATACATTTAATAGAGGAATGGAGCACAACCGAATAAGTAATGATGTGTCTCTTGAAAACTTTTGTTGGTAGAACTTAACTAGTCCAAAGCCATTGATTGAGGAAGGACCTGTATAGGATAACCAAGAGGACAATGAGAAGTGCTTCAAGTCTTTCTTTGAAAACATATTTTTAGAAGTGGATCAAAATAATTCTAATGATATTGAATGTACTTTTTTAGAGAATTATATATCCCAAAAATTATGGATTATTTATTGTCTGAACTCAGTGCACCTTTCACAAAGGAGGAGATAAAAAAACAGTCTTTGAAATAGGACCTCTCAAAGCACCTAGACCAGATGGTTTTCCATCCATATTTTTTTTAGAAAAATTGGGATGTGGTGGGTCCTCGTGACTGATGCATGTCAAAACTTCCTTAATTAGGGTAAATTATTAAAAGAAATAAACAAAATGTTTACCGTGTTAATCCCCAAAAGTAAATACCCAAAGAAAGTTAGCATTATCGTCCGATAAGCTTCTATGTGTTGAAAGTTGGCAACAATGCAGCAGTAAGCATGTGACTTATGTTTAGTTTGATTGTAATTTTTGTTTTCCTAAGGATTAGTCATGTACTTAGCTAATTTAGTAGCCTCTTAGGTTATCATTAAGTTGATTTTACAGCTTGGATACTAGCACAAGCAATGTTTTGTTTTCTTCCAATGTAAAGAAGCTACTTATGTATATTGTAATGTTGTTTATTAATGTAATTAGTGTTGTCAAATTTTCTCTCAACCAACTTGTGTTTTTGCTTCTTCTTTTTTCATCTTTCAAACACAAATTTCATCTTTCAAGAGCCTGTCATCTTTGAGGGCCTTTTGTTGTGTATTGTTCATTTGAGTGTTCTCTGCCTGAAAGAAAAGAAACAGAAGTTGTTTTTGTTGGTTTTTTAGTTACTGCAAAATAATGAGTTTCTCACTAGCACCACCACCTGTTTTTACTAGTGAAAAATACAACATTTGGGCTGTGAAAATTAAAACATACCTGTAGGCTTATGATTTGTGGAGTGTTGTTCAAACTGACACAAAGCCACCACCTTTGAGAGCTAATCCTACCATAGCTCAAATTAGGCAGCACAATGAAAATTGTGCCAAAAAGTATAAGGCTATGTCATGCCTTCAAAATGGCATTTTAGATGTAATTTTCACAAGGATAATGGCTTGTAACACTCCAAATCAGGCCTGGGACAGACTCAAGGAAGAGTTTCAATGATCAGATAAAACTAGGCAGCAGGAGTTGATCAACCTAACGAGGGACTTCGAGAATCTAAAGATGAAGGAGTCTGAATCCATCAAGCAGTATTATGACAGGATTATGGCTACAGTTAACAATATTAGGCTTCTGGGGATTATTTCAATGACAAAAGAATAGTTGAAAAGGTTATTACAACCCTTCCAGAGAAGTATGAGTAAAAAATTTCGTTCTTGGATGACTCTAGGGACCTATGAATTATATCTGAGACAAAATTGATAAATGCTCTTTATGGACAAGAGCAGAGAAAGGAAAATAGGATGGAGGAGCATTCTTAATTAGCCTTTCAGGTTAGAAGTAAAGAAAGCTCAAGCTCAAGCTGTAAGGGTAAGAAGCCTTGGTCTGAAAAGAAAGAAAAGCCAAAGAATGATGCTGCCAAAAAGAAGTTTCCACCATGCATTCACTGCAAGAAGTCTACTCATTTAGAAAATTACTACTGTTTTAGGCCTGACATTCAGTGTAGAAGGTGCAAGCAACTTGGTCACATTGAAAAAGTCTGTAAAAGTAAGGCAAACACACAACCACATCAGTAGAATCAAGCTCAAGCTGTTAAGGATGTTCAAGCTCAGGAGGAGCATGTTTTAACTGTTTCTTGTTTGCAAGTTCGAGCAAGGTCAGAAAGAATTGGTTGATTGACAGTGGCTGCACTCATCACATGGCATCAAATGAAGGCATGTTTAGGGAATTAGATACCAGCTTTATGTTCAAGGTCAAAATTTAGAATGGTGAGTTCATTGAGGCCAAAGGCAAAGGCAAAGTTGTCATCTGCACTCAATCAGGTAACAAAAAAATTTTAGAAGTTCTTTTTGTACCTGATATTGACCAAAATTTACTTAGTGTTGGTTAGTTGTTAGAAAAGGGTTACTCCCTTATCTTTGAAGATAAAACTTGTGTGATTAAGGATCTCTTTGGCCAAGAGCTAGTGATAGTAGCTATGCATGACAAATCCTTCACTTTAGATGTGAATCAGTTAGAAGTAAAGGCTTACACTACTGTGACTGATGAATCATGTTTATGGCATAAAAGGTTGGGGCATGTCAACTACAAGTCACTTGGTTTGCTGCATACGATGAGTCTAGTTGAAGACATGTCCAGAATTGAGCAAAAAAATGAAGTCTATGGGGTCTATTAGCTTAGCAAGTAGACTAGACTACCTTTTCCTGTTAACAAAACTTGGAGAGCTCAAGAGAGGCTCCAACTGGTCTATACTGATATTTGTGGACCTATGAAGACCTCCTCTTTAAATGCGAGTAGATATTTTATGTTGTTCATTGATGATTGCACCAGATTCTGTTGGGTGAATTTTTGGAAACAAAAGTCAAAAGTGGTTGATTTCTTTTGCAAGTTTAAGGCCTTAGCTGAGAATCAAGCAATTGAGGTCAGACAATGGGGCTGAATATGTTTCTAAAAAGTTTTAGAAGATTTGTGATGAAGCTGGAATTTAGCATCAGTTAACCACCATCTACACACCATAGTAGAATGGTTTTTGTGAGAGAAAGAACAAAATTGTTCTTGATATGGCCAGATGTTTGTTGTTTGAAGGGAAAATGCCTAACATTTTTTAGGCTGACGCAGTAAATACCTCAATGTATTTAGTCAATAGACTATCAAAAAATGTAGTTAAAGGCAAAACACCATTTGAAGCTTGGTTTGGACACAAGCTTACTGTCTTACACTTGAAAGTGTTTGGTTGTTTATGCTACACACTCGTACCAGCTGAAAAGAAAACTGAGTTGGAAAAAAAAGTCCATGCTTGGAGTTTTTGTTGGCTATAGCAGCATAAAGAAAGGGTATAGGGTCTATGATCCATCTACTAAAAGGATTGTTGTGAGTAGAGATGCGAAATTTAATGAAGGCAGTTGTTGGAAATAGGATGGAATAGATGCAAGCTTGTCTAAGCAAGACCAGCAAGATCTTGACTTGCAGTATGTTGAGAATGAAGCTGAAATTAAAGAAGGATATGATGAGGTACCTGTCAGAGATAGAAGGACTATTATGGACATCTATGAAAGATGTGATATGACCATTGTTGAGCCCTCCAACTTTGATGAGGCTGTAAAAGAAAACTGCTGGAAACTAACAATAGAGGCAAAAATGCAAATGGTTCACAAGAATGGTACATGAAAGCTAGTTGATAGGCCAGCACACAGAAAAATTATTGGTGTGAAATGGGTGTTCAAGACCAAACACAATGCAGATGAGTCACTGAACAAGCACAAAGTGAGGCCAGTTGTGAAGGGGTATAGACAATAGTATGGCAATGATTTTTCTGAAACCTTTGCACCAGCTGCAAGGTTGGACACCATAAGGCTATTGTTTACCTTAGCTGCTCAAAAGCTATGGAAAGTGCGCCACCTGGATGTCAAATCTGCTTTCTTGAATGAATTTCTCAATGAAGAGATCTTTGTTGAATAGCCTGATGGATTCAAGGTTCTTGGTGAGGAGCATAAGGTTTACAAGCTTAAGAAGGCTTTGTATGGTCTAAAATAGGCTCCAAGGGCCTGGTATGATAGAATTAATGCTTACTTGTCAAAGCTGGGGTTTGAAAAGAGCATTAGTGAGCCTACACTCTATGTGAAGAAATTTAAGAAAGAAACCTTGCTGATTATGTCATTGTATGTGGATTATTTACTAGTTATTGGTTGTAGGAATGAACTGATTGAAGAATTCAAGAAACAAATGCTAGATGTTTTTGATATGACAGATCTAGGTTTGATGACCTACTTTCTTGGTATGGAAGTAAGTCACAATAAGCATGGCATCTTCATAAGCCAATAGGCTTTTTCTTTAAAGATTTTAAGCAAGTTTTGCATGACAAACAGCAAACCTACTAGCAGTTCTGTGGCACAAGGAGAAAAACTTTCCAGCAATAGTGACCATGAACGAGTGGATGAGAAGGGCTACATAAGCCTTGTAGGTTGTCTCCTCTACTTGACAGCAACAAGGCCAGACATCATGTATCCACTCAGCCTTTTATCAAGGTTCATGCATTGTTGTAATGTTGCTCACTTCAAGGCTGCTAAAAGAGTCTTAAGATATGTTAAAGAGACCTTAAACTATGGGGTGAAGTTTGTGAAGGATAGGGAACTGAAACTGGTTGGCTATTCAGATGTGAGGGCAGGCTCACTTGATGATATGAAGAGCATATTTGGCTATTTTTTCACTCTAAGTTTAGGGGCATTTTTTTGGAGTTCTAAGAATTAACAAACAGTAGTTCAATCCATTGCAGAGGTAGAGTAAATTGCAGCTACTACTGCTATTAATCAAGTTGTTTGGCTTAGAGAACTTTTGAGTGACTTAAATGCTAATCAAGAGGAAACAACAGAGATCAAGGTGGACAACCAATCAACTGTTGTTATTCCCAAAAATCCTATATTTCATGGCAAGACCCAGTACTTCAAGATCAAAGTATCACTTCGTAAGAGAGGCAGAACTATCAAGGGAAGTCAATTTGACTCATTGCAGTTCGGAGGTTCAGCTTGTAGACATTCTAACTAAGCCTCCAGCTAATGCAAGGTTTGAGTATTTGAGGAAAAGAATTGGAGTTTGCTACTCTGTAGCCAAGGAGGAGTGTTGAAAGTTAGCAGCAATGCAGTAGCAAGTAAACGTCTAATTCGTAATTTGGTTGTTAAAACTTTTTGTAACATGTGACTTATGTTTAGTTTGATTGTAATTTTTTTTTGCTAAGGATTAATCATGTACTTAGCTGATTTAGTAGCCTCTTAGGTTATCATTAACCTGATTTTACCGCTTGGATAGTAGCACAAGCAATGTTTTGTTATCTTCCAATTCAAAGAAGCCACTTATGCATATTGTAATGTTGCTTATTAAATTAATTAGAGTTGTCAATTCTTCTCTCAACCAACTTGTGTTTTTGTTTCTGTTTTTCATCTTTCAAACACAAATTTTATCGTTTTTGATCTTTGGATGCTGATATAACTCAACATTCTATAATGTTGCTTATAAGATTGTATCAAAGGTATTAACTAAGAGATTAAAGTCGATTTTTTCTATCTCATATCCTCGTATAAAAATGTAGTCATTGGAGGAAGGCTGATAGGTGTAACACCCCAAAATTTTAATTTTGGGTATTGTGAATGTGTGCCACAAAATATTTGTCTGCTTTAGTGGTTATGTGATTTGCATGTGTTTGGGAGGTCCCAAGTTCAAGCCAGGACTTTGGCAAATTTTGGTATTCTTATGAATAAGCCCTATCTTTGGTCAGTAGGCTTTTTAAGTAAAAGTTGGCAAATAATTAACGGAATGGGTCTGTTGGTTTAGTGGATAAGTGGAGTGTTGGTGTGAAGGAGATCTTGTGTTTGAATCTCGGCGTGGGTAATATTTTTGCTCGTGCGTCCAGGAGAGTTTGAGATGGACTAAAAATCTGAGAAGTGGATTTAGTAGGGAGTTTGATGGAGAGAAATAAGGGATTGTGGTGGTTACCAAATATATTCTCTTCATTTTTTTTACTTTCCCCAAAATCCCTCCACCCTCTTGCTGTTTTTCTCTTCATTGTTGCCGATTGTCTCTATTTGTTAACTTTCTTCTGAAGTGTTTTGTTTATGCCAGTTAGGGGAGGATTCAAGGGCTCATAATCACCAATCGGAGTCTTAGTTTGTGTGGGAATTATTGTTCATCAGTTGAAGGTAAGGTTTAGTCGCTTATGGGCTAAAACCTCGATACAAGTTCAATTTGGGATCACGTTATGTGAGATTAAATTGGTTTTATTTGTTCAATTATAGGCTTTGGAGTGCTCGGGGACTATTTTAGCATCAAACGAAACTAGGTGGGTACCTGAAATGCAGAAAATGGGATTCGACGAAAAGCCGAAATTGCTTGTTGTTTGGACAGCAGCAGTAGGCTAACTTTGAAAAATCACCATAAATTATGTAGATTGAATTAGAGAATGAAAAAAATATGGAATTAAATCTTATTGAGTCTAGTTTCTCATAGATGAAACGGTGTAAGCAATGGAATTGTAAATCATGAGATATAATAAATTTTGTGACACAAAGGTAGAATGAATTCGGTCCCCTATTCTGACTTTGGAAAATCATCAAAAATTGGAGAAAAATAATTAGGGGTTAAAATTTACATTTTTAAATTATTAATGAGTCTATTTTCAATAGAAACAAATGGTAACATCATCCAAATTTTGTACTAAGAGATAATTAATTTGTAGCAAAGAAAGGTCGAAGCTACCAGACAACAGAACAGGGGTAAGATTGAAGATTTTACTGTACTTATTGGCTGAACCAAAAATTCTAAAAATTTTATTGTAGAAAGGTATTTGAGTCTAATTTAAAAGACATCAAGCGGACCTTAATTTGGAATTCTGTAGCTCAAGATATAAATAATATAGTAATAGTGACTAAAGTAGACAGCTTTGAAGGAACATATAAGTAAATTGTGAAAACATATATGAATATTTAGCTAGCACGGGTTATGTTAAAAATGGACCACGTGGCCAAGGCCAATTTGGGCCGAGTGGATCACACGGGTGTGTGGGCCCACATCGGCAGACCACATGGGCGTGTGAGCCTATTTTCACTGAATTGATTGCTAAGGTTGCACGGGTCGCCCAAGTCGATTGTGAACCTACTATAGGGTCGGTAAGCATCACTTAGATCCCTAATTGTACGAACTGATTGTTTGACTTATATATGTGTTGAGCATGATGATAGTATGCTTGTATACTGAACTGGTTATATGTACTGATGTCCTAAGATAACATGTCATGACTTGTATGTTGCATTGCATGGGGTTGGGTTGATTATATTTGGAGGAAGTGTACTGAAAGGCCCTTTAGCCTAACATACTGGCAGCACAGCTTCAAATTACTGTTTTGTGTCACTTCCAGTACTACCTCGAGTGTAGGGACGGGTGGGTTGATTTGATTCCCACATGGAGTGTAGGGTTGGACGGAGATGGTGTGTAGAGGCTGGTTGGGTAGGACTTTGTTACTGAATACTATATGATTGCTACTGATATTGTGATGGGCTAAGGCCCTACTGCATATTTGATACTGTACTGAAATGGGCTAATGCCCAAACTGTTACTGATACTGAAAAAGGGCTTGGCCCAAGACTACTTAAATTATGCACTATGATTTGCTATTGTTTGTTTTCTGTGGGATTACACACTGAGTTCTCGTAAACTCACCCCTTTTGTTTACATGTGCACAGGTAATCCCCAGATCTAGACGGATCGGTGCGACGGAGGACTCGACGGTGACCATGGTTTTGGACTTTCATGGTTTTTAACCCACATTTATGATAATTGGTTTTACATCTATTTTATTTTTATTGGCTAAGTTTTTGGGTTGTAATTGGACTTTCGGACTTTGGTTTTGGGTTTTAATTATCTTTACCTTAAGGATTACAACTGCTAGTATTAGGAAACATCGGTTTTCAAAAGAAACAAATGTTTTTCCTAAACACACAATTGTTTAATCTGTTTTAAAAGCTTTCGCAAACGAATAACGTTTTGAAACTATCGATTAAATGAGCAACACAATTTTGGAACTAACAAGATATTAATATAAGGAATTCAATGGAAATGGTTTTAATGCGATGACACGGTTTTCAATCACCCTGTCGTGTGACATCGCTAGATCCGGTCATAACTTTTGGACCAAGTTTGGAGTGTTACATTTAGTGGTATCAAAGTCAGGTTGCAAAACTCGACTGTCGATTATGGGTTTTATAAAAATTGGGCTTTCGAAAAATTGATTGATTTCCAAATGATTTGAAATGTTTTTACTGAGTAAGTGGTACATCAAGTCTCCGACGCTGATCCTGTAAGTATTCTGAACTTTAATTCTTTTTAAACTGAAACTATTATGTATAGTATATTCTGAATCTTCTATAGGTAGTAAACTGTACTGAAAACACTTTAGTTAGTGTATACTGAAAATTGTAGAGAAACTGGAAACTGTAGTGAGACTGCGATTTACAAAAATGAACTCTGAATAACCGATATTGTTTTCCATAAAACATTTGTTAATAAACACTGGAACTGTAACTGATTCATAAAACTTATAATATCAGATAAATCCGATTAGATATGAGCACACGAGGTATCCGCGGACAGGGTACTAGAGGCCAAGGTAAAGGCCGTAAAGGGGCTCGAGTTGAGTCCTCATCATCGGGTTGCCTGCCAAATTTGGATACGAGTGAGACGCCAGTGTTGCCCGCTACTGAGACTAGGTCTCAAGATCGTATGGCTAGGGATGATGCATTGTCCCAGGCTATGCTAAGGATTTTGGAGAGGGTCGCTAAGCCCAATACTAATTTGAGGGGTCGAGGGTCGGTTACGGAACGACTCCGGTCTAATAGAGCTGAGCTCTTGAGGGGTGTCACTAGGGTCGCCCCTAATGTGGCTGAATACTGGATTGAGGCCACGAACAGGATCATGGATGATCTAGATTGTACCCCTAAGAATAAATTAAAGGGTGCAGTCTCGCTACTGTGGGACAAGGCTTATCAGTGGTGGCTGACCGTTAAGGAGGGCACTCAGCCCAAACAGCTGACCTGGGAGTTCAGTAAGACCGCCTTCTAAGGGAAATATGTCAGAGCTAGTTTTTTGGATGCACGTAGGAGGGAGTTTCTGAATCTTACACAGAGGGATCGATCAGTGGCCAAGTATAAGGCCGAGTTTCTGAGACTGAGCCGCTATGTGCGAGGTATGGTGGCATCTGAGTATGAGCGATGTGTCCACTTTAAGGATGGCCTCAGAGATAATTTGAGAGTTCTGATAGCCCTGCAGGGGGAGTGAGATCTTTCTGCCCTGTTCGAGAAGGCGAAAATCATCAATAAGGATATAGAGATAGTAGTGATCTAAGAACGTCGGAATTACTTATCTAATGTGATCTTTGCACTGGTGGCGAAGAAGTTTGTTCGTAAGGGATGTGAGGCATTGATCTGAGGCATTCTTAGTCTGTGTAAGTGTTTCAGATTCTGGAGACTCTATAGTTAAGGATATTAGAACTGTAAAGGATGTTCTAGACGTCTTTCCTGAGGATCTATCTAGTTTACCTCCGAATTCTGAAGTGGATTTTAGGATAGAGCTCCTTCTTGGTATAGCCCCAGTGTCTATCGCCCCCTACCGAATGGCACCGAAAGAGCTTACGGAGCTTAAGGCTCAGATTTAGAAGTTATTGGATCATGGGTTTATCCGCCCTAGTATGTGTCCATAGGGAGCACTGGTACTGTTTGTAAAGAAGAAGGATGGATCCATGCGGATGTCATCGACTACAAGCAACTGAACAAGATGACCATTAAAAAAAAGTACCCCCTACCGAGGATAGATGATCTGTTTGACCAGTTTCAAGGAGCTTTAATTTTCTCCAAGATTGACCTCCGATCTAGATATCATCAATTAAGGGTTAAGGAGGCTGATGTTCATAAGATGGCGTTTAGGACTCGTTATGGTTGCTACGAGTTCGTAGTGATGCCATTCGGATTGAATAATGCATCGGTAGCTTTCATGGATTTCATGAATCAAGTGTTCTAGCCTTATCTGGATTGGTTTCTGGTTGTATTCATTGACGATATACCGGTTTCCTTGAGGAATGAGGATGAGCATGATGAGCACCTTCGAGTCATTCTTCAGACTTTGAGGGAAAATAGCTCTATGCTAAGTTTAATAAGTGCGCGTTCTGGCTGCGTGAGGAGACATTTCTTGGTATGTAGTTTTGGCTGAAGGGATTCAAGTTGACCCTCGAAAGATTGAGGTTGTGTTGGAGTGGAAGCAGCCTAGGAACGTGTTTGAGATCCGCAGTTTTCTAGGACTAGAGGGATATTATTGATGATTTGTAGAGGGTTTTCATCGATTGCAGTACCTTTGACTCAGCTGTTATGTAAGGGTGTGCCGTTTAACTAGACTGATGCGCAGTAAAAGAGCTTTGAGAAGCTCAAGACTATACTGACTAAGGCCCCTGTTCTAATACAGCCAGAACCTGGAAAGGATTTCACTATTTATAGTAATGCATCACATGTCAGTTTGGGATGTATGTTGATGTAGGATGGTAAGGTGGTATCCTATATGTCTCGTCAGCTTAAGACCCATGAGGTGAATTATCCGACGCATGACTTGGAGTTGGCCGCTGTGGTATTCGCAATGAAAATCTAGAGGCATTATTTATATGGTGAGAAGCGTATCACCTACACTGATTATAAGAGCCTCAAGTATCTCCTCACTCAGAAGGAACTTAATCTTAGGCAGCGCAGATGGATTGAGCTGCTTAAAGACTATGACTGCACCATTAAGTACCACCCTAGTAAGGCCAATGTGGTGGCTGATGCACTGAACCATAGGGTTATGACTGATTTGAGGGCGATATTTGCTTGCCTAAGTTTATTTGATGATGGTAGTTTATTAGCCGAGCTTCAGGTTAAGCCATCATGGATTGAACAAATTAAGGGTAAGCAATTGGAGGATGAGTCGTTGGGTCTTCAATTCCGGCAGATTAAGGGTGGTAGTACTATGGATTTTGGGATAAATAGTAATGGGGTACTCTATTTCCGTGGGAGAATCTGTGTTTCGAATGATACTGATTTGAGACAGACCATACTGAGAAAGGCGCATAGTAGCCCTTATGCTATGCATCCTGGCAGAAATAAGATGTACCGAGACCTCCGTGAGTTATATTGGTGGCAAGGGTTGAAACGTAACATTACTGATTTTGTGGGCAAATGTCTGACTTGCCAATAGGTTAAGGTTAAGATTCCTCTTTGGAAATGAGAGCGCGTAACTATGGATTTCGTTAATGGCTTGCCTCTAATGCCCACTAAGAAGGATTCAATATGGGTCATCATAGATCAATTGATCAAGTCCACCCACTTCATACTGGTTCGTACTGATTATTCTCTGTAGAAGCTAGTGAAGCTTTATATATTTGAGATAGTTAGACTCCATGGAGTACCAGTTTCGATCACCTCTGATAGGGATCCTCGTTTCGAGTCTCAATTTTGAAAGAAGTTACATGAGGCTTTAGTTTCAAGGTTGGACTTCAGTACTGCATTCCATCCTTAGACCAATGGTCAGTCTAAGAGGGTGATTCAGATACTAGAGGACATGTTGAGGCGCTACCGCTCTGATCCTACTCATATTGTCCCTATTTAAGAGATCGAGGTTAGGCCAGATTTGACCTTTGAGGAAGAGCCAATTCAGATACTGGAGGTCACATGAGAGCCTGAGGATGCAATGTGTCAGTAGTGTCCTCATCTGTTATGATCAGGTAAATTTTGAGGACGAAATTTTCTTGAATGGGTGGAATTGTAACACCCTAAAATTTTAATTTTGGTAAGGAGCCTACTACAACTGTTACCCATACATCTCACAGAAGCAATACCTTAAATTAATCAGTTACTCCTCTCAACAATCCACCACCCAATGCTCCTTTTGGTGATGTAGATGGGTTTTTTCCTTGGCGTGACCTTATGAAGTAAAGTCTACCTTCTATCTCAGTAAGTTCTATTTTTCAATAAAAATAAAATTTGTTGCCTCAACAATTGAGGGAGGATTTTTCCTCTTACCTTTCTTCTAATTCTGAAGGGTCTTTTCATTCCCTCATGGCAAAAATTTCCAAAGCTTTATCTTTAGAACAAAATCTTTCGAGTTGGGCTCTCGAAGATGCCAGTAAGCGTTATATTGATAAAATTACAGGTTTAAAAAAGGATTTAAAAATTGGCGGGGACTTTATAGCTTAACTATGCCAAAAATATCAAGAGTACCAATTTAATTGGAAGGCTTGGTACCCGTGTGATAATTTTGAAAGGAAAATATAAGGATGCACAGACTGAGTGGGAGCAGTTTAAAGAAGAGGTCAATTGACTAAAGGGTAAAAAGTATACTTTAGAAGAGAAGCTCAAAGCTTAGGAGGAATGTCACAAAGTATAGTTACAAAGTCAACGTCGGTCCCATGAAGAAACTTTCAGAAAATTTCAGGAGGATACCAAAAATAATCTTAATGATGCTCTGCCAAGATGGAGATCTAGTCTGATTCTACAGGCCCAAGTGGCTACAAGTCCTTTTGATCTTAATCAAGTAGATTTCAACTACCTGAAAGACATTTCTACTAGGTCACTTAACTTTAATGTTTATCATACTAAGGGTAGAGAATTGAAAGCTTTTCAGAGGGAATGGAAACAGTCAAATGACTTTATCATTCCTACTACGCCCCAAGTTATCAACAATGAAGTGAACTCAACAGATGAGGATCAAAATCCTAAAGATCATCCTCTAACAAAAGAGGCCCCAACTAAACACATCAACCAGCCTAATGAAGGAGAGGATTAAGATTTTTTTTGTTAAATCTTACACTTTTATTTTCCATTAGTTCAATAATGTTTTTCCACTTTATTAATGAAACTATACTTTGTCCATTTTCCTCTTTATTATAACATTACACTATACTAATATAACATACATCTTTCACATAAACAAGAAAATTCATCATAAATGAGAAACTTAACCAAGTTCGGCTTATTATGCAAACGGGGATCCGTTCTAAATTAACTATCTAAGAACCGACTAAACTGAGCTCTGATATCAACTTGTAACACCCTCTACCCGATCTGATTTGACGAATCTGGATTTGGATCTCGAGTGTTACTACACACAATACTTAACATTTTAACAAAACATAGTACAAACTTCCATTTTTTTCTTTTTTTAAATATTTTATTTATCATTTTAACTGAAAAACTTAACACCTAAAAACAAGGGAAGCTTTTAAAATAACTTATTACATCAAACATCATATAGATCATTATAATAAAGAAGTTTACTATTAACAGAAACTTAAGGCATATTCTAAGGCTACGCCACATTTCCACTGTATGCATAATATTCCACTCTACCACATCCTTGCATAGTTTTGGCATCGTCCCTCTAGGTACAGTCTCTTAACATTGAAAACTAAAACATAACACAACATAAATAAGTTTAAGAGAACTTAGTGAGATTTCACAGAATTACCTTGGCGGATACTTTTTATTCCTATAGAAACTTCTGTGTACCAACTATTCTTTTGACCATTTATTTCAGGCAGATACCGCTACAATTTTAGCATACCCTTACACGCCAACTATCATACTCTTATCATACGCATATCTTCGTTATCTAACTAATAAATTATCCTTCCAAACATTTCATAAATCTCTTTATCATGTATGTACTTCTCAATAGAACATAGCCTCAAATCCCACTTCTTACAGACCATACCTTAACACTACTCAATTCTCAAACAGTTGTTCTCAGACATAAGTCACAGACAGATACTTACACATTTGGCGAATACTTATGCAGATCGGAGTACCATCAAACTATTAATCAAATCATACCCTAATTCAATACCACACAACCCATACCAATAGTATAATACGTAAATCAATTCAAACGACTTCCATGCCATTTTACTCTAGAAACCCAGATGCTCAAAATAATCAATTATCAAATTTCATAAGATTTCTGATGGAGTCATTATACAACTCAAATATGACATATTTCAGTTAACTCTAACTCAACCATAACACAACGAACCCAAAATGAAAATTTCTTAGGTCACACATAGATATGAATATATCCATATCCAACATTATCAGACCATCATGGCAGATACCTTTATTAACATACAGACACAGTTCTTTTCAAAAACTAATTCAATTATTTCACAGATCTTACTCAACCCTTAACCCTGAGATTTCAATACCTTCTTAGCTATACTTATTACAGATCTAACAGAATTTATCCACAAGTTACCATAAAAAAGATATACAAAACTTACCAAACATATATGACAGATCATACCACAAGGCCAAATAGAACACGCCAAAAAGGCATCATATAGGATCTCGTGTTTATGTCTTGACGGACTTCACATAAGGTGTCATGGGTTTCTCCCTCATGGGCCTATACAAAATTTTATGTATCATGACTTGTCATTTCGATTAACACATTATCGAAGGCTACACGATAAACATAAATACATACCATATCGTTTCATAGGTCTTAACCACATGGCCTTACACACATTCATGTACCGTGTTCTGTCATTTTAGTTTCATCTTACTAGAGGCTACGCCATGAATGGTTCCAAATCACACCAATCTACCATAGGCCTTTACCTTATGGTCTTACACTCATTTCAATAGGTGATATGTCAGTATGGTTAACAATATAACTACCCTACTAGAGGCTTCACAATGGAACATTAGGTCAACATTTACTTACCCAGATAATTACCTTCTTACTAACTCATATACCTCATATATCATACATTACTTGCATGCTTATCAAACACCATTCTTTTAATAGAACTTACACATATCATTGTTTCACATATTTCATCTTTACTATATCTATACCCTTACCATTTTCTATAGACATCATCATCCAATTTATTTATGTGTATTTAAATTTATACTTTTGATTTCAAAACTTTATATAAAAGAGTTAGCATGGAGAGTCACTTGAATCTCACCTACTATAGTTTTAAGCTCCAGACTCAAACATCCTTCTCGAATCAGCAACAACAACCGAAGATGGAATACCCACTGATTAAACCTAGGATCATAACTTCCAACTTAAGAAGGAAGAGATACCATTTGATTTAAGTAAAAGAATCAGAGAGAAGCATGCAAAGAAGAAGAAGAATCTCCTCTCGAACCCATCACACACACACACACATATGACCCAACATACCTAGCGGAACTTAACAAGTGTCACACGTTTCAGAATTTGCCTTCTTAATGGTCTACAGTTTCCAAGAGAAACATGAATAAGTACCATGCATTCACCATTATCAAGCTAGGCTATCCAGATTATTTCTAACCAGATTACTTATAATCTAACTAGCACAGTACCCTAAACAAACAAGGCGTACAATACCTTTGGTGAAAATTCATACCATACATACCCATTTTTTCATTTAACATAGACTTCTCCTTAATATAGCAAAATATCATGAAAGAAAATCCTTACTTGCTTATGTGGTGGTTACTTTGCGGTTACACATATACGCCAAAATAAGAAATTGGGCAGATTACACTTCGCCAGACACTATTTTACTACTATATGCCAAAACCTTAGACCCGCCAGACCTGGTGTGTTACAACTGAAAATGGTTTGTTACAAATGACTTCATGACTAAATGAGTTTATAATTCATAGGTGAAAAGTTGAAACTTAATTATACATCACTTGACCTTAATTGCATATGTTCAATCGTTCTCGCCGCTAGCTCATTGAAACTTGAAACGAATTGCACATTGAATCAAATAAACATAAATGAAAATAAATTGTGAACATAGAGAAATGGGAAATCATTTGAAAATGACTATGGTTTTCTCCAAAATGAAAATTAAAATGGAGAAACGAAACCATTTGGAAATGAATATGATTTTCTCCAAAATTAAAATTAAAATGACCTGAAAATAAATTTATGTTTTTCAAATTAAATGAAGTTCGAAAATAGAAATAAATCATTTGGTAATAATGAGTCATTGAATACAAAAGAATTAAATATATTTTCTCATAGATTCTTTTACGGTAAAATCATCATGATTTTAACGGAATTAAAATTGGGTTGAGAAGATTATTTAATTGGAAATATGAAGAGAAATTTATTTTGGGAAATAGAAAAACAAATGTCAAGTTTGATCGAATTATAAAGTATTTGGTTAAAGCTCGGGAAGTACTTGTAATTGGACCAGATATGGGAGAGGCCCAAAAACCCATCATGTTAAAGGGGTGGATGGCAAACCATAGTTAGAATAGGAGTTTGTTTTTCTAGTTGAAATAAACTTCTACAATTCAACAAGGTTTCTACCTTCTATCCCTATAAATAGATGACATCAATAGGGATATTTACAAAAAAACTTTAATATATTGTTACTTTGTCCAAAAATAGAGAGAATTTATTCTTAACTATTGAAATTATTTTTTAAAATAACAATTTTTGTTGATTTTTATTTGAAAAGAGATTTTCTATTTTCACACTAAAGAAACGAAAACTATTTCTAGTTCTGTGTTTTGATTCGAATCATTCGAGCTCATACTCGAAACTGTTCATGATACGAGAATAGTGGAGAAGATTGTTTGGTTGAATGCTAGGAACGACAATGATCCATCTATCTTAAAACACATGTGAATTCGGTCTAGGATTTATTGATATAAATATCCCAAACTGGGTTGATTTTCAAAATTTTAATTTTTATTATGCAAAAAATAATGTTTTCAAATCAAATATTTTCCAACAGCGTCATCTATTTATAAAGAGAGATACGAGAATTCTAGTTGAATTAGTAAAATACCAATAATATTTATTTAATATAAAAAAATATTATACTCTAAGTAGAACGGGGTGGACGACACACCCTAGTAAATAATACTAGGGATGTCGCCCCTCTCTCTCCCTTATGATAAGGGGATTTGGGTCTCTCCTATATTAGATCCAATTATATGTGCTTCGTAGAATTTTAACTCAGCATTTTATAATTTAATTCAACCCAATACTTGTTTTTTTATTTCATAAAAAAAATATTATTTAATTAGATAAATTAAATTAAATTTTCAATTAAATAATTTTCTCAACCGAATTTTAGTTCCGTTAAATGCATGACAACTTCACTATAAAAGAATATATAAGGAAATATATTTAATTTTCATATTCAATGGATTCTCAATGGCTAATTAATTCAATTATATTGTCTAACTTCAATTATTTAATTAATTAAATAATAATTTAAAAAACTTAAATTAATTCTTAAGTTATTTTTATCCATTGAATGTCACCCACTTCTCGAACTTCATCATTTTCATCCATTTTTGTACATTTGGTTTTACATGCAACTTATTTTTGGTTTCAATGAGATAGCACAGGGATCGACTGGACATATGTAATTAGGGCTCAGATAATAATTAAGCTTTAGCTCTTTCGCCTATTAATTATAAACTTATTTAGTCATGAAGTCATTCCACTATAGTATCATGACTGAGTTTGATGCAATCATAAGCCAACTATAAATCCAACTAAGGCAAGTGCGCCTATTAATTAATAGTATAACTATGGTGAGCAAAGATATCCTTCCCACGAAGACTAAAAGTACTAGCAATTACCGTCTTTGTATTATTTAGCTGATAAATTCAAGTGATTGATTAAAAATAAAATTAACTAAATTAATTAACTACAAAAGCAACAAAGAATAAATTAGAAAAATAATAGAATAATAACCAAGAAGTGAAACAATACCCAGGAAAGAATTTACCTAGATTTCATCTATCATTATCAATCTAAATTACGTAATTTCTTCAACTAGTATCTTGATCCATAGAAATCCCTAAATTATGTTAATATCTCTCTTCAAGATTAAGAGCAACTGACTCTAGGTTGATTAATTGAAATTTCTTTCTAATTAACACCCTTATTATCAAATTAACTCGATTTATGGACTTCATTATTAGATTTGACTCTAATCCGATAGATTTATGTCGTCCTATTTTTACGATTGCATGCAACTTCACTCAATTACATTAGATCTACTCTTAAATAGGGTCTATTCCGCCTCTAATTGAAGCACATCAAACATGGATCAATAGTCTAGAAATATTAAAAAAAAATTAATAACACATAATTGAGAACAAGATCTAAGTATTTATTGCGTAAAATAGAAATCAAACAACAGAATCCATCATAGGGTTCATCTCCTTATGTATTTAGAAAATTAGCTCATGCTAGTAAATAAAAACATTCAAAAGACAGTATAACCGAAAGAAATAAAGAAATTGATTATAATCTCTTAAGAAATCAACTGGTAATATTCAATCTTGAAGGAATCTACTTTTGAATCGGCTTTAATGTTGTTTTTCGAGTTATTTTCTTGACCATTCTATGACGACTCTCTCCTATCTTCTTATTTTTGTCATATATAGGCCTTAGAATGCCTGAAAAACCCTAAAAATCGCATTTTTTTCTATTTGGAATGTAATTTGTGAAATTGACACGGCCTACCACATGGTCGTATGGCTCACACGACCGGGTGTCTAGGTCATATGGAATGGGTCAGCCCGTGTGGCTCCTATAACTTGCTTTGATTATCTGATTTTCACTCCTTTTTCTCCCAAATTCTCTCCTAAGTATAAAAATATGAATTTAAAGGATTAGGAGCACAAAAGTCACCAGTAACATCGATTAATCACCCAAAAATGCTTTAAGAATGAGGCTAAAATCATGTTACTTTTAGCACCTATCAAATATCCCCACACTTAAGCGTTTGCTTGTGCTCAAGCAAAATCCTCAACCCACATTCAAGTTAACTTCCATCAAGTTATTGTTTTCACCAATAATTTCTTAAGATAATTTGAAAATATTCATACATGTAAAATTCGTACCAAAATAACTCTAGACAGCAAAAGCAATCCAAGCAGACAATTTAAAGCTTTAAAAACATCAGGCATCTTCCCTATCTCAAAAGTTACTTGAAATTCAAACTAAACTAGAAATAACATCCTCACTAAAGATTCACTCTAAGCACTCAAAGTGTTTAAGTTTCAAGTAATATGCTTTCAATAGTCAAACGAGAAGTGTTATTACCATAGGCTTGCTTCAAAATCAAATCTCCACCACTATAGAATGAGATGATATATCAATCAAGAGGTTTTTACAAAGTTGTAATGGGGCTTAGGTTAAGGGTATCGAAAATTTCAGAATAATTGGATAAAATTGATAATCGAGTTAATAAGTTACCAAACTAGAAAAAAAAATCAGTTGTTGAATTAAAGGAATTTCCATCAATGAGAAAAAAAAATGAAAACAGGCTTTTCAACAAAATATGAAACTAACGATTCTAGATCAATTTTTTTTGTTTTTTTTAATTCTTGATTTTTTTCTTCTTTTTTTTTTCCTTTTTCTGTTTTTTCAGAGAACAAAGTAAAATTTAGCAATGCAAATAATGAAACATAGTCAGGCAACTAACCAAATCAAATCTTGACAAAAAGGAAGCCAGTAAAAGGGATAGTTTACAAGATAGATATGGGTTATGGGTTAAAATTGACGGTTTGGAAGAAAAAAATGTGTTAGGATCAAGGGGGTTTACTAAGGAATAATACAACAGGTAAGCTAATTGAAGGTTAGGTTCTAAGTGTCTCTACCATCTCAGTATATCAAATCAATAGTGTGGTCTCGACATGCACAATCAAAGCAAGTTCTAAAAGAACAAATCAAGTTTACATTACTCACAAACAAAAATAAAATGAGCATGAAAAAAATATATGCTCTATAGGCTCAAAAACTCAAAAAATTATGGTTTTGATGATAAACTTGCAAATTTAAAATTTCAAAACAATTCTTTAGTTCAGTGGGACAAACTAAAACAATAATTTCTAAAAAAAAATAGCTTATCATGCTTGACTCTCTCGTGTCTTAAAGTATAATTCAAACAACACACAAAAATCCACAATTTATTCCAAAATAAAATAAATAAAAACTCCAAATTAAAAAAACAATTAACTCTAATGCTAGGTGTGAGAAAATTACTTAAGCACAAACAATAATTCAGGGACTATATCACATAAGCATATAAACATCCTCCCCAATCTTAAGATGTATATTGCCCTCAATGTACAAACAAATATAAAAAAAATGAGCAAAATATCATAAGGGAGGGAGATAACTAAAATTGCCATGAATTTGGATAAATTCACTGGAACAGTGAAAACTGAAATCATAGGCGATTCTAAATGAATTACATGTTTCTGACTAATAAGAAATAGAAAAAAGTAAGATAGAGAGATTACAAACTAGAAAAAACAATTGAAAAATCATAACAAAAAATGCATAATAAAATATATAAATCTAGAAAATAAAATAAATATAAATATAAATAGGGCTTGGGTAGGGAGGAACAAAGAAATAAAAAGACAAAAGAAAAAAAATCTAGCTTTTAAGAGGAAAAAAAGTACATAGCCATGTGGACAGGCTGTGTAAAATCACCCAGACCATGTGAGCAAAAAAAGGTAAAAAGAAGCCCAGTATCCATACGATGTAAGACACGGCTGTGTGTCACACATGACCATGTGCAATGCTCTATACCTGTGTGGGTTAAAATAAAATTGAAAAATTTAGCTTCAGTATGCACACAGCTTGGGACATGCACAACAACATCCACCCCCGACTAATCCATCTCCGACACCTGTGGTACCTCAAGTGATTAATCTGATGAGATTTAAGAAGCCCCCTGTTGATAAAATTAGAAAATACGAGGCCGACGAATTCAGGGCCACAGTTAATGATGATGCTGAGTGGGCTGAATTTTGGCTCGATAACACTATCCGTGTATTCGAAGAATTGTCATGTATGCCCGACGAGTGTTTGAAATGTGACATGTCTTTGTTACGCAATTCTGCCTATCATTGGTGGAACACTATAGTGTCGGTTGTGCCGAAAGAGCGGGTCACCTGGGAATCTTTTCAGACTGAGTTCCGTAAGAAATATATCAGTCAGAGATCCATTGATCAGAAACATAAAGAATTTCTTGAACTTAAACAAGGCCGTATGTCTGTCACTGAATATAAGCAGGAATTTGTGCGACATAGCAGATATGCTCGAGAGTGTGTGTCAACCGAAGGTATTCTGTGTAAGAGATTTGAAGATAGGCTGAATGAAGACATTAAACTTTTAGTTGGCATGCTTGAGATAAAAGAGTTTGTGATACTTGTTGAACGAGCTTGCAAAGCCGAAGAGCTCGGGAAAGAGAAGAGAATAGCTAACTTTGAAGATAGAGATTCTCGTAAAAGAACATTCAGTAAATCGTTCCAGTCGACCTCAAAGAAATTCAGAGAGGATCATATCCGATCTAAAGCTACTGCAGGCTTTTCTAGATGAGATCAAGATCGACCTCCTGTGAGTTCACGAGCCACTTCAGTTGCTAGTGTTGGCAATATTCGACAGAATAGATCAGAGTGCAAGCATTGTGGTAAATGGCATACTAGAGATTGTAGATTGCATGATCGGTCTTGTTTTAAGTGTGGATCGAAGGATCATTTTATTCGAGAGTGTCCAATGATAGCCAAGCAAAACACTGCTCAGAGTACCAGACCGAGTAATATGTCAGTGCTTGGTAGACCACCCAAACCTACAGGTAATGTAAGTGGCAATCAGATAGGGACAAAAGATACGGTAGTTCGATCTGAGGCTTATGTACCTATCAGGAGCATACGCTATACGCGCTCGTGAGGAGGCTTCTTCCCCAGATGTCATTACTGGTACTTTCACTCTTTATGATACTAATGTTATTGTATTGATTGATCCTGGTTCAATTCATTCATATGTGTGTGAGACTTTAGTATCCAGTAAGACTTTGCCTGTTGAGTCTACTGAGTTTGTGATTAGAGTATCAAACCTCCTGGGCCAGTGTGATTTGGTTGACAAAGTGTGTAAGAATTGTCCGTTGATGATTCGAGATTCATGTTTTTCGGTTGATTTGATGTTGTTGCCACTCGACGAGTTTGATATTATTCCAGGTATAGACTGGTTGACTTTACACGATGCTATGGTTAACTGCAAAAGAAAGACTATTGATTTAAGATGCCAGAATGACGAGATTATTCAGATTGAATCCAATGATCTAAATGGTTTATCGGCAGTGATATCCTCGATGTTGGCTCAGAAGTATGTAAGAAAAGGTTATGAAGCTTACTCTGCATATGTTCTTGATAGTAAAGTGACTGAAAAGAAGATTGAATCTGTACCAGTTGTGTGTGAGTATTCAGATGTGTTTACCGAAGAATTGTCAAGTTTGCCACCTATTCGAGAGGTTGAGTTTGGTATTGAGTTAGTACCGGGGACGACTCTGATTTAGGTAGCTCCATACCGTATGGTACCGACTGAATTAAAAGATTTGAAAGCACAGTTGTAAGAGTTGACAGATAGAGGTTTCGCAAAACCGAGTTTCACTCCCTGGGGTGCGCCAGTTCGATTTGTGAAATAGAAAGATGGAACGATAAGAATGTGTATTGATTACCGGCAGTTCAATAAGGTGACTATAAAAAATAAATATCCATTGCTGCGGATAGATGATTTGTTCGATCAGCTAAAAAGGGCTTTAGTGTTTTCAAAGATAGATGATTTGATGAATATGTTTGCATTCGGTTATATGCATTAGATATGTATTGGGTTATAAATTTAAGATGAGTATATATATACAATCGGATATAATATGTGTTTAGTATATATATACATGTTTGGTTATATGCATTCAGTTATAATGTTTATTTAGTATATATATATGATCGGTTATATGCACATGATGTATATGTATACATATATTCAAATGTATGCATTTGACAGGTACATATATTTGATTATAAATAAAATGGTTTAAGGACAGCAAATGCTAATAAAATAATTAATTGTGTTATTTATGATTTCAGTGAATTTAATTTGGAAATTATATGACTTTTATATATATTTTAGTTATGCTATAGACTTACTAAGCTATATAAGCTTACTTTGTTCGTTTACATCTCTCTGTTTTATAGACTTAAAAATTCAAGCTTTAAGCTTGGGGATCGTCAGCAAAGTTCATCACTCTATCTACTATCTCGGTATTTAAATGTTAGAACTTAAGTTATGCCATGTATAGACTGGACATTATTTTTGTATGTTGTATTTTGAGATATTGTTTATGTAAATATTAGCCATGCGAGAATGGCTTATTTCCCTATGGTTTAGATCGTTGCAATGTTGATTTTTTGTTTTAAAATAGTTAATTTAGATTTGAAATTAGTCAAATAGCCGAATATTCATAAGGTAGAATGTCATTTAGATTGAATGTTAAGAGGTTATAAAGAATAAGTAGATAAGTTCAGGTACAATTTGAGTTAAACAAATTTTCATATAGATTTTAAAATTTTTGAATTCAAATAAACGTCGGTTCTGAGTTGTGTTTTGTTCAGTAATGCCTTGTAACCCTAATTTGGTGATAGATATGGGTTAGGGGTGTTACAGAACCTTTGGAATCTTCAAAACCCCACTTTCAGCTATGTATTTGTACCCTTTTGAATCAAGAGTACTCAACGAAATTAAATTTCTCTTCAATTCTAGAACATGTCGTACATCACTAAGTGTTCTGACAACTTCATCAAACATCTTAACTTTAATTGTTCCAACACCTGCGATTCTACATGAAGCATTATTTCCCATCAAAACAACACCTTCAGACATTGTTTCATAAGTTGTAAACCAATCCTGATTGGGACTCATATGGAAGGTGATCCACTCCTCGCTCACTTTAGAATTGTTGACAGAAGCGACTAAAAGTTCACCATTGCTGTAGTCTTCTACAACATCAGCTTTACCAGAATTTTCTGGTTGTTTTCCATTTTGAGTCGCATCCACCATTTTGACCTTTTTTAGTACCTTATAGCACTCAGATTTAATGTGCTTTTTTTTTCTTGTAAAAGTTACAAGTTTTACCTCTATTTCAAGACTTCGATCTACCTTTAGATTTACCACGAGGATTTCGTTCCTATGTCCTTCCACAATCATCATCAACATTATTATCTTCTCTCCAACGAAGAATGAGACCCTCTCCCTAAGAGTCGATTTTAACCACAAGATACTTCATCTTATCATACGAGGTTAAAGAATCATAAACCTCATCAACTGTGAGAGACTCGCGGCTATATAAAACCATATCTCTAAAGGTTGAATAAGACGGGGGCAACGAACAAAGTAGAATCAACCCTAGATCTTGCTTATCATACCGAACCTCTATGGCCTCCAAGTTTGAGAGAATTTTTTTAAACACTGTTAAGTGTTCGTGCACAGACGCACCTTCCTCCAAACGATGAGCATAAAGACGCTGCTTCATATGTAGCTTGCTAGTTAGAGTTTTCGACATACATATTTGTTCCAACCTCTTCCATAATCCAGCGACGGTCTTCTTCTTCATCACATCCTGCAAAATTTAGTTAGACAAATGTCGATGTAACTGTGTTAACGCCTTTCGATCCTTGTGCTTCTTCTCTTCCTCTGTCAATGTTGAAGGCATCTTATCTACCCCTAACAGGGCTTCCTCTAAGTCCATTTGTGCAAGAATTTCCTGCATCGTTATCTGCCACAACGCGAATCTAGTGTTGCGATCCAACAGCGGAATCTCATACTTCAAAGACGCCATTACCGTGATTGAGATGAACAACCCGAAAGCTCGGATACTAATTTGTTAAAAATAGAATGTCGGTAATGAAAATTTATCGCAAAGAAAAAAAGAGAGAAAAATAAAGAACACACAGATTTTACGTGGAAACCTTTTTAGGAAAAAAACCACGGGCAGAGGAGAAGATAATTCACTATATCGAATTCGAATAATTACAAAAGGAGTATACTAGGTCTATTTATAGGCTTGTAAAACCATATTCTAATAGGAGTGTAGTAAGATTGAAACACCATATTCTAATCAATATCAAATAGATGGAGTTTAATAAGGTTTAAAAAACCTTATTCTAAAATAAAATAAAAGAAGTGTAGTTCTATATGGATTTTACTTTTATTTTATTTTACCAATGTATTCTATTTAAATAAGGATTCGGGTCACTTAATTCTAACATGATCTATTTCTACTCCATACTTTACACTGCCATTGTCTACTTATAAATACTATTAAAATAATTGGAATTGTAAACTTCAATAAGAAAACCTGATTGTGGGTTCTTGGCATAAACATTTTTATTTTATTTCACCACCGTACTTTTCAAAATAAGATCATCCCACAAACTCCTGATATTGCTCCCCGTTTTATGAATTTTCAATTAAGCATTGACTTTGTTTTGGTATCAGTCCACCATGATTGCCTAGCAAACATCTACACCACCACTGATGACCCTTTGTCCTTACGACAAACCTTCCGTTTCAAGCTCAACATTGTTGAAAATGAGTACCAGCTTCACCAAATTCTGTTTCCCATGTTTACAAGACTCCGAATCAACACAGCCTCTGTTGGTTATCACAGCTTCATTCATGAAATTCTCCAACGTGAACGAAGAATGTCACATTGGGTGCTTAGCAGAGGAATTAATTGTAAAGCGTTGCCTCTACGATCAGTGATACAGGCATCCATTATGGATCATTACAATTATGGGATTTTGATGGGAAGAGCTATCGCTGAATCAGAATCAGAGTTTGAAAATGTTAAAAATGGCTTTCATGCAGACCATAGCAGTTCGAGGCATGCAAGTTGCAGCTAAAGCATATGCTGCTATTTTGTTACTTTTAGTTGATTTTTTGTTACTTAGCTACACTAGAACTAAGTTAGTAATGTATTTGATGTAATTTGGTGCTGATAGATTTGATAAATCAGGTTAACCAAGTGTGCAAGCAAAGTTTTATAAGTTTCAAGACTTTGTTAGTGGAGTTAGGTATGTTTATGTAATATTTTCATCTTTTGACAAGTTGATTACTTGTTATATGTAATGCTTTTGTTTTCAGAAATTGATGATGAATCATTCAACAAAAAATTCTCTTCTTGTTTTGGTTCTTATTCAAGCTTTCTGTTCTTAGTTGCTTGAGCTCGTTTCCTTTGTTTGTTTAGCAAGATATTGTGGCTTAAAGCACAAGAATACACAGAAAACTCTTATTTTGTTTTCTAAGTTCTTACAGAAAACATTAACGACGGCATGGTTCTGGCTAAAGAGTACTTGGTTAAGGAGATGCTAAAGACGGTAAGAATAGAAGTTGGAGATGAAGAAGACTGCATGATATGTTTGGAGGAGCTCGAGGTTGGGTTTGATGCTTTTCGGATGCCTTGTTCTCATACTTTTCATGGTGATTGCATCGAGAAGTGGTTGAGGCATGGCCATTGTTGCCCTATTTGCCGGTTTAAAATACCAGCCAATTAGGCTTAGATATGAACTTTGTGTATTTCACGTTCTTTCATTTGTTTCTTATTGAAGCTATTTTAATTATTTTATAACTTTTGTAAATGGATTTAAAAGAGTAGTTATTTTACCAAGAGAAACTGATGGTAAATTTCATTATGAATGTTGTCATTGTTGGAGCTGTAGGTGATAGTTATGCAAATAGGAAAAATGAGTATGAGGAAAACATAAGAATAAGAACAAAACCAAATGATGCAAAATGAAACCAGATACGATGTCTACAGTGATGCAATACGAAACCAAATATGATGTTTAAAATGATGCATGACATGAGTGAAAGACACGGTTTCATCAAACAGCATTGAACTACATGGGTGAGGAAGTTTACATGGTACTAGGAAAGCTTTGCCTTGAAAAGAAATAGCATGACTATAGAGAACCATGAATAGTTTCTTTATTAACAGAAAGAAAACAAAAGCATCTCTCAAGAGTCTGATCTTAAGGTATTTATACAGACTTTGTTAACTGCTTAATAACTAGCAGCTAACCATTTTTTAACAAACTAACTACTAACTCTTCAACTGTTACAACAGGTTGACTCATTCTTTAATATGCTTAGACATGAAATAAGCCTCCAACAACATTTGCTGCCGCTGACAAGTGTCCACTGTCTACCAGAGTTCCCCCAAACACTTCAGTAGGACCAAATTCCCGGTGTCAAGTGTCGTAAAATAGCCCCAATGAAGTGATCAGAGGAACTCCAGGGAACAGCTGACTTTCCCTTTCTCACGCTATGCAACACTTTCTTGGTATATTTATGCTCCGAGGGTTCGGTGTATAAATAGGCAAAGGTGCACAGTTTGAAATGGTGATCCACAGGTGGGGTAAATGATAGCTTTGATGTTGTTGAAATTGAACCTGCCCAATATTTGAGGGAAAATAAATAAAGGGATATAGCAGCGATAGAAGTGAAGAGAATAATAGTAACAAGTGGACAAAAGGCCTTTTGGATTCCCCAACTCTTACAATGTAAAGGTCTGTCCATTCCAACCTTTTCTTTTCACTTTTCATATGAAAAAGAAACCGTTTCTCAAGTATGAGACACCATGCCTCGTGATGGCAACATTAACTTGGCCTTGAGAAATTTTATTTAGTGCAATCTCTTGTAGCATCAGCAATACATAAGAGGCATAGTTGAAATGATATTCTGACAATAGCAATACATAAGAGGCATAGTTGAAATGATATTCTGACAATAGCCTAACCTTGCTAGAAAAGCTATCAAGGATTGCTAGTTAGCCATGAAACTATACTTAATGATACAGCTGATAAAAAAGCATAATTCCCTTCAAATTAATCAAGAAAGATTATTTTCAGTATCTGATCCTGATTAACCTCAATTATTATGTAAGACACTGACAATTTTCTTCAGTATTGCTGACGATATATACTTTTATTCCCATGTGAAAAGTTAATCTAGACGCAATAACAGCCCAGATGAATCCTTAGTAACGATTTTAGAGGTCTTGAGTTGCATAAAATTCTGGCCATATATACTTTTTATTCTCTACCCGTCATTTTCTTCACCCCACATGGTCTCTAAGCAGCAGCTAGTTGAAATCTGGTATTCACAATGGACCTTTTTGTGTAATGCCTTCTCAAAAACATACCTAGAAGTGTTAATGGAAGATATATCAAAGTTATTAAGGGCAATGCATATAGCGCTTTCTGAACTATGACAAGGATAGAAGCATGGAAAAGGTGTTGGGAGAGCTCATGTCCAATCATCTCAAGAATATTCTCTATCTCCACATCTCTAGTCCCCAAATGCCATAATTCTGGCTGGATTCAGTTTCAGTATTGCCATGTGTGGATTTGTTTTCATATCTAATGCCGGTCCGATCTGCTGAAGGGTCACAATTACTTGGCCACTAGAGCCTTCACCTATAAATAGGTAGGTTGGCTTCTTATTGCCTAAGCATCTAACCGCGAAGGAGAAATAGAGAGTCAGCTGTCCTCTTGAGTTCCCCTGATCACTTCACTGGGGTTATGGGGTCTGCTCTTCTCAGAGCCTTGTTAAAGGGGAGGTCCCTGATGACCTACTGAAGTGTTTGGGGGAACTCTGGCTGCCACCTGACACTGATTACAGGGCTGAACATATGAAGGCAAGGTTGGCGGATATATAATCTTCTGTCTTCAACTTACACATATTATCATGTTTATATGACATACCATGCATCAGGATTTCTAGCATTAAGACTTCTAGCCGTTCAAACAATCAGCAGTTCCGCAGGTGGACGAATTTCGGCTCTGTGATGTCCAAACAAAGAGCCTCTGCCTTCGCATAGTAGCCTAACTGTCACAAGCTTCTTTAGCTTCCCGTCTTCCATAAGGTCTGGAACGTGGATCAATGGGATAAAAACTTGCCCTAGATGATGATGCAGGAAGGCAGGAGGATGGTTTATTTCTGTTACTTCATCGATATAATCACAGTCGTGTAGCAGCAGCGAAACTCCACAAAAATAAAGCAATCAAGGATCAGACATCCTTATTAAATAAGCCATCAAGAAAAGAAAAAAAAATACAACGAATACTAATGCTAGCAGTAAAATAATAGACTGACTACTTTAGGTTATTCTGGAGCAACATCAGTTCTGGTATGTTTTTGAGTAGACCATACAAGCTGGTATAAGCTGTCATCTGTTCTTCCCAAATGATTTTCAGTTTTGTTTTAATGTATCTTTAATCGTATCAATCATGTGGCGCATGCAGAAGAATGTCATATCTGTCATTGCACTTCATCTGAATTTAGAACAAAAAAAAAGCCCTATTTTTTTAAAATTTACCGAAATGGGCCCGGTATTTTATTATTTACCGGAATAGGCCATTTTCCCCGAAATCGCGTCCACGTTAGCGCGATTTCAGGAGACGTGTCAGAACATCGCGTCCACGTCAGCGCGTTTTGCTTACGTGGACACAAATCGCGCCTACGAGGACGCGATTTGCTGACGTGGATGAACAATTTTTGTTTTTTAGCTTGGAAAACTTTGAAATGCCATAACTTTTGGCTCGGTTGTCCGATTGAGACGATTTTTTTTCAAATAACTTTTCGAGATCTACGCGCTAACAAACAGCCGAAGGCGGTTTGCCACAGTTTTCGTCGAAAAAGATCATTTTTTGCCCCTAAATTTTGATTTTTCGGTTTAAAATTGAATTTTGAAACATTCAAATCATTATTTCACTTATTTATTTGAAGTAAACACCGGATTTTTTTTACAGAATTGTTGTATTATTTTTTCTGATTTGACACTTGTATGGAATAGGTCCGATAAATCGTTAGAACGTAAATAATATAATTAAGATAATAACAGTATTTCTATAATATGTTAATTAATTAGTTTAGCTTACTTGGTTAAGATGCTTACTCTTTTCCCTTAGTACCTTGGTTCAAATTTTATTCGTAACAATTTTGAATCTTTTTTGTACTTGTTGCTATTGATGTAATATTGAAGAGTTAATTGATTAAAAAAATAAATACAAGTACAAAAAGATTCAAAATTTATTTTTTTTAAATACCAAAAAAGCCCTATATTTTTAAAATTTATCGAAATGGGCCCGGTATTTTATTTTTTTGACCGTTGAGTACTGTTCACGCGCGGGCTGAAATCGCGTCCATGTCAGCGCGAGATTCTGACGTGGAAGGATATCGCGTCCTTGAGAGCGTGATTTCCTTCCACGTCAGCATCTCGCGCTGACGTGGACGCGATTTCCTGACGCGTACCCTGATATCGCGCTGACGTGGACGCGATTTCCTGAAAAAGGGACCATTCCGATAAATAATTAAAAAATGGGCCCATTTCAATAATTTTTGAAAAAAAAGACTTTTATTGATAAATTGCCCAAAATCTTCATCTTATTAAATAATCAGATCATCATTGATAATGGAATCTCAGTGGTATATTTCCACATCAAGCGATGTCAAAAACTCAATTGATGGCAAATAAAATGGCTGCAAAAACCGAAATTACACGCAATTCCAACATTTGTATTAAAGGTCAACATGCCTTAACATCATTTCTTATTCACAAAAGGTCAAGGTGAGGCATGAAAACTTCTAAAATTGCTATATGATTGAGATTGTAAATTTACAACACATAAATTTACACATTTTTAAACATACTAGTAGTAATAAATGTGCATTGTATTTAAAGGATATCTTAACTTATATTTTTAGGGTTGAGGACTCCTGAATTATTTAAAGCTTAGTGGTGAAATGATTTTTGCTTGGTGATGAGTTTTTTTTTTTTTATTGTGTTTCATTCTTCTGCTTATGTATTTATTATTTTGAGAGGTGATGATTGAGTTTTGTCTTTCAGCTATTTGTTTGTTTGCATAGGAGTTGGATGTTTAAGGTCGAGAGTGCTTCAATTTGAATGGTTGTTCTGAAAATTTTTGTAATCTCTTCTATCAAAGAGATTAGTATTTACCAACATTTTCTTTTATTAATAAATTCATATCGATTGATCAGAAAAATAATAAACACAAAAATACAAATATTATAATAAAATAATTTATATAATGTATAAAATTTTGATTAGATGCAAATATAATAATTTAATTAATGTTAATGAGATATAATATTCCTCCATAATCTATTAATCAATTGAAGTACTTAGTTTTTTTGCTCGTGCAATGCATAAGTAGATTATATATATTAATTAAATTATATTAAATTATATTTTTTATAAATTTTATTAATAATTGATAAATAAATTTAAACATGATATTTCAATATTAAAAATATTAAAATTAATAAATAATATTTTATGACTAAATGTAAATAACATATGAAATATGATACAAAATATAAGGAAGAAAATTATATAAAAAATCATCTTCTATGATTAAATTTTGTTGTATATAATGATAAAATATGAATAAGTACTTTTTAATAATTTTTTTTTTTTAATTTATAATAATTATGTTAATTTAATCATTTTCATTTTTTAATTTAATCATTTTCATTTTTCTAAGCATTAATCATTTTATTAGAAAAAGGAAGGCAAACTTCAACCAAAAAAAAAACAAAAGTCAATAGACAATAAGGGCAGCAAACCAACAGTACATAACTGAAAACAAGGACAAAAAAAGCTTTGTACTTCCGAGAAACCTTTGTACTTACGCCATGATTGCCAAGCAGACACCTATTCAGTCGCCAACCCTTTGTACTTCCGAGAAACCTTTGGTTTCAATCTTAACATTCAGCAAAATGAGAGCTAAGTTCACGAAATTATTGGCCCCACGTTTACAGGACTCTGAATCAACACAGACTCGGTTGGTTCATTCATGAACATTTCAGACTTGGCCGAAGAATATCAGATTGGGTGCTTAGGAGTGGAACTAATTATGAAGTCTTGCCATTACGGTTAAAAATACAGGCATTCAATGTGGAGCACGATTACAATCACAATGATGGGATTTTGATGGGGGGGAGCTTTGGCTAAAGCTGCATCAGAATTTGAGAGCAGAAATTATGGCATGGTTCCGGCAAAAGAGTTGTTAGTTAATGAGATGCTAAAGAGGGTTAAAGTTTAAGAAGTAAGAAATTAATATAATAACATAATGAAAACAACTGAAATCAGCTAAAACAGAGAGAAAAGAGAGAAGACGATGACTGAAATTCTGATTTTTTTGTGAATAATATATCGCAAACATTACAAACAGTAATGGATTTATACATGAAGATAGTAGAGAGAAATCATGATACGTGTCAACAAATCATGATACGTGTCAACAAATCATTGACAAAGGTTTTTAAGAAATGAACTGATGACAGCTCATTGAGTTGGTTGAGATAAAATCACACATGTTATTCTTTTGATGATGCAGCAATATTTCATGGAGCATGGCATTGAGAAATTCTGTTGCAGTATAATATTTGACAGAAGATGGAGATGAGAATGATTGTATGGTATATTTGGAGGAACTTAAAGTTGGAGCAGATACTTCTCAGATGCTTTGTTGTCCTACTTTTATTGTTATTGCATCCAAAAGTAGTTGAAGCAAAGTCATTGTTGCCCTATTTGCCGGTTCGAGATGCCAGCCAATTAGACAAAGGTATGAACTGAAGCAATCTGATCATAATTTAATGGATAAGACGAAAAAGAAACTTGAGCAATTTCTGACTTGTTAGTAACTCGTTAAAATATGTGCCATTAAACGATATGATATCTGTCATAGCAATTCCCCAGAAGCTTCAAATGTTCTTAGAAATCAACCAAACACATTCCTGTAGAAGGAGCAGATTCAGGTTGTGATTGGTTGGGTCTTGAGATTTCTTCTTAAGACAACTGATGACACTGAACTCAGAACAAGCCTTGTTTGAAGAAATTAAGGCACGGGAATCAACAACCTTACATCAAATGATCAGAAAAATAAGCTTTGAAAATAGCATAGGCTTGATATTATATAAGTTCAAAAGAATTTATGAACCAGATTCCTCATACTCAATTGAAAGATAAAACTGTAATATGTTACACAGACACCACATTAAGTTCTACTAGAATTTAGCTTTTCCTGGGGTTTTTCTTGTAAAAGAAAAAAAAAGCATATCCTTGAAATACTTTCATACCTAAGAGAGCAATCCCCATGTTTGACTTGGTGTAAAAGAACATTTATTAGAGCATTTCTTTAAACATCATGTATTACTGTTCCTGTTGGTTTAGTAAAGAACTAATTGAAGCATTGAAGAAAATATGAAAAAAGGGATGATTTAATTCATTAACAAAACAACCCTTATATATAAGTCTCAAGTAACAACCTCAACTAAAATTTAAATTCCTATTTCTACTAACAAGCTAACAACTCCTAGCTTCTTACTCCTACTAACAAGCTAGCAAATCTCCCTAGGACTTAGTCTTATTAATAAAAAAACCTTGCAGCCCTTGAGTGATAAACTGTAAAAGTAACATATTTTAATCTCATTCTTAATGCATTTTTGGATGATTAATTATGTAAATTAGTGAATTTGATGCTCCTAATCCTTTAAATTCATATTTCTATACTTAGGAGAGCATTTGGCAACAAAAAGAGCGAAAAACAAGCCAAAATCGGATAAATAAAGTTGTTTTCAGGATCCACATGCCCTGGGAATTTCGACACGGGCAGGCCACACATTCACACGGGCTAGCCACACACCCATGTGCCAGCCGTGTTGATATCGCACCTTGCTTCCCAAATACGCGGAAAAACCCAATTTTTAGGCTTTCTGAGCATTCTAAAGTCTATAAATATCAATTAGAAGAAGATCTAAGGAAGCACTTAGAGAAGATTGAAGAAATCACTCGAAGAACACCATCGGAGCCAACTCAGAAACGGATCTCCTTCAAGATTGAACATCTCCTTTTAACTTCTTTCGAAATTTTATTGAATTTCTTTATGTCTTGTGGTTTTTCTGACTTTGAGATGTTTTCATTTCAAATTATGAACTAAATTCCCTAGATACCTAGGGAAGATGAAACCTATGGTGAATCTTATTATTTGATTTCTGAATTACATGATAAATACTTGATTCTTGTTCTCAATTATGTATGCTTAATTCGTGTTTTAATATTATTAGGATATTAATTCATGTTTAATGTGCTTATTTCAATGGAGAAAAAGTCTCTGTTTAAGAGTAGATCTAGCATAATTGAGTGGAGTTGCTTGCAATCTTAGAAATAGGACGACATAAATCTATTGGATTAGAGTCAAATCTAATAGGGGAATCCATAGATTGAGTTAATGTGACGATAAGGGTTTTAATTAGAAAGAGATTTCACTTAATCAACTTAGAGTCAGTTGTTCTTACTCTCGAAAGAGATATTAACATAATTTAGGGACTTCTACAGATCAAGACACAAGTGAATAAATCGTTTAATTCAGATTCAGAATAATAGATCAAGTCTAGGTGGATTCTTTCTTGGGTATTGTCTTTCTCATTGGTTGTCTTTGTTATTTTTCCCATTTCATCCTCTGTTACGTTCGTAGTTAAATTAGATTAGTTAATTTAGAATAAAAATAATCACTTCAATTTATTGGCTAAATAATAGAAAAACTGTAATTACTAGTACTTTTAGTCCTCGTGGATACGATATTCCCTACTCACCATAGTTATACTATTGTTCGATAGGTGCACTTGCCTTTGTCGTAATTGTAGTTAGTTTAGTGACCATCATTGAGACACTAACATCTCCTCCTAACTCAAGTGTTGCAGACATCAAGTTTATTCTTAAGAAACTCAAATTGACTAACATGAAAAATTTAGTAAAAATATCAGTCACCTAATCATCTGATTTGCAATAAATCAGTTTCTTCAATATCCACCTTCTATGAATTCATTCTCGACTAGTGTAACTTCAAGAGTTACCTCCAATTATTTCTTAGCATGAAATTCCATCTAAATCAAAATTCCATAATTCAAAATCATCACAAGCTACTCCAGAAAAGTCATGAGAGTGGCCAGAGTGCCGCCCCTTCTTCCAATGTCTTGTGTTGTCACTATACTTGCAATTAATACCATTTATGGTTTGATTAACAAATCTTCTCGCAGTTAATAATTCCTTTTTCAATTTTGCATTTTGCGTTGAAAGCTTGATCACTTTACCAACTAAATTCTTAAACTCAACAACATCTACAGGTGTCAATTCTTTCGCATATGAAGTTTCTTCAGTCGACTTTTGATTTTGGAAACATAACCCACTATTCTCTTCTGAAAGTTGCACATTACTCTCGATCTCTTAAGGTAGAATTTTTTTCCGTAGCTCATCAGCATGTTCTTTAGATATTTCATGTGCAAAAGATAATAGTTTATCATCAGAGAGAGATGTCAATTGCTGCTCCAAGAGAGTTACATTTACATGCAACTTCTTATTCTCAAAACAATTTATTTTCAGTTGTTCTTTTAGGATACGATTATCTGCCGATTTTATCTCAAGCTCAAAACTCTTTTCATTACATTGTGTCATCAATTTCATAATTATTTGTTGCATTGATGTTATTCCTTCCTGACACTTGGATACCAGTTGCTCCTCCTCAAATGGATTCAATGAGAAACTCTTCTTCTACATCTTGATCCTAAACAATTCATTGCCACTAGAGTTAAGGATCAGACACCTTCCCTCATCGAGCATCACCTTGAATCCCTTCTCTACCAATTGCCCCACACTCAACAAGTTTTAATCAATCTCAAGTACAAACAAAACATTTGAAATCAACTTAGTTCCAGCACAACTCTCTATTACTACTGTGCCTCTTCCATTCACTTCTAGGAACTCTCTATTTCATATCCTCACTTTCGACTTCAATGACCTGTCAAGGTATTTAAACAGCTTCTCATTGCAAGTCATATGATTAGTACAACCATTATCGACTAACCAACTGTCACATAGAGTTTTTGATGAGAAGTAAGAGATGACAAACAAATAGTCCTCTTCTTCTTTAACTGTAGCATGTGTTCTACCTTGTTTTTGATTTCTCGGTTCCTTATAAAACCTCTCGATGTGCTCCCATCAAGTTGCACCTTCTGCATTTCACATTTGGCCTTCTCCAACACTTGAAATAGGGATGATTTTGTTTTCCACAATAGTTACATGAAGAATACTTATTATGATTTTCAGTACTATTACCTTTTGAAACAGTTTCTGAACCACTATTGCAATCACTCTTCTTCCCATTCCATTTCTAATTCTCTCATCATTCACTCTGATGTACCTTAGCCTTTAATGTTCCTTCTATGCTTCCTTCTTACCTCATCATCCTCCTTTGCTCTTGTTCTTGTAAAGCATTGATAAACTCCACTACTCTCAACTGATTCAAGTCCTTGGTGTTCTCTAAAGAGGCAATTGTTGATTCATACTTCTCAGGCACAAAGACTAGTATTTTTTATACCAATCTAGAATCAGAAAGATCAGTCCCGAGAACTTTTACCTTGTTGGCAATATCTATCAACTTGTCTTAGTATTCTTTGATTGACAAAGAATATTTCATTTGTAGCCTCTCAAATTCTCTTATCAAGTTCAATACCTTCATACTCGTGATCCTTTCATCTCCTTGATACTCAGCCTTAAGGCAGTCCCATATCTCTTTCGCTGATCCAAAAGTCATAATTCTATTGAATATGGCTAGTGAAATCGAAGCATAAAGACAAGTCTTTGCCTTAGCCTTCCTAGTGGTTCTCTTGTTGTGTATTTTGATCTAGTTCATAGTTGGATTGTTGAGAAGTGGAGTCACCTCATAGTCTTCCTTGATAGCTTTCCAATAATCATAACCCTCCATGTATACTTGCATTCTAACGACCATGCTTGATAATTCTCTCCATCAAACACAGATGGGGCTAAAGCAGACAAATTATTTGATCCCGATTTCATTTTCCTCAAAACCTCACAAGTGTATCTATTAATTTTCTCTCAGAACTCTCACAAAACTTTTCTCATAAGTCCCTCAAGAAAAATAGCTCTTGATACCACTATTGGTTTAGTAAATAATTAATAGAAGCATAGAAAAAAATATGAATGAATGGATGATTTAATTAATTAACAAAAAAGCCCTTATATACAAGTCTCAAGTAACAACCTCAACCAAAATTTAAATTGCTACTCCTAATAACAAGCTAACAAATCTCCCTAGGTCTTAGTCTTATTAATAGAAAACTTTGCAGCCCTTGAGACACTAATAGTCTTCATAGATTTACATCAATAATTTTGAGAAAAGCAGGAGATGGTAGCTTGGCATAAGGTTAGTAAGCAAGTTCTACTAGCTTAGATGGTTCTTTCTTCACAGGCTGCCAATAAGAATAAAGGTGAGTTCCTCCTGCATATTTGTTTACTAGCTCTTTCTGTGGCAGTTTGGTGGAGAAATGGTTTCATTTATTCTTCTCTTGTGCTTTTAGCAAGCGAATGCAAGATAAGGTCATTGGGTAATAAAATTTAATGTTTAGTCCTTTAGCAAATAGTATTTCATTAATGTTGGCACTGTTGGAGCAATAGATGATAGTTATGCAAATATCTACAAACCTTTGAAAATTGAGTATCATTAAAACATAAGAATAAAAATTACACAAAATGATGCAAAAAGAAACCAGATATGATGTGTATAATGATGCAATAAGAAACCCAATATGACTTCTACAATGTTGGAAGACATGACAGCAGTGAATTACATAAAGCAATAGATGAGGTTGTTTACATGGCACTGGGAAAGCTTACCTAGACCTGAAAATAAGCCACCAACCATATTTGTTACTTCTAACTAGAGTCAACCATCTCCTAGAGTTCCCCCAAACGCTTCAGTAGGATAAAGTTTACTCGGCTAAGAGTCTTAAAATAACCCCACCTAGTGAAGTGTTCACTTCACATTCCCTTTCTTATGTTTGTAGTTTCTTTACCATTTATGCACTGAGGGTTCACTGTAAAAATGGGAAAGGTTCAATAAACTTAGATATTGAGACATTTTACAAAGGAGATCTATGGAGGGGAAAATGATTGAGAGTAGGTAGTACTCGTAACTTTCAAGCTGTTGGAATGAACCTGGCCTATATTTGAAGTAAAATTAAAGGGAATGCATATAACATTTTTTTAATTATGAAAATGACAGAAGATTAGAAAAGGTGTGGGGAGAGAACTTGTTGGAACTAAAAAATCAGATTGAAGAAATTTTACAAAGACTTGAGCTTTAATCTTCAAAGTCTTGCTGAACAATCAAGCAAAATCGGGAAAGAACTTTGAGAAAAGAAATGCTTAAGTAAAGACCAAGAGTTGAAGAAGAATTCTGAAAGATTTCATTAACTTGAAATGAGGCATAATGCCATTACATATACTAGACAATTTGCTAGTCAAAATAATACAATCTCAACTAAATATCTACCTAACTCCATTAAGTAATCTTGAAATTTGTTAAACATGACTTGTACACTTTGTAAAGCTGATTTATCAGCTCAAACATCACCAAATTACATCAAGTACATTAAAAACTTAGTTCTAATCTAACTAAGTTGCAAAACATCAATTGAAGTAAAAAAAAATGAAACACAACAGCAGCATGAGCTTCAGCTGCACCCGTATGGCTCGAACAGCTTCCTTTCTTCTTTGTCTGCATGGAGGCCAACTTCAACACTCCTCCTTGGCTTCTATGCTGCAAACTCCCATTTTGGATCTCAAATACTTGAACCTTAACACACAAAGAGGCTTTGTCAAGATATCAGCAAGCTGATCTTCAGAACGCCGGCAGCCCTACGACGCAGTGAAAAAATATAACACCCAGTGATCCTAAACATGGATCCATATTTGAGGAACGAATCGGGGTGAAAAAGGGTTTCAAAATTATCGAATGGTGATTCTGAGTAGACAGCGACGCCTCGCCAATAAGTAATCTGATCTACTATCGAACCAAGCCGCAATCTTTGATGACTCTGACTTCTACGTAATCCACCCAATTGACTATGAACGGAAGGAATCCCCAAACAGTTTTGGAGAAGACTTTTCTTTGAAGGCTGCTAGACTCACCAAGCGAAGAAAAATGGGATTTTATATCTTATTATTTTTTTAGGGTTTCTCAAAATTAAATAAATATAATAATGTTTAAAAAAACTAAAAATTATAATTACATTAATTATAATAAAGATTTCGGTAAACTATATTTATTTATATATGAACCAAAATCATATTTTCATTATGTGTACAACAACCTTGTACATATAATGTGTTCAATATTTGATTACCCAATTAAATTAATTCTATAATTAATTTAATTCATGTGACAACCAAACACAATACCAATTATGTTTTATTCCGTTCATTTCAACTATAGGGTGTGACCCTGTAATTTCTTGTAACGTTACCAGTAATGTTAGAACGATTCCAATGTTACAAACAATTAGTGGCACCTAGCAATGCATCATTGCTACCTAAGTCACAAGAAATCATGATTTGACATAACATTTTTATGATTAATCTTTTCATGCACTAATCCTTAAGTTCTTTATCTCTGGATTGAACATAAGTCATGGAATAGTCACACTTGTATAGTCCATTCCATGTTCCTTGATATCTTAAGTAGACTATGATATACAAATAAGTATGACATCTCATATTAGCTTATTTGAGCATGGCCATGCATTTCTAGTCTCACTCAATCAAGTGGCCTAAGATATTACTCCCATTATGTAGGAGGGACTTATCCTATATCGATCAACCATATCCCTCTACATAGATTGTGGTATATCTAACATCAGCCTTTATAGAACAACCAGTTACGGTGTACATTTGACTGTATCAAAATATACAACTCACGATGTTGGGATTATGATGATCTCAAGTCTAAGGATCATATACATATTAATCACTATGAGTAATGTCGTGACAATTACATAATAATCCAAGAAACATACTCATAACGGGTCAGTACAATATGTTGTTCTCTAACACACATATTCATGCATCGATTTTGATACTCCATATCAATAACAACTCTTTATCATCAATCAACTACATGTTAGTCTTAATGCGTTATCGTTGTCCTATCCAACAATAATACTTGACTAAGGACCTTTTAAGAATAATCATATTATTCTCAGAACATTATTATAAAACAGTTTATTTATACACACAGAAAAGAAACTGAAATAATAATGGTAACGCATTATATTAATAAACATGATAAATCAATTATGTTATTACAATCATCTCATGATTGATCTTTGGGCATACTCTAACAATCTCTCACTAGCACTAAGACCAATCACTTATATATCTAATACCAAGCGACTTAGTGTGACGATCATGCTTCTGCTGTGTCAGAGGCTTGGTCAAGGGATCAGCAATGTTATCATCTGTAGGTACTCTGCATATCTCTACATCCCCTCTATTGATAAACTCTCGAATAAGATGGTAGCGCCTAAGTATATGTTTGGATCGCTGGTGAGATCTAGGTTTTTTAGCTTGTGCAATGGCTCCATTGTTATCACATCGGAGTTCTATAGCATCTGATATGCTAGGCACAACCCCTAGTTCAGTAATGAACTTCTTGATCCAAACCGCTTCTTTTGCTACCTCACTGGCTGCAATATACTCGGCCTCTATTGTAGAATCGACTATTGTACTTTGCTTTGAACTCTTCCAGCTCAAAGCATCGCCATTAAGGCAAAACACAAAACCTGATTGTGATCGAGAATCGTCATTATCGGTTTGGAAGCTGGCATCAGTGTAACCTTTTACACTTAACTCTTCCTCACATTCATATATTAGGAACGTATCTTTAGTTCTTCTTAAGTACTTAAGGATATTCTTGACTGTGGTCTAGTGTCCTTCACCGGGATCTACTTGGTATCTGCTCGTCATACTTAAGGCATATGAGACATCTGGACAGGTACATAACATGGCACACATGATAGATCCAATAGCGGAAGCATATGGAATTTTATTCATGCGTTCTCTCTCTTGTGGAGTTGAAGGACATATTTCCTTCGAGAGTGAAATACCATGTCTCATAGGTAATAATCCTCTCTTAGATTCTTCCACACTGAACCTTTTTAGTACTTTATCTATGTATGTACTTTGGCTTAGACCTAGTATTCGTCTTGATCCATCTCTATAGATATTTACTCCTAAGATGTAAGTGGCTTTGCCCAAGTCCTTCATAGAAAAACAACTTCCTAACCAAGTCTTAATAGACTGCAAGGTAGGTATGTCATTTCCTATGATAAGTATGTCATCTACATACAGTACCAAGAATGTTATAGTGCTCCCACTAACTTTCTTGTAAACACATGGCTCATCTTCATTTTTGATAAAACCAAACTCTTTGATTGTATCGTTAAAACGAAGATTCCAACTTCGAGAAGGTTGCTTTAATCCATAAATGGATCTTTGTGGCTTACATACATTTCTAGCATTCTTTGGATTGACAAAACCTTCAGGTTGTGTTATGTACACATCCTCTTCAAGTTTCCCGTTAAGGAAAGCTGTTTTGACGTCCATCTACCAGATTTCATAGTCATAAAATGCAGCTATAGTGAGCAAGATCCTGATGGATTTAAACATAGCTACAGGAGAAAATGTTTCATCATAGTCAACACCATGAACTTGGTGAAAACCTTTAGCAACTAATCTCCCATTGTATGTTTGTACATTACCATCCATGTCAGTTTTCTTTTTGAAAACCCACTTGCACTCTACGGGTTTAACCCCTTCGGGTGGGTCAGCCAAAGTCCATACCTGGTTTTCATACATGGAATCCATCTCAAATCTCATGGCCTCAAGCTATTTCTCAGAGTCTGGGCTCGTCACCGCTTCTTGATAAGTCCTAAGCTCATCTTGATCTATAAGTAGAACGTCACCATGCGTTGTAATGAGAAATCCATATCTCTTAGGTGCTTGGCGTTCTCTTAAAGATCTACGCGATGGTTGTGTTTCTACAGCAGTTACTTGTTGCTCAATTTCTTGTGGAACTTGTTGTTGTTCTATCTCTGGTTCAGTAGTATTTTATGATTCTAGAAGTTCTTCAAGTTGAATATTTTTTCCACTTCCTTTTTTAGAAACAAATTCTCTCTCTAGGAAGACACCAATCCGAGCAACAAGTATTTTTTTCTCAGTGAGATTAAAGAAATAATATCCTTTGGTTTCTTTTGGATACCCCACAAAAACACAATTTTTAGATTTGGGTTCAAGCTTAGTAGACGTCTGACGTTTAACATAAGCTTTGCAACCCCAAATTTTCATAAAAGACATACTGGGACGTTTCCCAGTCCACATCTCATATGGCGTCTTTTGAACTGATTTAGATGGAACACGATTTAGTGTGAAATTAACTGTCTCAAGTGCATGTCCCCAAAAGGAAATCAGCAGATCAGCATGACTCATCATGGATCGAACCATGTCTAACAAAGTTCGATTTCTTCTCTTAGAAACTCCATTCTATTAAGGAGTACCAGCAGGAGGAAGTTGTAAGACAATCCCACATTGCTTCAAAAGATCATCAAACTCTAAGCTTAAATACTCCCTACCTCGATCAGATCGAAGTGTCTTGATAGTTTTGCCTTGTTGATTTTGTACTTCATTTTTTTAATTCCTTGAACTTTTCAAGGGATTCAAACTTATGGCGCATGAGATAGACATACCCATATCTATTGAAATCATCAGTGAAAGTAATGAAGTAGTGAAATCCTCCTCTAGCCTGTGTATTTATTGGCCCACATACATCAGAATGTATTAGGCTCAATAAATCACAAGCTCGTTCACTTTTACCAGTAAAAGGAGATTTAGTGATTTTTCCTAATAAGCAAGATTCACATACTTCAAATTTTTCAAAAACAAATGAATCCAAGAGACCATCTTTATGGAGCTTGGATATGTGTTCCTCACATATGTGGCCCAAACGACAATGCCATAAATAAGTTTGATTTGAGTCATTTATCTTTTATCTTTTAGTATCTATGTTGTAAATGAGATTCACTTGATCTAAAATATAAAGGCCATTAATCAATTGTGCCGAACCATAGAAAACATTATTGAGATAAAAGGAACAACAATTATTCTTAATAATTATCTCAAAACCATTTTTGTCTAAACAAGATATTGAAATAATGTTTCTATTCAAACTGGGCACATAATAACAATCCTCTAAACATAAACCAAGTCCACTAGGCAAAGATAAATTATATGTTCCCACAGCTAATGCAGCAACCTTTGCTCCATTTCCAACTCGTAGGTCCACATCTCCTCTAGCCAAAGTCCTACTCCTTTGCAGTCCCTGTACAGAAGTACAAATGTGAGAACCACAACCAGTATCTAATACCCATGAGGTAGTAGTTGATAAATTAATATCAATAACATAAATACCTGAAGCAGACGTTCCGCTTATTTTGGCCTTCTTGACTTCCTCAAGGTAGATAGGGCAGCTCAGCTTCCAGTATCTAGTCACACCACAATGAAAACAGTTTCCTTCTTTAGTCACTCCACCTTTAGGTTTCAATGTAGTCTTTACTTTTCCAGGCTTGGGCCTACCTTTGCCCTTGGGCTTTGTCTGAACTTTGGCCTTTCCCTTGCCCTTGTTATTACGGGCCATAAGTATAGGCTTGGGTCCAACCTTTTTCATGTTGCCTTCAGCAGTTCGTAACATACTGAGCAACTGTGGTAGAGTCTTATCAATTTCATTCATATTGAAATTGAGAACAAACTGGCTGTAGCTATCCGGCAACGATTGCAGAATAACATCAGTGACCAACTCTTGGCTCAATAGAAACCCAAGCTTAGACAGGCTTTCAATATAGCCAATCATCTTAAGGACATGAGGTCCTACTGGGCTTCCTTCAGCCAGCTTACATTGGAATAGGGCCTTAGAGATATTGAATCTCTCTTGCCGTGCTTGCCCCTGATAAAATTCTTCCAGGTGCTCAATCATTTCATAAGCAACCATGTCCTCATGTTGCTTCTGAAGCTTAGGATTCATAGTGGCAAGCATAAGACATCCAACGTCTACCATGTCATCGAGATGCTTCTTGTAAGCATCTCTATCAGCCCTCGAGGCATTAGCGGGTGGTTCGTTAGGAACCGGTTGTTCAATGACATATAATTTTCGTTCTTGTTTGAGGACAATCCTTAAGTTACGGAACCAGTCAAGGAAATTTAAACCATTCAATTTGTCATTCTCAAGGACCGATCGCAATGAGAGTGTATTAGTGTTTGCAGCCATAATATATCTACAACAATAAAATATGCGTGTGAAAATTTATCAAATTTATATCAATCATTAAAAGGACTTTATTAATTGATGTTCCCACTATTTTATTACAAAATTAATACCCTCATATATTAGTTTTAGAAAGACTTTCTCGAAAAGTATTTCAAGTGGGTTAAGGATCCATATTTCACCTCCTCTTAAGTCAGCTTTGGCTTTACTCTCAAGATTATGGTTATCTAGGTAAGCAACACTTGCTAATTACATCATATGTAACTCCTAAAGTTTGGTGAACAACTCTTGTTCTAATCATATTATGATTTATCCAAATTACTTGCCTCTAGGTTTTTAATCCTATTAAAATAACCTAGTTAAGTCATTAACCAATTTTAACCAGCGAATATCACTTGTTTATTCTTCGCGTTTAACCAAGATAAATACTAGTACTTCACTTTAGCAGAACCTACACAGTATTGATCGAGGCCTTAATGAGGGCAAAATTGAAAGGCTATGTTGACTTAATATTTTAATAGACGGATTTTATTAAGATCGTTCCATCTCACCAATTATGGTTTATTTTAGTCCATTTAGCCATTTAATTGATCTTATCAATTAATGTGGTTTATTATTATCAAATTTTAACATATTTAAAATTTGGCATGTTTTAGACATCCATAGCATCTCTCATACATGAATAAAGCTATAAATAAATGCAATAGTTATAGCCCATAAACTAAGGTGGTGCAACCCAAGCCAATGGGAGAACCAAAAGGAAACCTAAAGGTGTAAGCCTTTTCTCAAACTATCGGTCCACACTGGTTGGCCCATCTTCCTTCTCGACTAGCCCACAGCAACTCTTGCAAATTACAATATGTAGAAACTCGTTTTACATACGAGGCAGTAAGATGAGAAGAGAAATACAAAAGAATAGTAGTAAGGCACGACACGCGGGTCGTATCTATAAAATTACAATCTTTTATCAAATGGGTCGTCGGGCTATAACTATGTATTTCAAACACCGTGCATGTCAAAAATAGCATACATAATTAAACACTTTGTTATGGTGAATTATAACATATCCTTTCAACTTTTATGGCCCACCAAGTCTTATTTATTAAAAAACATACTTTAAGAAGATGGGGGCTGAGGCAGCGGAGGGAGCGGGCTTGATAACCTCACGATTTGATAAATTTTATCAACAGAATTGTGTTTCCGGGATTTTAATCCTTGAGGTTTCATGCCGGAACAACCCTTGTTCCACTAACCAGTTAACTCTTACTGGAAACTGTCAACACCACCGTCGCACCGTTATAGATCTATTAACACTTAACAGTAATAACATAAAACCGAATAGGCCATAACACTATTATTAACATTTAATCCATTGTCAAAAGGAACGGTTATCAAGTTACTCTTAAACGATTTAAACAGTCGGAAACTTAATAAAATTAAAGCATGCATCTCATACAATTGCATTGCCCAAGTATTTAAACCTAAGTATGTATCACACAAGTGGCTCTGATACCACTGTTGCAATGCTGGCACCTCTACAGCGTAGCGGGAAAATATAACACCCGGTGATCCTAACCATGGATCCATGTGTGAGGAACGAATCAGGGTGAAAAAGGGTTTCAAAATTATCGAATGATGATTCTGAGTAGACAGCGACGCCCCGGTAATCATTAATCTGCTCTACTATCGAACCAAGCTACAATCTTTGATGACTCTGACCTCTACGTAATCCACCCAGTTGACTATGAACGGAAGGAATCCTCAAACAGTTTTGGAGAAGACTTTGCTTTGACGGCTGCTAGACTCAACAAGCAAAGAAAAACGAGATTTTATATCTTATTATTTTTTTAGGGTTTCTCAAAATTAAATAAATATAATAATGTTTAAAAAAATGAAAATTATAATTACATTAATTATAATAAAGATTTCGATAAACTATATTTATTTATATACGAACCAAAATCATATTCTCATTATATGTACAACAACCTTGTACATATAATGTGTTCGATATTTAATTACCCAATTAAATTAATTTTATAATTAATTTAATTCATGTGACAACCAAACACAATACCAATTATGTTTTATTCCGTTCATTTCAACTATATAGGGTGTGACCCTGTAATTTCTTGTAACGTTACCAGTAATGTTAGAACGATTCCATTGTTACAAACAATGAGTGGCACCTAGTAATGCATCCTTGCTACCTAAATCACAAGAAATCATGACTCGACATAACTTTTTTATGATTAATCTTTTCATGCACTAATCGTTAAGTCCTTTATCTCTGGATTGAACACAAGTCATGGAATAGTCACACTTGTATAGTCCATTCCATGTTTCTTGATATCTTAAGTAGACTATGATATACAAATAAGTATGACATCTCATATCAGCTTATTTGAGCATGGTCATGCATTTCTAGTCTCACTGAATTAAGTGGCCTAAGATATTACTCCCATTATGTAGAAGGGACTTATCCTATATAGATCAACCATATCCCTCTACATAGATTGTGGTATATCCAACATCAGCCTTTATAGAACAATCAGTTACGGTATACATTTGACTGTATCAAAATATACAACTCACGATGTTGGGATTATGATGATCTCAAGTCTAAGGATCATATACATATTAATCACTATGAGTAATGTCGTGACAATTACATAATAATCCAAGAAACATACTCATAATGGGTCAGTCCAATATGTTGTTCTCTAACACACATATTCATGCATCGATTCTGACACTCTATATCAATGACAACTCTTTATCATCAATCAACTACATGTTAGTCTTAATGCGTTATCGTTGTCCTATCCAACAATAATACTTGACTAAGGACCTTTTAAGAATAATCATATTATTCTCAGGACATTATTATAAAATAGTTTATTTATACACACAGAAAAGAAATTGAAATAATAATGGTAACGCCTTATATTAATAAACATGATAAATCAAGTATGTTATTACAACCATCTCATGATTGATCTTTGGGCATACTCTAACACTTAACACACAAAGAGGCTTTGTCAAGATATCAGCAAGCTGATCTTCAGAACTGCAATGAATCAGTCTAACTTCTTGAGATTGTTCTATTTCCCTAACAAAATGAAAGTTTATTTTGAAATGCTTTATTCTCCCTAGCAAATTGGTTGTCACATTTGATCTTTGCTGCTTCCTTTTGTTGTAGGTTTAAGTTTGCCATGATTTTTTTTTTAGCCAAATAGCTTGGTTAACAGCTCTTGCAGCTGCCACATACTCTGCCTTAACTGTCGATTGAGCAACAATAGTTTGCTTCTTTGAACTCCAACAAAAAATAGCTGAACCAAGGTTAAACAGATACCTTGAGGCACCTTTCATGTCATCAATTGATCCAGCCCAATCATTATCAGCATAACCAATTAGCTTCATGCTATCAACCTTGGTAAACATCATTCCAAAACTCACTGTACCTTTGATGTGCCTGATAACTCTTTTAGCAGCTTGAAAATGACTTGCATTGCAGCAATGCATGAATCTAGATAGCAAACTTACAGCAAACATGATGTCTAGTCTTGTGGCTGTCAAATACAACAGACATCCCACCAGGCTTCTATAAATTGACTCAGCTTCTCTTTCGAAATCTCCTTGGCTGGTCAGCTTTTCTCCAGTAGCAACTGGTGTACTGATTGCTTTACAATTCAACATAAATAACTTGTTCAGACTCTTCAAGAAAAATGCCTTTTGGCTTAGGAAAACTCCTTACTAAGTTTGAGACACTTCCAAGCCAAGGAAGTATGACATTTCTCCCAAGTCTGACATCTCAAACATGCTCTCCATTTTTCTTTTAGAATCAGCCAACATGCAATTGTTTCCTCCTATAACTAGCAAGTCATCCACATACAAGGAGTCTATGAGTTGTGTTTCATCACCTTCCTTTTTCACCTACAAGGTTGGTTCACTGATGCTTCTCTCGAACCCCAAGCTGGCTAGGTAGTTGTTGATTTTTTTCATACCAGGCTCTTGGTGCCTGTTTTAAGCCATACAAGGCCTTTTTCATCTTGTACACATTTTCCTCCTTGCTTGCAACTTTGAAATCTTCAAGCTGCTCAACATAGATTTCCTCATCAAGAAACCATTGAGGAAGGCAGATTTTACATCAAGCTGATGTATTTTTCATTAGTTTTGTGCAGCTAAAGTAACCAATAGCCTGATCTTGTTAAGTCTAGCCACTGGTGCAAATGTCTCAAAGTAGTTAATGCCATACTTCTGATTGAATCCCTTCACTACTAGCCTTTCCTTCAGCTTGTTCAGAGTTCCATCAGCATTGTGCTTAGCTCGAAACACCTATTTTACTCCTATACCTTCCTGTGGCTGGCCTTCCAACTAATTCCTAGGTCTAGTTTTTGTCAATCATATTCAATTCATCGAGCATGGCCTGTTTCCATCCTTGTTGAGCTTCAGTTTCTTTAAAAATAGCTGGTTCTATAGTAGCTACATCTTTGCTTGCATAAATTTGATACGAACTCGTTTCGTGATTGATTCGAGTCGTTAGTGATGCCCGATCGTGAATTGAGTAGAATAGAATCGTTTCGGTTTAAAGGAAACAAAATAGAAATAATGGCTTCAAACAAAGGTAATAAACAAAATAGATAGGAAACAATAACAAATTAATTGGATAAGACCGAGAATGAACCAACAAATAAGGGAATTGTTGACCCGAATCTCAAAATGGTGCTTAAGTGTTTAACGGTTTAAAGAAACAGCAAGAAACCTTGACCCACTATCAACTATGATAGGAACCAAAGGTTTATTGAACGCCACACCAAAGGTGATAAGTTCAGCAACAAAGAAAAGATGGACGCCACAAGCAATGCTTGATAAGTCAAATCAATTCCGAAAGAACAAAGAGAATTGGATAGCTCACAATTCAAATATTTCATCTATATTCAGCAAAAAGTTTTTCTCTCTATGGCTGATTACATCTATTTATAATGCTAAAACAAGGTAATCGAATGGTCAAAAACATCCACTTAATGTGCCATAAAAACTGATGTCTTTTCTTATTCTTTGAACCAAATAACTCCTTCCATAAAATCAGTTTAATTCAGCTGATTTGAATGTCTTTAATGGCTTAGAAAATGACTCTTGAGTTGTCCTTGGCTAGTTGAATAGACACCATCTCTTAACCAGCTCCTTAATGACATTCAAAGGCTTGATTAATTTCTCTTGAAAGCTCCAAAAACGGATGGAAGTGGAAGAGTTGCTGCTGAATTTTAAAGGGCATAAAATGCTCTTTAAAAACTCCTTTAATGATTTTTAAGCTCCCTTTATAACAGCCCCTTTAATTGTAACTCAAAAGAACTTGAACAGCCACTTAATTAAATGTGTAACAGCCTTGAATTGTAACCACTATAAGCTAAAAAGTCACCTGTAATAAACACATTAAAATGAGTTTATTAAACAAATGAAAACACTTATTAATCATAACAAACATTAAACTTACTTAAATAAATGAACTAAAACATATATGCAATAATTATTCCAGCAACTAGTTTAATTAAAGAAGCATAATTTTAAAAAAAAACTTAATTTATGCATCAACAAATAATCCTAGGAACTAGATCAATTAAGAACAACACTTATTAAATAAAGTTCAACAAAAACACTTATTAATTAAAACTAAGATGAGTTGAATAATTGTCTAGCAACTCATTTATTAAACTAAGATGCTTAAATGCATGGTTTTGAAATGCAAATTTAACTAACATGAAAGTTACATAATTAAACTAACTTGACTTAATTTAATGATGCAAACTTAACTAACATGAAAGTGACATAATGCATGACTTTATTAAATGCAGAACACATATTAATGATGTGCAAACTATGACATAATTAAAAACACAAACTAAAATAACTAAAAATTAATGAATCAAAGTCCTTATTTTCCAGCAGCCAAATTGACAAACTAAAATTAAAAACTTCATTTTGCACCTGGGCCCCTCGAGTTTGGACCAATCTCGGTAGCGTCGAGTTGTGTCGTAACATGAAGAGACCGAGATCGCATCATACCCTCCCTCTTGAAAACGATTTGTCCTCAAATCGGGCCACTTGCTCGAGAAAAAGTTTTCAAGATCATGACCCCCTTTGTTCATGATCCGGAAAGAATTATTTTCAAAATTCTGAGAACCACAAATGGCTCGGTAAGAAAGAAGGTCATTTGCATGCCATCCCTCTTTAGAAGGGTACCACCTAAGATCGTCACCTACAAAACAATAAAACAAATTAGTGACACAATGAAGGTTAAACACAAAAGAACTTTCCAGGATTTTAGTCACAACTTGAACAAATAAACTCAAAAGAACAACACATGAATCAATAACGGGATCAAAAACAGAAATTGGTTTTACCTTTTTCTTCGATGGAAACAAACCTGATTCACAAGGTATTTGAAGATTATAGTTTTGAAAATTAGAATTCCATGGTCCAAATCCCTTTAACAATGATATGGAACAACATTCACTGGGATCAAAGACAAAGTTTTTGTTCACCATTTCAATTTGACCAGAAAAATTTGTGGCTAGTAACTTATGAAGAACTTGAAGCACATTAAAGTTAAAATCATGCAACACATGTTCGAATCCATTAAGCAACAATATACAACAACCTCCAGAATCAAAAATTTGATTTTGACTTGGCAAGCCAACGAAATTCACATGTTTGGTTTTCGAACTAAATAAAGATAAAACTTGAAGCAAATAGAAGGGGTCAACACATTGATTCAAAATACAATTTTGATACTCACCTTCGCTTGACGTCAACTTAGGAATACAGGCTCCGGGTTTAAAAACATGGTTTTGATCGGTCATTCCGTAACGTAACAAAAACTTCACTTTCACCAAGACATCACACATGCCAAATAAAAAAGATGTAGGGAAAAATAAATTCAAACAATCAAATCTCTCAAATCTCATGCAAATATACGAAGATTTCACACTAAGAGTTAAAAATTTTTCATTACCATCACGATCAAACAGATTGAGAGTTTCACATGAAAACTATTTATCAAACGTGATCAGATTTTGTATTTGTGGATTTAATCGAACAACATCAAAAGATTTTTCAACACAAAACTTATTGAGTGAACAACTCTTCATGCCTCCACTTAAAACGAATTTATCAACTACAAATAGTGAGTAACAATTAACCAAATCAAAATAAGGAGATCTTTTTAAAACTAAGTTATCGGAAATTTTATCAACAACTTTCAAACCTGATTGCCACGATTCATTGACTAAAAACTCCTTACCTTGCTTACCTTTAAACGCTTGAACCTTACCTTTTTCGATCAAATGGAATCGTCTCTCATCAGGAAGGTAATGAAGTTGAAACTTGTCATTTGAATCTCTAGAAACCTGGAAAGAAGAAACAATACGAGGACAACTTGCAGATTGGTTAGTAAAAACATTCCTCGCTTTTTCTTGTTGACTTTCATCTTTTCCACTCATTTCTTTTTCAACTTCTCTTTCTTTTTCCACAATCTCTTTGTTTGTTGAAAACTCACTTTCACTCATCAATTCTCTTTCATTTTCAACAACACTTGTTTCTCGCACTCTTTCTTTTCTTTCTCCAATCTTTTTCTCTTTTTCAATTTTTGTTTCTTTTTCGGTTTCTTTTTCTCTCGTCACTCTTTTTCTTCTCTCAACTTTATTACAAAATGGAGATAATACAAAAGAATCAGAACAATAGACTTTTCGTTGGAAAGAAGTGGAAGAATCTTCATAATAGTCACGATCAACTCTTCGTGAATAAACCTCCATGGATGAGTTCTTATACGAGACACATTCACTTCTTCGTAAGGATTTTTCCGTAGATGAATACTTTGTTGCATACGAAGAATGACTTGTGCTTTCTCGTTCGTTAGCTTGATAGGCTTCAAACTTGTAGCTGGATTTATTTCGGCCTAAATTCCTTGAAGAATAGGAATCTGGATAAGGGTCTCTTTTCACATATTCGTCGAATGTTTGTCTCCTTGATGATCTCATTTTCGTCCTTTCATTTGGATAAATTTTCTCCCGTTGGGTTCTTGCTCGATGACTCCGCTCTTCGACACGATCCAATCGTTTCTTGATGGGTTTGAGTTTTCGATCAAATAGATGCTCCATTTCATGCGTAAAGGCTTGGAGTGTAAAATCTGGCACACTTCCTCCAACAATTCTTACAGGACGGAATCTAACTCCCTTGTCTGAATTTTTTTCTAGACTTCGTGACATTTTTTAAGAACTCACAACAAAGAATCTCACTATCCACTCACAAAGAAATCTCACACACTTGGCTTTTTTTTCTCTCGAATAAACTCACTACTCTCTTGCCTCTTTCCACTCACTCCTCCTTTCTAAGTTCTTAGGAATTATTTAAACTTAATAGGCAGTTGTTGTGGGTCGGCTTACAAACTTGATGTTTGGGCTTGGAAAGAATATTGTAGGACAAAGGAAAGTAGGCTTGAAATAAAGAAATGTAAATGTTTGGTGTGGCAAAAAGTAGAAGGTAGTAATGACTAAAATTTGGGCAGTAAACAACAACAAAATTTCAAAACTAGCTTCTTCTTCTTTTTTTCACGAAATTTTTTTCACGAATTTTTTTTCAACTTGATATCCAATCTCTTGAGCTTGAATGGAAACTAAATTTTTTTTTTGAATTTTTTTTCGATTTTTTTTTTAAAATTTTTTTTGAATTTTTTTCGAAGATGCTACTATACCGTATTGTCGACAATGTCGATTCTTATTCCAAATTCGCTAGCTCTGATACCAATTTGATACGAACTCATTTCGTGATTGATTCGAGTCGTTAGTGATGCCCGATCGTGAATTGAGTAGAATAGAATCGTTTCGGTTTAAAGGAAACAAAATAGAAATAATGGCTTCAAACAAAGGTAATGAACAAAATAGATAGGAAACAATAACAAATTAATTGGATAAGACCGAGAATGAACCAACAAATAAGGGAATTGTTGACCCGAATCTCAAAATGGTACTTAGGTGTTTAACGGTTTAAAGAAACAGCAAGAAACCTTGACCCACTATCAACTATGATAGGAACCAAAGGTATATTGAACACCACACCAAAGGTGATAAGTTCAGCAACAAAGAAAAGATGGACGCCACAAGCAATGCTTGATAAGTCAAATCAATTCCGAAAGAACAAAGAGAATTGGATAGCCCACAATTCAAATATTTCATCTATATTCAGCAAAAAGTTTTTCTCTCTATGGCTGATTACATCTATTTATAATGCTAAAACAAGGTAATCGAATGGTCAAAAACATCCACTTAATGTGCCATAAAAACTGATGTCTTTTCTTATTCTTTGAACCAAATAACTCCTTCCATAAAATTAGTTTAATTCAGCTGATTTGAATGTCTTTAATGGCTTAGAAAATGACTCTTGAGTTGTCCTTGGCTAGTTGAATAGACACCATCTCTTAACCAGCTCCTTAATGACATTCAAAGGCTTGATTAATTTCTCTTGAAAGCTCCAAAAACGGCTGGAAGTGGAAGAGTTGCTGCTGAATTTTAAAGGGCATAAAATGCTCTTTAAAAACTCCTTTAATGATTTTTAAGCTCCCTTTATAACAGCCCCTTTAATTGTAGCTCAAAAGAACTTGAACAGCCACTTAATTAAATGTGTAACAGCCTTGAATTGTAACCACTATAAGCTAAAAAGTCACCTGTAATAAACACATTAAAATGAGTTTATTAAACAAATGAAAACACTTATTAATCATAACAAACATTAAACTTACTTAAATAAATGAACTAAAACATATATGCAATAATTATTCTAGCAACTAGTTTAATTAAAGAAGCATAATTTAAAAAAAACTTAATTTATGCATCAATAAATAATCCTAGGAACTAGATCAATTAAGAACAACACTTATTAAATAAAGTTCAACAAAAACACTTATTAATTAAAACTAAGATGAATTGAATAAATGTCCAGCAACTCATTTATTAAACTAAGATGCTTAAATGCATGGTTTTGAAATGCAAATTTAACTAACATGAAAGTTACATAATTAAACTAACTTGACTTAATTTAATGATGCAAACTTAACTAACATGAAAGTTACATAATGCATGACTTTATTAAATGTAGAACACATATTAATGATGTGCAAACTATGACATAATTAAAAACACAAACTAAAATAACTAAAAATTAATGAATCAAAGTCCTTATTTTCCAGCAGCCAAATTGACAAACTAAAATTAAAAACTTCATTTTGCACTTGGGCCCCTCGAGTTTGGGCCAATCTCGGTAGCGTCGAGTTGTGTCGTAACATGATGCGACCGGGATCGCATCACCTTCCTGTTGGCTGGCCTTCCAACTAATTCCTAGGTCTAGTTTTTGTCAATCATATTCATTTCATCGAGCATGGCCTGTTTCCATCCTTTTTGAGCTTCAGTTTCTTTAAAAATAGCTGGTTCTATAGTAGCTACATCTTTGCTTGCATAAATTTTAGTCAGTGGTTTGGTTCCTCTAACTGGCTCGTGATCAATGTCCATCTCAAGTTCACTCTGACCAACATCAACCTGATCAGTCATAAAGTCTTCAAATGTGCACTGTGGTTCATTTTTATCCCAAATCTAGCTTGACTTCTCATTGAATACAACATCCCTACTCACATAGTCTTTGTTGGAAATAGGATCCAGGATTTTATAGCCTTTCTTGACACTACTATAGCCCATCAGGATGCCTGGTTGAGTCTTCTTGGCCAACTTGTCTCTTTTCACTACTGGAACATGTGCATAACATATGCATCAAAAGACCCTCAGGTGAGCTAATGATGGCTTGAACCCAAACCAGGCTTCAAATGTTGCCTTGGTTGGTACTGAAGGTAAACAGCAGTGTTAACTACCTCAACCCAAAAATTCTTAGGCATATTCCTTTCAAACATTAAGCATCGAGCCATATCTATTAAGGTTCTATTCTTCCTCTCACTAACACCATTCTGCTGAGGTGTGTAGATGTTGGTAAGCTGGTGCTTGATGCCTGTTTCATCACAAAAGCCCTGAAACGTAGCTAAAGTGTACTTTATGCCATTATTAAACCTTAGTGTTTTGAGCTTGCAACTTGATTCTATTTCTGTTGCAGCCTCAAATTTCCAAAATACTAAGGCCACTTCTAACTTGTGCTTTAAAAATTAAACCCAGCAAAACCTTGAGTAATCATCAATGAAAAGGATGAAATACTTGCTACCATTAAAATACTGTGTCTTCATAGGGCCATACACATCAGTCTAGACTAGCTGTAGTGTTTCTAAGGCTCTTCAGACCTTATTTAAAGGAAATGGTTGTCTAGCTTACTTTTCTAGCTGACAAACTTCACAAACATCCTCTTTTTCAACTGATTTTGTGAAGTTTTCAACCAAGTCCCCTTTAGTTAGTTGAACTAGAGACTTGTAGTTAGCATGGCCTAGCCTCTTGTGCCACAGCTTGGATTCATCTAAAACAGTTGTATAGGCATTGTTTGAAATTTTGTTCCAGTCTATAATAAAACTTCTATTAGTCATGGTCACTGACATAAGTTTGAATCCACTTGGATCACTAATTAGGCCTTCTTTTCCTTTGAATACAACCGAGTATCTTTTTTTTAAGCAATTGAGCAATACTAACTAGATTTCTTCAATTTCAGGCACAAACAGGACATTAGAAACAAGTTTGGTACCTGTAGAAATGTCAATCAACACATCACCCTTGCCTTCTACTTTGATGAAGTGTCTATTGCCAACTTTTACCCTTATTTTGAAGCTTATATCTATGTTCTTGAAGATAGCAACATTAGGGGTCATGTGGTTTGTGTAACCACTATCAATCAGTTATCTTTTTGTGGCTTTTCTTTTGGCAGCTAAGCAAGAAAGTACAAAGACTTGCTCTTCTTGGTCACAGCCTTCTTCTGCCACTTGAGCTTCAACACTAGGCTGTTGAGGCTGGTTTTGCTTCAGCTTGCCTTTATTTCTACAAACCTTCTCAACATGGCCCATTTGTTTACAGATCTTACATTGCACATCAGGTTTGAACCAACAATTTACTTCTAAATGACTGAGCCTTCTGCAATGTGGGCAAGGTGGACATTTTCTTCTTGTACCATCTCTTCTAGGCTTGTCTAACCAAATCTTATTCCCTTTGTAGCCAGAGGAGCTCGAGGTTGGTCTGCTCTTGGCTTGAAAGACACCTTCTTGATGCTCTTCCTGTCTACTGGCTCTCCTTTGCTCCTAAGCATAAAGAGCATTGATCAGCTCAGTCAAAGTGATGCTTGACAGATCTCTTGAGTCTTTAATGGATGAGATCTTAGCTTCATATCTCTCAGGCAAGGTTGCAATAACCTTTTCAACTATTCTTGTTTCACTAAATTGGTCCCTAAGCAATCTGATGTTGTTTACAATAGACATGATCCTGTCTGAGTATTGCTTCACTGTTTCTTCTTCCTTCATCTTCAAATTTTCAAAGTCCCTTCTCAAATTCAAGAGTTGTTGCTGTCTCGTTATTTCATTTCCTTGAAACTCCACCTTGAGCTTATCCCAGGCCTGTTTTGGAGACTCACAAGCCATGATCCTTGTGAAAATCACATCAGACACACTGTTTTGGATGCATAACATGGCCTTGTATCTCTCGGCTCTATCATCTGAGTGATGCCTAATCTGAGCTACTGTGGGATTGGCTCTCAAGGGTAGTGGTTCAACATCCGAATTGACAACCTCCCACAAGTCAAATGCCTGCATGTAGGTCTTCATTTTTACTACCCAAATGTTGTAGCCTTCACCATTGAACACTGGTGGTGGAGCTAGAGAGAATTCGGATGAAGACATGGTTTTTAAGATTGAAGAATAGCAGGTCCACTAAGAAAATGAACTCTTGATACCAATTGTTGGAACTATAAAATCAGATTGAAAAAATTTTACAGAGACTTGAGCTTTAAGCTTCAAAGTCCTGTTGAACAATCAAACAAAATTAGGCAAGAACTTTGAGAAAAGAAATGTTTAAGTAAAGACCAAGAGTTGAAGAAAAATTCTGAAAGATTTCATTAACTTGAAATGAGGCATAATGCCATTACATATACCAGACAATTTGCTGGTCAAAATGATACAATCTCAACTAAATATCTACCTAACTCCACTAAGTAATCTTGAAACTTGATAAACATGACTTGCACACTTAGTAAAGCTGTTTTATTAGCTCAAACATCACCAAATTACATCAAGTACATTAACAACTTAGTTCTAATCTAACTAAGTTACAAAACATCAATTGAAGTAAAGAAAAAAATAAAATGAAACACAACAGCAGCATGAGCTTCAGCTGCACCTGCATGGCTCGGATAGCTTCCTTGCTTCTTTATCTGCATGGAGGCTAACTTCAACAGAACTCAAAGTCTGTCAACTCATGAATATTCTCTCTCATCATCTCTAATCCCCCTAAAGGCCATAATTTTGACTAGATTCAGTTTTAGTAAATAGCCAAAGTGTGGTTTCGTTTAGTATCTAAAACCAGTCCAATCGGGTGAAGGGTCACAATGGCTTGACTGCATGCATATATAGAGCCTTCACTTATAAATTGGTAGGTTGGGTTTCTATTTCCTAAGCATCTAACAACTGAGAAGAAATGGAGAGTCAGGTGTGTATTCCTGATCACTTCACTGGGGTTTCTTGGACCCATTGATAAAAGGGAAGTCCATGATGACCCTTACTGAAGTGTTTGGGGGAACTCTGGATGGCGCCTGACACTAGCTTCAGTAGCCTTAACTATAAAGGCAAGGCTGGTGGTCACTAGCTTCTTTAACTTCCCATCGTTAATACACTTTGTAAGATCTGATGCATGGGTCAATCACCATTTTGTCAACTACCATTGCATTGTTTAGTAGATAGATTTCAATGCAATCTCAATCTCATGAATCCATGTGTGCCATTAATAATAATAAAAACTTGCCTTAGATAATAATGGGGGGTAGGCAGGAGGTTGGTTTATTTTTGTTTCTCTATCATTATAATCGCAGTCCTCTAGATCGACAGAAGTAAACCAGTGAAGGATAAGACAATCCTTATTCAATTAGACATCCGAAAAAGAAGAAGAAAAAAGAACTGAAGTCATTCATGTTCAACAACAATGAATGCTACCTAAGTTTCATTTCCTTCAAAATCATTTTAAAGAAAAATAAACGGATACTAATTCTAGCAGTAAGTGGTAGACTTAATAATTTAGTTTCATTACATTACATCAGTTCTGTTATCTTTTTATATTACATCCACTCGTTAGTAATTTATTCAATCAATCTCTTCCTATATGTTGCTTTAATCACAGTAATCATATAGCATTTTCCTCTAACAGGTGAGAGCTGAAATAGAACAAACATTGGTTGACTAAGTTTAGGAAGGATTGGCTTCTTTTGTTTGAAGTATCAACGTAAGGATAACTACAATCATAACTTGGAAAGCAAGTTTCACATCAAGGTTGAGATTTAATCCATGAATACCTCCACTTTGATGAGAGAGCACTAATTCTTACGGTCTCTCTCATTGGGAGAATGGCAAGAGGATGCATTCAATACCATCAGGAAGTTGACTGATTTTATCATCAACCCAACTAAAAATAGAAAATATCTTATCTAAAGTTCAATGCATATGGACCGGGCTTAACTGACTCAGCAGACCGAGCCACTAGTCCCAAATGTTTTTTAACTTTTAAGATATTTGTAAGGGTTTGAATGGGTTGGTATAATCTTTAAATCAATTTTAATTTAGTTGTGAAATTATAAAAAGGAAAAGTTAATATTTGGTATACTGGCAGCATATTTTTTTTATTCCACAAGCACTCTTACAAAAATGATCATGTATCTCTTTTTTTTAATATTTTACTATATTCCTATAGGGCGCTTGTCAATCCTTAACTCTGCCTCCACTGCTAGTGTACCAAATATTTTCTTAAAAAATATTATTTTTATAAAGCAATAAATATTATTTTGAGGATATTATTGGCATTTTATACTTTTATATATAATCTAGAAACATACATATAATAGGATTTGAACCCAAGACATCAAAATCTTCGTTATCTCAATTTTATTATTTCATTTAATTATTATATTAATTTTTTATATTTTTACTTAAAATTTTCATTTATATCATGAATATCTGAAAAAAAATTGAAAATGTTAAAAGAAAAAGAGTTGATCTTTTAAACCCATCACAGTGCTATAGTGAATTTGGATATAAATAGTAAAACATACGTGAATAATGAATATCTAAATTTAAATTCGTTAAGTAAAATTGAATTATATAATAAATATATGAACATTAATATCAATATTTGTGTTGAGACTTTAGTTAACTATTTGTTCATTCTTATGTTTAAATAGATGTCCAAGCCGGCTTTTAAATAGTAGTCTTAACATGACTTTAAGATACTTCAAGTACAGTTAAATATTGGTGTTTTTTACTTTAACATTCATGTTTACTTTCTTCATAAACGACTAATTCTTATAAAATGTTTTACCTCATCATAAATAATGGTGACCGAATTTGGTTGCTAAAGAACTTGGAGATTGACGTGCCTTATCCCTTGAGGTTTATATTTTTCCTTTAAGCATTTATTTTGGTGATTTATCAGTTGATTTTACTTAGCTTATAAGGTTGTATTTTGAGATAAATATTGGAGGTTTTTTATCCAGATTATTTGCACTAAATTAATGAATTTATCTTCACAAAATTTGCTAAGAGAAATGGTTTCATTTTGCTTATAAATTTATGAGTAATTTTGAAAAATCATCGAATTTGAAAAAAATAAATAAATTAAGCTATTGAAACTCTCTAAAGATAATTATATTAAAAATGAAATAATTTCTCTTAGCAATATTCATTAATTTTTACAAATATAATTATATTCATATTGAATATTTTTATATTATTTATTTTTAATATAATTATCCTTCTTTTATAATTCCAAATTTAAATTTTCTTAAATCAATTATCTATTCAATGCAATTATAAATGCTAATATTTTGAATTGATGAAAATGATAGCATTTGAAAATTCTAAAAAATAAATAAATGAATTATTTATCCAAGACTTGCCGCTTTGAACACCATCATCGAACACATTCGGGGCCGGCTTCACACATGACAAAGCCAGAAATTTAATATTGAATGCTGAAATTTAGGAATCAATAATAAAAAATTTGTTTTAAAAAAAGCTTAAACTGAATAATTGATAATTAGGAGGGACCAAAAATTGATATTATTTCATCTAACACATTCCATTATGGTTGATTGTACAAAATACTCGTTGGCAAAGAAACAAAGCTGTAAGAACAGCTTGTAGAAGATTTCTTTATCTTTCCATTGCTTCATCTGTCACATGCATATATATGTGCGTATATGTATACATTTACAACTGATAACAAGTATAGTGGTGGCAATGATGGCCATTGTCAACATGGGAACAGTGTAAAAGAGGGCTCTATCTCTATCTTCCTGCTACTAAATCTAATCCTTTGTAATTTCTCATGGCACCAAGCTAACTGATCTGTGCTTATTTTTGACACGTTTAACACTCTGGAAACCAATTTCAGTTCAACTTGGGCGATGAACAATGCATAATCTAATAGATTCCCTTGATGTTCTTGCCTCTGGAACTTCTTTATTATGCAGTTTGTGCCTCTCTGAATTTCCTTAAGCCTTTTCTCCTTCTGCAATATGGATATGAAATTTTAGAAACTTGGATGCCCAAAACATGGAAAAAAGAAAAAAAAAATTGTATTCAAAGAGGTTTGGGAAGCAATCAAACCTTATGAAGATGTGTTTTGACATCCATCAAGAACTCAAAATCGATAGGTTCGTGTGGGGCAACCTGAGACCGGAGGGCCTTGGAGGTTGAATTCGCTTCATCTTTATCTGCTCGGAGGAATTCCCGGAAAACAAGCAATGATTCTTCAATGATGTCTTTTAACATCTCACATGAGATTGCATCATCCTTGCACTTTGAGCAATCATCTGCAACATCATTTCAATGTGCTTTGCTTAAGCTTTTGTGCTTTAGGGTTAAAAGTGAACACAAATGTTGGAGAGACCATACATACATATTACCTTTGATAACCGGAACTTGAAGAAGATGTCGAACGGAGCATCGGCTGTAAGTGTAATTTTCGACTCTGTGTCCGGTTCGAAAGGGTTCATCCTCTAGAAATCTTTGCAAAAGGACTTGAAAATGTTGGAATTCCTCGGCAACTTGGTTATAGTGATGAATGGCAAGGCTGTTATCACAATCCAACAGTTTCTTCACTTGACCAAATTGCCAATGCAGTATTGCCCAAGAAAGGCATATTTGTCCAACATAAACTGTCTCAAAGTCCTTGTGCAAATCCCTAATCAACTTCATTGCTGGTTCAGCTTCAGCCTTCCTTTGTTTGAATGACAATGCTTTATGAAGTGACTTTGCTGGTGCTGCTGAAGATTTCCCGAGTGTGCTTACTTGAATTGGAACATCTTTTAGTTTAAGTAAACCTAAATATAAAAACCAGATTATCACCATCTCATTACAATATTCGTTACCAATCACAGACATCATTATAACCACACATTTTAAGGTCAAAAGGCATTAAAAAGAGTATAATATGATATGGATATGCACCTAATAATGGCATCAATCAAAAAGAAATTGGATACATATTTGTTAGTAAAATAAAGATGGGAATAAAGACCCACCAAGCAATTCAGATTCTTTTGAAGGTTCTCTTTGTGGAAAGGAGAAAGGGGGGGGGGGGGAAATAGCCTCTACAAGGTTAGTAAATGAGAAAGCCAGACGGCATCTTCCGATACTTGAAGGCCTCCGATTGTATGAGACAACATGGACCCACAATTATTTTTTATTAATGGTCTAGAATGATTGCTATTGTCAAAAGAAATAGGTCAAATTCAGGTTTCGGTCCCTCTATTATACTTTAGCCCTTGGTATAATTAAACCGTCTAATCATGACCTCAATCTATGTACTCTTTGGGTTTTTGTCATTCTACATTTAATTTCATCAACCAAGTTAAAGTGAAATTGATAATATTGTTAACAGACTTGTGTTAAACTTAATTATGTGTTATCAATCAGATTTCAATTTTCAAACAAGTAAAAGGACTAAATATTTCTAAGAGTAGAGGGACTGAATTTCAAAGTTCAAAGAGCATAGGGAGTGGAGGAAAAATTAAACCCAATTTAATCTCTTTACTTAATTAATCTAAAAAAATAAACTCTTAACTAATCAAAATTCTAGTAAAAATGTTGACATAGACTTTCTTTAACATTTTAATCAAAATAGTTAATAGTGAGAAAGAAAGTGGAGTTGGATTGAGTAATGAGGTTATAAAAGTAGAAGAGCAAAAATCTTAAAATTAAGCGCAAAGGACCCTAACCAAAAAGTCATTAGACTGGAGGGTTCAGTCAATCCTCCTAAAGTTGACATAGTAATTCCCATCTTTTCAACAATAGCAAAGTAGTATGAACTATGAACAATTTGTTCAACTTCAGGTGTTAATTATAAAAATAAAACTTAAATCAAGAAGAACAGAGGGTTAATTGGTAAGACTTACTGATTGCATGCATGGTCTGGGAATTCAATATGTCAAGTTTCCTCATTTTATCAGAGTAGCTCTTGTAAACCTTTTGAATTTCACCCATGTGATGTTTGTGATCATATTTTTCATCAATTTTCAGTGGCCCTAGTTCTTGCACCATCTTTGGGGACTCAAAATCTTCTAAAATAGTTGCAAGTCCCCCAGCTCTTGCAATTTTCACTTCCATTTTCAGCCGGTCGATCAAATCATCATCTTCTTCTTCTTCTTCTTCTTCTTCTTCTTCATCTTGCATGTTTGGTTCTATGGTTTTTTCTGGGGAAGCAATTGACTCTGTCTCGGCGCTTAAATCTTCTTCAGAATCATTGACTGGCTCTTCAAAGATTGTTAGTTCTTTATGATCTGAAATCCTTGTGTTGCATTCATGAATTTCTTTTCCCGTGTTGTCTTTGTGACATTTTCCGGAACACTTATCAACAACAATGCTCTCAAAAACGTCTGCAACATGTTCATTACCTTCCATGTCACCTACTTGTTTCTCAACACTACTTTCAACGCTTGACCTCCCCACATAATCCTCAACTGGCTCTTCTTGTTTGATAACTTCGATTTGCTTCTCAAATTCAAAAAAGGAAAACCTCAAAGCACATTCCTCTGTTTTTTCTTCAAAAACAGCATTTGTTTCCTCTGTTTTCTCCGCTTCAACATAATCATTTGAACCCATAAAGAACGCATGCACAGTAAAGCTCTTTGTTTCTGGTTCTTCAACGAAACCACTGACACCTGTACTGCACAAAAACTCATACTTGCTCGTGCTTGCCACCATGGAAGAGCTCTCTGTTTCTCTGTACCCTTCATCAACATGATCATTGCTGCGTATTTCATTGAAGTCATCAATGTTTGAGTCCGAACCCTCAAGAAACCTACTGGTTGAAAACCTGGAAAAAGAAGCCAAACAAAAGAAACAAAGAAAATCATTAACTTAAAAGGAAATAATCAAAAAAATAAAATAAAACTTAAAAACCAACATAAAACAGAGTGTTCATTACCTGAAGAAGGATCGAATGAGCTTAGAGAGAAAAACCCAGAAAGAAACAAGGACTCGAAACATGTTTCGATGCAAAAAGCATAGGCAAAATGGGTTTTCTTCAACAAGATAAATCTGTTGGTACCCATTGATTCAATCAACCCTCTCATTTCTCGATCTTAAGCAAAGCTAAAAGGGAAGGAGAAAAAAAATGAATAAAATAAATTCTCTCACGTCAAAAACGAAGTGGGACGGTCCATGACTGAAAGGCGAGATTTTTTTTTTTTGGCGAAAACATTTAATAAATGATTTCGACCACGATTTTTATGTTTTCAGGACATGGTAGCTGATTAGCAGGCGTTACTTACTCTTTCCATCTTAAATTGATATACATATCTTTTTAGTTTATGCATCAATTATTTCGGTATTTTTAGTATGCATCCATCATTTCGTCTATTTTGATATATTTTTGTTTATATTAATCGCATTGGTGTATTTTGCATCATACTCGTACAATATTTTGATAATTTAAATTAATATTTAAAATTCATTTATTTCTATTATTTTAATTTTTATAATTACATTTTTAAAAATTAATCATTAAATTAAGTTTTTTTAATTTAATTATTAGTTTTAAAATAATATATAAACATATTTCTAAGTTTGTAATTGAGATAAGATGATGTCCGTTTGTGATGAATGATTGGAACGAGTCGAAATGACTCTCCTATTTACTCCGGCGAAGAAGAATCAAATTATCACTATATTTAATCTTTTTTCTACTACTTCTTCCAAGTACCGGATAACTCCAAGAGTTGCGGGTTTTTTCTACCAATTGGAGCTCTAGGTAAGTATCTAATGCATACTCTAACCAGAGAAGGGGAAACTATGCGTCTTTGGGATCTGCGTACTCCTTGGTTAGAACCTCTAAGAGGTCCCAATGGTTTGGACTTGAGTAGGTTGAAAAAAGACATACAACCTTGGCAAGAACGACATCCTGCGAAACATATGATGCATGCTCCTTTAGGGTCTTTAAATTCTATAGGTGGCGTAGCTATCTAGATTAATGCAGTTAATTATGTCTTTTCAAGAAACTAGTTAGCTACCTCTCATTTTGTTCTAGGATTCTTCCAATTCATAGGTCATTTATGGCATGCGGGAAGAGCTTGCACAACCGCAGTAGGATTTAAAAAAGGAATTGATCATAATTTTGAGCCTGTTCTTTCCATGACTCCTCTTAACTGAGATAACTAAGATAGGAGATCCAATGCTTAAGGTAGGAATCAATTTGATTACACTATATATATTGAAAGAATCAAGTGATATTTAAAAAGTATTTTGTTTTTCTTTCAATTCAACTCATTTTATATCTATTTTTTTTTCTGGTGCAGCTATTCTACCCAGTCGAGCCATTACCTTTTATTAATATTAAGATTCTTAATTAAGAAGTCAAGAAAAAGTAATAAAAAAAGAATATATTCATCAAGCAAAAGGAGAGAGAGGGATTTGAACCCTCAATAGTAATTTGTTTCGAACTATACCGATTTTCAAGGCCGGAGCTATCAACCACTTAGTCATCTCTCCAAAAGCTAATTTCAATCCTATTTTTATTTCACCGAACCGAACATGGCCATAGAGTTAGAAAGATATCGTGTGTGAACCTATAGATCAATCTATTTATCTATATATATAGATAGATGAAATGCATGGTCCCAATGATTTATAAAGTTAAAGCCTTAAAGTGCACCGAAATTTGTACTTCAAAGCTTCTTTTAATACTTAATAATAGTTTGATGTCTGAAAATATGGACATCACATATATAATAAGGGTAATTACATGTTATTATTTACTATCATGTTAGGTTAGCCCAAATTAAAAGTGGTCTAATTTGGTTAAAGTTTTATTGGGCTTTAATTATTAAATAAAGTATGAATCAAATTTGTGTAGATACTCTAGCAATTAAGTTCTAATCAATTTCTAATTAATGATGAGCTAACTAGGAATAAGGGCTAATGTGCCAAAGTTATATATATTAGGGTTATGGCCCCCAAATTACACACAAGATATCTTTTCTAATATCTCATCCTTAGGAAAGAGAGAGCAAATATTCTCTGAATTTCTTATGTGCTAATTTAAAAAATCAAATCTCAAGATTCGAAAAAACTTCGAAGAATTCATGGATTCAGGTACGCTTCCGCATCTAGTTTTATTCTTGGTTTATTCTTAATGATTTGACATGATAGATCTTGGTTTACAGTTCTAATTTTATATTATATATTATTTACGATTTAACAAGTGGTATCAGAGCTTTGTCATGTTGAATCATTGAGAATGAATTGATTCTTTATTATTTTTGGATTGATTCGTTTTTCTTTTTTTTTTAATTTTACGGATTTGATATTTTAATTATATATTATGTTGAATATTTGAGATTGTTGATAAATTTTTGGGTTTTGATTCTTTAAATAAAGTTTTAGGGTTTTATAAATATAATCTAGTTTAATATTTGCATATGCTATTCAAAAGATGAAGGTTTATTTATTTATATATTTATTTATTTATTTATTTATTTATTTATTTATTTATAATCAATGAATAAAAATTGATTTGTGAGATTTCTTTCTCTTCTTTTGACACAATTATTTTATAAATTTTAGTTAAAGTCATTATTAAATTAAAGTTACAGACTTACAACTTTTTGCAATTGAAGAATTCCAATTGGGTTGTATAACTGGTTTTGAAAGTTAATTCACTTGATAATCGAATAAATGAATGTTGTTAAGATTTTCTTTTTCGCACTATTTGTTTTAAATTTTCTGTTTGTGGTTGAATGTATATGGAATTATCATCTTTTGTCTTTATTTGTGATGAATTATATTCACCATTGAATTCAATTCATATATACGAATGATTACTTTTGGTTTCTGCTATAATTATTTTATATAAGTTTTAGTCCTTATGGAACCCGACTAAAATTAAAATATTTGGGATTTTTTTATATTGTGACTATGAATTTTCTTATGTGGTTGCGCATATGAAGGCTTTTATACCATTTGGGATTCTTTTTTATATTTGATGGTTATGGATTTTTTTAAGCATTTGTGCGTATAAAGAAGTTTTATGATAATGTCTTTAGCTATGAATATAAATTTGAGTTTACATGAAATATGTAAGGCAAACCAGCATTATTTTTCTATTATTATAATTGTGTGTATACATTGTGTATATATATTATATGCATATCAATGATTTTGAGGATTAATGGATGACTATAGTTGGCATGAATAGGTGTTTATAATCATTATTCGATAAGATATCTTTTATATTTTAATTGGTGAAATTAAGTTTTGATGGAAATCATTGAAGTTTTTTTTTATTTTTTATGGTTATATATTCAATTTTATGAGTGCTTTGGTGCAAGATGAATTAATCTTTCATGTTTAATGTTTTGCATCATAGTTGCTGTTGAATTTTCCCAATTGTGCCGCCTATTTTGATTCCTTTACTTGGTGCATAATTGCTTATTTTAAAGATATTAATATTAGTCGATGAATTTCAGTTGATTTCCAAGATATAAACATATATATTTAGTTTTAAGTTTGGTCAAATAATATTTGGGTTTGACATATTATTATTTCTAATATTCAGTTAAATTATATTGATATAGTCTACGATATGAATTATGAGGAATGTCAACTATTATGATTTTATTTCTGAGATATATTGACTTGAAATTTTTATTTCAAGTATTTATTTGAATCTCTGTTTAATCATAAATACAAGTTTGAGTTTATGTGATATATGTAGTGATACGGGGTTGCGCGCGGACCAAGATCGAGTTGCCAAGTCACGAGAAACTCCTACGAAAACCCTAAACAATTAGATCTGAAACGAAACAGAAAATTAAAAGATTAGATTTTTTTGAATTTTCAGATCTGAAATAAAATCCCCAAATCAGCAAAGAATCAAATTGAGAATAGAAATAAGTGTTAGGGTTCTTGAAACCCTCAAGGAGATTGTGATTCTGCCCAATTGAACACCAAGATAGTTTTCCCCAAATTTCGACAATCTAATTTCACCCAAAAAGAGTATGGAAAAACCCTAGAAATTGGGGATTTTTGGGCTGATTCCTTAAGATAGAAAAAGGCTGAAAACACAATAAGAACAGAAAATAGATTAGATAATGATTCAGCACAAGTAGAAATAAAGAAAGAATTGACAGTAAGAAATTAAAAGATAAGTCCTAAGAAGCCTTGAAATCTCGAAAGATCTCACAACTCCCTTCAAACGGCTCTAATCTCCCCTCCAAAGAATATCAATGGCAAGAAGAAGGTTGAAGATGGCTCCCACAATCAAAAAGATTGTTAAAACAACTTCTAAAGAAAACTCAAGAGAAAATCCTTGAAGGACTCAAAGAGAATTTTCACTCAAATCAAATCTGAAATTTTCAATGTAATTGTAATGTAATGTAGGGTGGCTGGCCAAGCCATATAAATAGGCCTTTCAAATGTTTTCCTAATTTAATTAGAACACTAAAACTAAAACTAAAAAAAAACTCCTAATTATTTTAATATGGAAATTCGGCCAAGGGTCTTTTATTTGGGACTCTTGGACTGAATATAAAAATTTAAACTAAATAAAATAAATAAATAAATAAATAAAAATAAAACTTTACAACTTGGGCCACTTTGACAATTTGGCCTGATTTTCAACTAAGTATGGGTGGATTTCTTGATTGGGCTTGGAATCTTCTTATTGGGCCTCGCCTTCAAGAATTTGGGCTTTTGTGACTCGTATCATTCCCCCCTTCCTCAAAAAGATTCGTCCTCGAATCTGAAAATCAAATGAACTCGACTTTCCTCTATCGAACGGGAGTAATGGCAATTGAGTCCACTGAAAAGAATAGCCATGAAATAGTAAATAGCAACACAAACAAGCTTGTAGTCCAATTATAAGCATAATAGAACAGGTATAACGCAAGTGAATGGACAGATTCAGATTACCATGCAAACAATCTAATTTACTCACCACTGCCTCGTCAAATATTTGAAACAAAGATGGACATGTTTTAAGGCATTCAGTCGTCTCACATTGTTCCCACAAACCATGAATAAATTGCGAGTAATAAATCAAATGGTAAACATAATCGTCACAAGTAGGTATTTGAAAAGATTCACATGGTTCACAGAGTTGCATAATCATACCATGCATTAATCGACGGTCTATAGATTCACTCACACATGCATTATCAAAAACAAGAATCTTTTTATCAACCATCAAAACAGATAGATCATCAATAAATAAAATAGGACAGTCAAGCACGTTTCGATCTAAGTGTTCATCAACACGATCTTTATCACTATCCGAGGAGTACAAAAGTGTTTCAAAGGTTTCAAGCATCTTACCTCGATAAGCAGAAGAATAAGGGTCGATTTTACCTTTTTCATTTAAAACAAACCTTCGCTCATCGGGGGCATAGTGTAGTCGAATCTCCGTTGTTGAGTTAACCTTTGTCAAATGGAACTCAAACTTCATGTACAACCACATAAACTGTTTAAGGCACGAATATAAATTGAAAACAAATTTGGAAAATTTCGTTACCTTATTCTCCAAAACAGATTTGGACAAATTCGAGGATTTTACACAAGGTAAATCAAGAGAATAACAGATCACGCTTCTTTTCGTAATGACTTTATCAACCACAATCGAAGAGTAACAATTAATCGGATCAAAATGAGGGGATCTTTTAAGAACTAAGTCACCAAAAGTTTTATTAATAATTTTCAAATCTGCACTGGACTCGGTTTCTAAAATTTCCTTACCTTGCTTACCTTCGGGATCATGTAGTGTGATTTCATCTTTGCCTAAGTTGATCGTATGAAAGCGTCTTTCATTTGAGAGGTATTGAAGTTGAAAGTTATCTTTCGATCTTTCAGGAACCTGAAAAGTAGCAACACAAGAAAAATTCATATCTTGGTTAGTGGAAACATTCCTCACTACCCTTTCCACGTCTTTTTCTTTTGTTTCTTTTTCTAATTCATTTTCTCTTCTTTCTTCAATTTCTTTTTCACTCTCAATCTCTTTTTGCTCTTTTTCATTCTCTTTTTCTTTTTCCTCACTTGTTTTAACAGAATTTTTCAGTTTGATTTGGTCCTCATGGACTTGTTCCGGAGTGAGCGGCACTAAGGTGAGTTTCTTTCCTTGATGCTTGAAAGAATACCTATTGGTACGACCATCGTGAGTGACTTTTCGATCCAGTTGCCATGGTTCTCCTAGCAATAAATGGCAGGCTTGAATAGGTACTACGTCGCACACGACTTCGTCTTGATATTTACCGATAGAAAAGGCGATGCGCACTTGTTGAGTGACCTTAAATTGGCTTTCGTTGCTAAGCCCTTGTAGTTGATAAGGTCGTGGATGCTTGGTAGTGGTTAAGCAAAGCTTTTCCACCATCGTCGTGCTGGCTACGTTCGAGCAACTTTCACCATCAATAATAACTCTACAAAGCTTACCTTGTACATGGCAGCGAGTATGAAAGAGATGTTCTCGTTGCTGCTCGCTCTTTGGTTTTGCTAAAGAGGGTTGTCCACGATCATGAAGATCATAATCAGTTCTAGGGACACGCCGAGGAGCGCGCCTATGAGCAGGAGGCTGGTTATCCACATCGTCTTTAATTTGATCTCGATATTGAGGCTCTTGATTCAACCGCACCTCATTGATAGTAGCAGTCAACGCTCGAAGTGCAGCAGCCTGTTCGTCCAACTGTTGTTGGAATTTTTTAAATATGTCACTAGTATTATCACCTGTAGACATTTTTTTTAAAACCTGCAAAACACTCAACACTCAAAAATAAAAGTTATCAAACCTCACTGTTAATCACTCAAAAAGAAAAAATCAAATTCTCAATGAGGTCGAATTCAATCTTGTGAGTTCTTTATCAAAGTTTATATCAACCAATTAGAGAGTGGATGAACCGATCTACCAAAGAATCCTAATGTGCACTAGGATGCCAAAAACTGACGAGACACCAATTGATTCGTGTTGCACCGAGGAAGAAGTTGTGCACACGTTTAAATCCTACTAACACAAGAACCAAGAAGGTGTTAGATAATGTAAAGGAAGAATAAAGGTAAACAAATGAAAACCTACAGCTAAGAATCAATAAAAATTGCTGAAAACAGAAAACCCGAAAAACTGCGGAGTAACTTGACAACTTCGTTCGAGGTGTTCCCGATCTCCAAAAATCACGAAATTAAATCTGGAGTGTCCTTATATATTGAATTTTTTATCTGGAAATTTTGGGCACCAAATTCAACCCGCTGAATCTTTTTTTTTAAAATTTTTATTGAATTTCGTCTTTTTGATTTTTTTGACTTTTTGACTGATTTTTTGCGGGAATAATTTTTTTATATTCAATCACAGTGCCAAAAACATGTATGTAAAATTTCAGATCAATCGGACAACGTTTACCCACTCAAATGAATTTTTTTGAACAATTTTTCTGGGTAAAACTGCTGTTTATGCTTTAAAAAATAGAGATCAGTTTAGAAATCAACCAAGAACACCCAAAACGCCCAAAATCTGATACCAAATGATACGGGGTTGCGCGCGGACCAAGATCGAGTTGCCAAGTCACGAGAAACTCCTACGAAAACCCTAAACAATTAGATCTGAAACGAAACAGAAAATTAAAAGATTAGATTTTTTTGAATTTTCAGATCTGAAATAAAATCCCCAAATCAGCAAAGAATCAAATTGAGAATAGAAATAAGTGTTAGGGTTCTTGAAACCCTCAAGGAGATTGTGATTCTGCCCAATTGAACACCAAGATAGTTTTCCCCAAATTTCGACAATCTAATTTCACCCAAAAAGAGTATGGAAAAACCCTAGAAATTGGGGATTTTTGGGCTGATTCCTTAAGATAGAAAAAGGCTGAAAACACAATAAGAACAGAAAATAGATTAGATAATGATTCAGCACAAGTAGAAATAAAGAAAGAATTGACGGTAAGAAATTAAAAGATAAGTCCTAAGAAGCCTTGAAATCTCGAAAGATCTCACAACTCCCTTCAAACGGCTCTAATCTCCCCTCCAAAGAATATCAATGGCAAGAAGAAGGTTGAAGATGGCTCCCACAATCAAAAAGATTGTTAAAACAACTTCTAAAGAAAACTCAAGAGAAAATCCTTGAAGAACTCAAAGAGAATTTTCACTCAAATCAAATCTGAAATTTTCAATGTAATTGTAATGTAATGTAGGGTGGCTGGCCAAGCCATATAAATAGGCCTTTCAAATGTTTTCCTAATTTAATTAGAACACTAAAACTAAAACTAAAAAAAAACTCCTAATTATTTTAATATGGAAATTCGGCCAAGGGTCTTTTATTTGGGACTCTTGGACTGAATATAAAAATTTAAACTAAATAAAATAAATAAATAAATTAATAAAAATAAAACTTTACAACTTGGGCCACTTTGACAATTTGGCCTGATTTTCAACTAAGTATGGGTGGATTTCTTGATTGGGCTTGGAATCTTCTTATTGGGCCTCGCCTTCAAGAATTTGGGCTTTTGTGACTCGTATCATGTAGGGTAAGTTTTTCTATTTGATTTTAAAAATACGTATATACATGAATTACTTTGGTGTTTTGTCTATGCCAAAGTTATGAATACATGTGCTTATTAATTATTTGGCCTTAAATTACTACATTATTTATGTTCGATATTGACATATATGGTTAAAATATATATATCAGTTAAAGATTAAGGTTTTCAAGTTTTTTTTATTGCGCTATTTAGACAACCTTATTTTGGGTTATTTAGAAAACTATATGGCAATAAAAAATATTTAGTTTTGACCTTTAACTATTATGAAAATTTTAAATTTGAATATTGGTATGTTTATATATTTTTTAAAACAACTTAATTGAAGCAATAAGTCACCAAAGTGATTTTTTTTGTATAAATTATTTTATTTTAAAATATAAAAGGTTGTGTGCATGTAACTTAAGTTATGTTAATATTGATTGGCCCAAATGAAAGTTAATAATATTACATGTGCAACTATGGTAATAAACATGTGTCAATTATTCAATTTTACATGTGAGCAATAAATTGGTCCAAAGGAAGATTTATGGTTCAACATGTTCTTATTGTCAATGTTTGATTATTATGCTAATATATCACTTACAAGTTAATATTTTGTCCAAAAATGAAATATTAATGGAGTGTCCGATATTTTGAGATGAGGTTTACCTTTATTCAAATTATTTTGGTTTAAATTTGAAGTCTTGAGTGAAGTTGTTTATGGTTTATGATTTATTCAACTATTATTATATTCGCCAACATAATTGTATGTTGTTTTGGGATAAATATATACATATATATACTATTATCTTTTAATTTGATTCAAAGATGAAATTAAAAGAAATATTTTGAAACAAATAAATTCAGATATTGGCTTTAGGTTTTAATTAAGGATGTCTAATATTTTAAATAGATTAGTTGAAACAAAATGCCGCCAAAGTGACCTCTTTTGTGTAGATTAGTTTATTTGAAATATCAAGATGATTATATGTTTCTGTGATTCATGCGTTTATTAATTGACCTAAAGGTAAGTTAATATTTGGCAGAATTTCAACAACATCTGTGATAATAAATGTGTGACAATTATAAGGTATTTTTTGTGAGCAATAAGTTAGTCCAAAGATTAATTAATTGTTTGACATAATTTATTGTCAATGTTTGATTACTACAACAGTATCGCTTACTATTAATATTACTGTCCAAAGACTTGATAGTAATGTTGTGTTTGACATCTTGAGATGGGATTAACCATTATTTTAAATTTATTGTTTACTTATAAATATTGATATGAGCTTGTTTTTATCTATTTTGTTTTGGATTCAACTAGTTTATCTTTTGCTGCCACAATATCTACTAATTCTACACCTATGTTTAGTGAGACTAATTTTAAGGAATGGAAAAGGCATTTATAATGTTTGGTTGTATGGACATAGACCTTGCACTAAGGGAAGAACAATCCGCACCTCTCACTGTGGAAAACATGTTAAAAGGCATTTTGAGAGGTTGGGATTGTTTAAATCGCATGAGTCTAATTATCAAGAAACACAAGATTCCAAAACCCATTAGGGGCACAGGATCTGAAGAGATTACTCAGGCCAAGGTTTGCTTGATGAAATTAAGAAACGTTTTGCTAAAAACGATAAGGTTGAGATGACATCACTTTTGACTTCTTTGATGTATATAAAGTATAAGGGTCAAGGAAATTCTGAGTAATCTAGGGGCTATGAGTTTTATGATCCCACAATTAGGAATGCTTTTTAGATGAGAATTGCAACATTCTTTTAGGATGTTGAGTTTGGAGGAGAAATAAGGTTAGAGACATTGCTTTTAAGGAGGAATTGAATTCTAACTCAGTTTCTACTATCACTTTTGTTGATGTTTAGGTTCTCATACCTATCATTGATTAAGAAGTGAATCCAGAACCTCAATAAGACAATGTTGAACAACTCCCTATTCAAGATGAGGTAATTGTTCCACAAAAAGAAATATTTTGAAACAAATAAATTCAGATATTGGCTTTAGGTTTTAATTAAGGATGTCTAATATTTTAAATAGATTAGTTGAAACAAAATGCCGCCAAAGTGACCTCTTTTGTGTAGATTAGTTTATTTGAAATATCAAGATGATTATATGTTTCTGTGATTCATGCGTTTATTAATTGACCCAAAGGTAAGTTAATATTTGGCAGAATTTCAACAACATCTGTGATAATAAATGTGTGACAATTATAAGGTATTTTTTGTGAGCAATAAGTTAGTCCAAAGATTAATTAATTGTTTGACATAATTTATTGTCAATGTTTGATTACTACAACAGTATCGCTTACTATTAATATTACTGTCCAAAGACTTGATAGTAATGTTGTGTTTGACATCTTGAGATGGGATTAACCATTATTTTAAATTTATTGTTTACTTATAAATATTGATATGAGCTTGTTTTTATCTATTTTGTTTTGAATTCAACTAGTTTATCTTTTGCTGCCACAATATCTACTAATTCTACACCTATGTTTAGTGAGACTAATTTTAAGGAATGGAAAAGGCATTTATAATGTTTGGTTGTATGGACATAGACCTTGCACTAAGGGAAGAACAATCCGCACCTCTCACTGTGGAAAACACCCCTTATGTTAAAAGGCATTTTGAGAGGTTGGGATTGTTTAAATCGCATGAGTCTAATTATCAAGAAATACAACATTCCAAAACCCTTTAGGGGCACAGGATCTGAAGAGATTACTCAGGCCAAGGTTTCCTTGATGAAATTAAGAAACGTTTTGCTAAAAACGATAAGGTTGAGATGACATCACTTTTGACTTCTTTGATGTATATAAAGTATAAGGGTCAAGGAAATTCTGAGTAATCTAGGGGCTATGAGTTTTATGATTCCACAATTAGGAATGTTTTTTAGATGAGAATTGCAACATTCTTTTAGGATGTTGAGTTTGGAGGAGAAATAAGGTTAGAGACATTGCTTTTAAGGAGGAATTGAATTCTAACTCAGTTTCTACTATCACTTTTGTTGATGTTTAGGTTCTTATACCTATCATTGATTAAGAAGTGAATCCAGAACCTCAATAAGACAATGTTGAACAACCCCCTATTCAAGATGAGGTAATTGTTCCACAAAAACAAACTCAACAACCTCAAGAATGAATGTCATTAAAAAGGTCCACTAGAGAAAGAGTTATAATGGCTTTAGTGGAATATTTTGACCTTAAGCTGCATCAAATGAATATTAAGTTAATAGTTTCTCAATGGTAACATTGATCATACATTTATATAGTGCAATTAGAAAACTTCGTTTCTGATGATGCAAAGGTAATGATTTGCAAATTAAAGAACTTCATCTATGAGCTTAAGTAAGACTTCTCGTCAATAATATTACAAATTTTACCAATGATTATCTCATTCGGTTTAAAGATGAATTTTGTTGATACTCGTATGTACCATAAGTTTAGTAGGAGTAAGGTTCTATATTTGGTTTTATATATTAATAACATACTGCTTGTCAATAATAAGTATAGCCTCAATCAATGCCCTAAGAATGATTTTCAGATTAAAAAATGCATAAGATTTTTTTACCTTTTAACAGTGAAAAGTCTAATGTACGTTCAGGTTTGTATACATTGGAATATTGTGTACACTATTGGGATGTTAGGCAGATATTTTAAGCAACCCTAGTTTAGACCATTGGATAGCATCCAAGAGGGTTATAAGGTATTTTCAAAGAACAAAAGATTACATGCTCACATATCAGAGGTCTAATCTGTTAGAGATCATTAGGTATATAGAACTCTAATTTTGATGGAATATGAATACAATTTTTGTCACTTAGGTGCAAATTATGAAAACAAATTGCAGTCTTTTATTCCAATAGCAACAGGAGTACATCAAAGTCAAAACACATAGACTTTAAGTTCCTGGTTGTTAAAGTAAAAGTTCAGAATAGTTAGTTGCTTATAAAGCATATTAAGACAAACTCCATGATTGCGGATCCGCTTACTAAGGGACTACACCTAAGGTTTTATAATAGCACATTGCTCATATGGGTATAATGTCATTTAAGGATATTTGGTTTTAGTGGGAGTTTGTACTTTTAAATGCTTTTATGTTATAGATAAATTTTTAGTTATTTCAGTTTACAGATATTAAGTTTATTTTCTGCAGAAATAAAGTTTATTTGGTTTATTCACACTCTGATTTTGGTAAGGTTTTATCTCACTAAAGAGGATCAGTTGGAAATAGACATGTTTAGATCATATTGCATGTAATTTTCATGTTACACATTCATACTTGACCTATGTCATTTGGTTGTGTTAATATACGTGATCAGGGATGGGTTTAGTTACAATATATGTAACGAAAGTCACCTTGGTTCTATGCTAACATAATTAATGGTCGAGATTGTTCGTAATACTTTTTGGATATGATAGTAAAATTTTTGAGCTCATAAGGTTAGATAATGACATGTAATTATAGAATAATTAGTATATATATGTGGTCCAAGTGGAAGATTGTTGGAAAATATGGACACCACATATATAATAAGGGTAATTACCTGTTATTGTTTACATCATGATAGGTTAGTCTAAATTAAAAGTGATCTAATTTGGTTAAAGTTTTATTGGATTTTAATTATTAAATAAAGTATGAATCAAATATGTGTAGATACTCCAGCAATTAAGTTCTAATCAATTTTTAATTAATGATGGGTGAATTAGGAATTAGTGCTAATGTGCCAAAGTTATATATATTAGGGGTATGGTCCCCAAATTACACACAATATATCTTTTCTAATATCCCATCCTTAGCAAAGAGAGAGCAAATATTCTCTGAATTTCTTATGTGCTAATTTGGAAGATCAAATCTCAAGATCTGGAAAAACTTCGAGGAATTCAGGGATTTAGGTACGCTTCCGCATCTAGTTGTATTCTTGATGTATTCTTGATGATTTGACATGATAGATCCTGATTTACAATTCTAATTTTATATTAGATATTATTTACGATTCTAACATTTTGAGGGAAAGAAGGAATGGTGCAAGATAATCAAATTGTCAAGATTGGTCAACACCACAGACTTTATATCTATTGATCTTTGTGAGGTAGCCCGAAGCTACTTCTACTTGTGCCTACTATGTCTCATCGGTTTGTTCATTCCTCTGCATCTTTAAGAAGGGTAGCCCATGCTTCATGTTGCCAAGTGATTGAGTTGGCAAAGCTCCTTATAGAAGCTTCTTTGGTTTTTTAGAATAAAAAGATAATTCATTAAATATTCAAAACATCACACCTATTGGTGTCATGGATTACATCAAGATAATCAAAAAATAAAATATCGAGGCAGCTACATGCTCATCTAGTAAAATGGTGTGTAATTGAATTACCAAAATGACTAACATAAGAAGAAGAAGAAGAATAAAAAAAAGAGCTCATAATGCTTTTTTATGTAGAGTCTGGCCATAGAATCTCCTTCAACCACAACGTGAGAATAGTCTTTGTCCCTAGCAAATTTGAGGGTCATAATGAAAGCCCTCACCTCTACTAGGTTTGTAGAGTAAATGTCTGTAAGAGGTTTTGCAAGCCCTCTAAATCCCTTGCCACAATGCCCACTATCAAGGTATGGAGGGTGATACGTGTACAAACTTTTTTGAGCTTATGGCATGAAGTCTCGTATTAGGCTCCTGGGACTATTCCCATTTTGCCCGGGCTAAACAACCTCTTTGGGTTTTTATATTTTGAGTAGAGTTACTAATTGTGTTGAGCACATACTATAACTGCAATGGTATGTATATTAATATATTTTTATTAAAAAATAAACTATGAATATATATATAAATATTTTTAAAATATTGATAAATCTAAAATAATATATCGCAATACATCAACACCAATATATCATAATACTAATAACAATAAATTGACAGACATGAGACCAAAAGTAATATTAAGGGTAGGCAGATGCCTTAACCCTCAATATGATAAATTTCTATTAAAATTTGTATAAAGTTATAAATAAATAAAAAGGTCTATAATTAAAAATTGAAACTTCTTATTTGGACCCACGTTAAAAGACATAAAATTAAATGAGTGAAGCTAGAAACCCTTTGTTTGAGCCAAAGGGTCTTTTGTCAAAATATAAATGGACTTGGTCGGCGTCTAGACTTAAAAGTATGCTTCTTTCTTCTTGTTCTGGTTTGTCTTTTATAAATATTTATACTACCAAACGCCCAATAATATTTTTTTTTCCTTTTTATTTTAATTTTAACCCAACGTGGGACTTTAATTAAAAAATGGAAAATGGAAATAATGATGAGATCATTTTATTAGGTAACCGATAAGTTGATCAAAACTTGGCCTATTAACATCAATTTTCCAGTTTAATAGTTGGTGTATAACTGTATATACTATTTGGTATAATGATTAGATTTGTAAGTCAAATAATTATGTTTATATTAAATAAATTAATTTTTAAACTAATATCTTTGGATTTAAAATATGAATATTCTTAAAATTTTACATCATCAGTGTATATAGTCAAATTAAAAAAGACTTAATAGCTTCCGGTGAGAATAAGGTTTAAGATTTATATGAGACATAATTGTTTTTTTTTCTTTAAAGATGAATTTTTGTTATAAAAATTGAAGGCGAGAATCATTGTTAATGGAAAAAGTGTGATAATCAAATTAGAAATTAAAGAATTGGTATAATATTAATTCTATTTGTATTGGCAATAGTTTATAAAATAATAATTTTTAATTGGCCCTTTCTCTTCATTTTTATTTCCTTTTACCTGATTAATGCTTTCCTTTCTTAAACAAAAAACCCGTCACTCTCTTCTTTTCTTTGTTGGGTGTAATTGCAAAAGCTAAATTTTAATAAACTTAAAAATTATAATATATGGTGTCATTGTTATACGTCATACAAATTGAAAAAAGATGAATAAAATGATAATATTAATTACTTTTAAGAATATACGTTAACTTAATTTAAAAAAAAAAAGAGAATACTCCTTACTTTTAACAGTTGAAGTAATGGTACCCTTATGAAATAAGTAGGGATTTTGGTACCTTTAATAAATGCTTTTTTTTTTCTTTAATCTTCATTCCTCCCAAAATTCAATACTTGGATTTTCATGGCTTTTGATTCATCCAAACAATTCAATCTACAATTTTCTTTTAGCATAAGCCCTAACACAACATTTTTTACTTCATTCCTATCTTATTTGTCAATACGAATGATAGTCACTAAACTAACTAAAATTATGACAAAGGCAAACACACCTATCGAATAATAGTATAGCTATGGTGAGTAGGGAATATCGTATCCACGAGGACTAAAAGTACTAGTAATTACTATTTTTCTATTATTTAGTCGTCAATTGATGAAATTGTTTTTAATCTAAAATTAACTAAACTAATTTACTAAGAATGCAATAGAGAATGACCTGGGAAAATAATTGAATATAACTAATGAGATAGGCAATACCCAAGAAAGAATCCACCTAGACTTCACCTATTATTCTGCATCTGAATTAAAAGATTTATTCACTTGTGTCTTGATTCGTAGAAATCCCTAAATTATGTTAATATCTCTTTCGAGAGTAAAAACAACTGACTCTAGGTTGATTAATTGAAATCTCTTTCTAATTAAAACCCTCATTGTTGCATTAACTCGATCTATGGATTCCCCTAATAGATTTGACTCTAATCCAGTAGATTTATGTCATCCTATTTCTAGGATTGTATGCAACTCCACTCAATTATGGTAGATCTACTCTTAAACAAGGACTTTTGCTCCACTGAAATAAGAACATTAAACATGAATTAATATCCCTAAAATATTAAAACAAGAAATAAGCATACATAATTGAAAATAAGAATCAAGTCTTTATCATGTAATTCAGAAATCAAATAATAATATTCATCATAAGTTTCATATTTCCTAAGTATTAGGGAATTTAGTTCATAATCTAAAAAGAAAACATCTCGAAGTCAGAAAAACTACAAGACATAAAGAAATTCAAATAAACTTCGAAAGAAGTTAAAAGGAGATCTTCAATCTTGAAGGAGATCCGCTTCTGAGTTGGCTTTGATAGTGTTCTTCGAATAATTTCTTCAATCTTCTCTGCGTCCTCCCTTGGGTCTTCTTGTAACTGTTATTTATAGACTTTAGAATGCTCAAAAACCCTAAAAATTGGGTTTTTCCACGTGTTTGGGAAACAGGGTGCGAATTTGACACGGGCTGGCACATGGTGTGGCTCACATAGGCGTGTGGTCATCCCGTGTGAAAATGCTCAGGCTATGAGGATGCTGAAAGCAGCTCTTTTTGCTCGATTTTGACTTGCTTTTCGCTCTTTTCGCTTCCCTGTGCTCACCTAAGTATAGAAATATGAATTTAAAGGATTAGGAGCATCAAATTCACTAATTTACATAATAAATTATCCAAAAACGCATCAAGAATGAAATTAAAAACATGTTACTTTTATGGCTTATCAATGAATGTCCATAAGAGTCTCTAAGTATGGTGCAAAATGAGTTCTCAAATTCACTCGATTGAACCATGGTAGTGGATGTATAGTGAGGCCACTTTGGGTCATTTCTTGCTGTGAAATTCAATCAACACATCATTCACAAGCAGTGGGAAATGGACAATAATTTACCAAAACTATCATAAGCACAAAGGTGAAACTTTTTGTCTAATCGAATTAAATTATTTTTTTATGATTAAATAGGTTAATTTTGTTAATTTAACAAGTTAATATTTTTGAAAGTTTGTATGATTTTTGTAAATATTTTTTTTATTTGAAGTTGAATTCTAGATAAAAGATAATAATAATTTTGATTCATTTTTAAATAATAAATATTAACGATATTACAAATTATCTTATTGAATTTTTTTAATAAAATACAAGCTAAATTGATTGTAGAGAAATTAATCTAATCCAAATCCAGTGGAGATGTGGTAGATTGAAGAAGAGAGAAGGGGCTAAATGGCAACGAATGGGAGAATCGGGTTATATTCGTAGCGTGAGATTGATGATAAAGGTATGGCCTTAGCTAGGGAATGAGCAGGAAGAATTGTTCTCCATCACTTGCTATTGGACCAAAGATGCCAATTCTCCATGGCTCGCAACTGATTTTTGTAGGCTCACTTTCATGATATTTTTGAATGTCAGAGTTAAAGGTGTCCTTATTCTGGTGGATCTTTTTTAAAGGAAATAATTAAAAATTTAATTTAATTTAAATTCAAGTCATGCAGAGATCTAATTTTAATTCAAACATATTCATTTAGATTTTTTTTATTTAAAATTATAAAGTATTATAATGTTAGATAAAAATTAAGAAAATATTTTATACAAGTGGAAATAAGGTATAATAAAAAATATTTGATACAAGTGGAAGGTTAGATGATCACAAGTGGAAATAAGGTATAATAAAAAATATAAATGTTAAATATAAAATTTGTACCTGAATTTGTTCAATTTTCCTAAATTGGTACTTAATAGTTTTTTATTTTATCTTAGATTGGCGCTCAAACTTTTTTTTCTGTAAACCATATTGGTACCTGAGACTAATAACGTTAAATTCAAGACAGTGGCGGAATAAGATTGTGACATGTGGAGTAAATTATATCATGATGATGTCATAATAAAAAATATCTAGACTCGTTATTGAAACCCGACAGTTAATAAAATTTCTGGGTAGCTAGATTTTTTCTATTTGTTTCCTGATAAAATTTGAGAAAGAACAAAAAATTGGGTTTTTTTTGTTACTTTGCTTTCTTTTTAGCTTATAGGTTTTTGGTTATCTCTGTTTTATATTTAGAGTCTTGATTCATCTTCATATTTTGATTTTTTTTCATTCAATTTTTTTTCTCTTTTTTTAATTTCTAGGTAGTTGGATTTTTTTCTGTTTGTTTCCTGAGAAAATATGAGAAGAACAAAATATTTTTTTTTTTGCTCATCAATGGCTGCATGTCAATGGCTAAAGGATGTTTGGTATTTCTAAGGCAGTAAAAAACCATGAAAAACCAAAGGATATTTGGTATTTTTGCACATCAATGGTTGCATAAGAGACCCAAGTTTCTTTTTTTTAAAACTGTAAAAAACCAAATACAGATTCTCACTTTAGGATTGCAAGTATACGCTGGTGAACCATGAAAAAGAAACTACTTTCTTCATGCTGCAGATCTGAGCTATGCATAATTGTACATCATTTTTTTCCCAATACAACTCTTAAGGTTTTCTATATACTGGTACCATCAATGTATTGTAACACTTCCAGTGAGTTTAATTTCAGTAGTTCATATGTTTAATTGATTTTTTCTCTTAATTTCTGAAAAACAAACATAGTAGAAATTGTGAAATAACTTGATTGCAATTTTTTCTTGCATTAGCTCTGCAATTTGATAAATTAACAAAGCTTTTCAACTAAGAATTGATTGGATGGTGAGAAAGTGAGGAAAAAAGTTTTGGGTTCCTAATAGAAGAAAGAAAGAAAAAGATGAAACCAGAAAAAGAAAAAGGAAAAAAAGAAGGAAATGAGGGGAAAAAATAAAAATAAAAATAAAAAGAGGTACAAGAGAATGCCACGTGGCAGTGCGTGATTGGCTAGCACTGTCACATCAGCAAAAAATTAACGTCGTTAGTCTCAGGTGCCAATATAGTGGACGGAAAAAAAGTTCGGGTACTAATCTAGGACAAAAAAAACAATAAGTACCAATCTGGGAGAAATGGACAAGTTCGGGTACCAATTTTATATTTAACCCAAAATATAAAAAAGAAATGAGATATATGATAAAATTTTAACTCGTGCTTGTAGAGTTCAAAAAATACTAATACATTAAAAATGGAATAATTATTTCATACATTGACAATGAAAATTTTTAATTCTACAAACGAGGTTAAAATTGTTGTCATATATCCTTAAATTATATTTAAATTTTTTTAAAAGAATTAATAAAATATATAAAAAAATTCTCAAGCTATTTACAAATTACAAATTTTCAATCACTAGTATATCAAATAATTATTCTTCAAAATAAAGAAATAGTGTAACCTCCCCAACCCGGCCTAGACATTAAGCTCGAATTCGAAAGATTACATTGGCCACCAAAATGGCCCATTAAAACTATCAGAGGTTATAAAACAGACTTTTTAAACATTTGCTTACTTTAGTATAAAAACGTAATGTGTTTTCAAAAGGTATAATATCTTTCAAAAATCAGTTGATTTTAATGATTAATTTTTTTTTTTTTACAAAAAGTGATTTTCAGTTTATATGTTTTTTAGATCTCATTTACGTAATAATGTAGCGAAAAAATTATATTCAACATAGTTTTAATTAAGTAAAATCAAAATTTTATGTATAATTAATTCAAAAATCATGTTTTAATATTCTAAATTCAATTATAAAATCTAAATATTTTTTATATCAATGTAAATCCGAGCCAAGACCTTTTAGATGTCAAGTCCACATCCTAACTTGGTGAGCTATCTGTAAAGATGGAAATAATGGAGGAGTGAGCTTAAGAAGCTCAATGTGAGTTCAATCACAAGAAAATCAGTGCACATAGTAGATGAAACATACTAAATAACAACTCACAGAATAATCACAATCAAATAGCAAATCAAAGTATCGATTTTCAAATATAATATCTCCGAATTAACAGTTTTGCATGTAAATGCTTATGAATGACTATGCAATTTTAGTTTATTAGAAAAGATCCTACCCAACTCCTCTACACACCATAGTAAGAGTTCCCTAGAACTCATTCATCCCTACATACTGCGTTGTGGATAATGTTGGGAAATGTGTCCATATAGTAGTAAACATGTAATTGTTTTCTATGTATTTGAATGATGAATAAATAAATAAAATTAATTTCATATTTCATTATTATGTCTTTTGTGTTTCTGTTTTTCATGTTTTGCATGCATAGCGAAATTGTGACAAGCAAATATCAGCTCATTGATTGTCTAAGTTCAAATTGATGATAACTGGAACTGTAAGAACGTATACATTGTGAGAAAGACAACTTACTTCATTAGATAATCTAAACGAGTCTGTAATCCGATAAAAGAATCAAAGTGAGCATTTGATTCAAATACTTAGAAGGATTATTATGTCGTCTACAATTCCAATTGGGGAAATGACTAGTCTTCGCTATCGAGGCAAATGACTTCACGGGTAGAGACATAGATGTACTCATTAGAAGAATGATACATTGAACTGGACCCAAGATGAATTAATTCTGAATCTGTTTGTGAATTAATTTACTTGTGACGTTCATGGTGTGATTTACCTAAATCCTGAGTTAGCCACTGACTATACATATGTAACTCATGTGCTTTGTTATAAGTGGAGGCTTATACTCTAAAGATGATCGAGCCCATAGCCGGTATGTTGGGTACAAGACTTATGTATGGCATGGTTTTACTAGAAACAAAGGAATTCATAGCTCGATTAAAGAGTTAACGGTATCCTCTCATTGTCATTGTGTGGATTGATAAATATGTAACGTACCCACGGGTTGCTCGTTCTTGAACGAGCAATTTATCACAGTCATTTGTTGATAGTGATCATATAAATCATTAAGAAAACACAATGGTGACAATAAGATAAAATAGGATTCTATTGAGTGAACGGATTTAACTCAAACGAATCAAGGATATCATATGAGGGTAACACACATGACGAGGTCATTGGACAAAGCAGTTGGATGAATTGCTTTCGTAAAGAGTATACAATAAGGAATTTTCAATCACGGTACTTCTTGTGGAGTGACTTCATGATTAACTAAATTGTGAATTATCAGAACGATACTTATGGACATAATTGCAATTAGTTCAGCCTAATTGTATATGTCTAATTAGTCCTTTCGCTAGCTCAACAAAAGCTCAATCAAACTGCATTTGAATCAGAAAATTCTAAAACTTTGGAAATAATTTAATTGAGTCGATTTATTCGATGTTGAATTAAATTAGGCGGTCATGAGAATTGTTCAACTAGAGAATTTGATTAAAAAATTTTCTTGAAAAATTAATTTGGAAAATCTAAGTGATTTTTGATAAAATTAATTTTGATCAAGTAAAATTATATTAATCAAATTTATTAATATTTTTAGAAATTAATTTTCAAGTCAGATAATTGGATCAATAGGTAATTGAACTTAAAATTGGACCTAAAATTGAAAATTGAGCTCGAGAACCAAAAATCGAGGCCAAGACCCGAAACTGGTCAAATCAGATCGACGGTCAAACCAATGGCTGGACCGAACCAGTCGAGTCGTCACAGACCCAGACCAAACCAGTAACAGCCAAACCAGATCGGGATGTTGTGAGGGTGTCGCACCTACGATGGCACCACCAGACACAATGATGCCGGCGATTGTGATGGCGACATTCAATTGGCCAACGGATGGTTGGCGACAATGGTTCTTCGGCGATTGAGCAGTGAAAGAATCACACTCCTACTAGGGCTCTACCAGATAATTTGATTTCAAATTAACTATTTCAAAAATAATATTATTTGAATAAATTTAATATTAAATCAATATGATATTTATCAAGATAAATATTAGATTAAATTTAATATTAAAGCGATTAAGTTTAATCTTAGTTGAACTCTCTAAACTCTCCCTATATAAAAAAAGTCATAAGTCATTATTTTTCAGACACTTGAATTCAAGAGAACTTGTAGAGAGAAAATTCTCTGAAGAAATTATTTCAAAAAATTTCTAGATATATTTTTCTTATTTATAACTTGATCCCAAAGTTTAGAGAAATTACGAAATTCTTGTGAGCCGGAAACGAATATAAGACTTAAATGTATTTTTTTTCAAAATAAGTGCATGACGAGGAGAAGATGGAGTGATGACAGTTGAAGACCCAAGGAATACATTGTGGTGAAAAAGTGTGTATTTTTTGTGTTTCATTTATTTTGTAGAAATAGAACCATTAAAATTTTGGCTGACAAACCTTGACAATTTTATTTTAATTACAAATTTGATGAACTCTTAGCAAAAACCCGACACTCTGGTCAAAGAACATATGCTTAAACTTATGGGATTCTTTTCGGAAGCGGAGGATAATAGGGTTGGACTAGACGTGAACACTCAGATTGAAAGTGTTAAAATCATTGACCAATGAGTTCGCTGGCTTTAGGGCATCTTACAACTTAAGGAACAAAGCGCTTAACTTGACTTAACTTATGAAGGAATTACATTTCTATGAGTTGATACCGAATGGTGGTAAGCTGGTTCAAGAGAAACCTAAGGTAAACTTAGTTGTGGGCTCCTCGTCCTCTAAGGGGAAGTAGAATGTTAAAGGAAAGAATAAATCGACTAAGTCTTCGGTTCTACCTCGTGTGAATATGAAGAACACTAAGAATTAAAAGGATCCTAAAAAAATCAAATGTTTCTTCTACAATAGGAAATGACACTTCATATCAAATTTCAAAGTGTATTTAGATTATCTAAGCCGAAAAGAGCAAAGGTATGTAACTCTTTGTGGTTGAAGCTTTCTTAATGGAAGAATTAATTGAAACCTGGGTTATTGATTCTGGAGTCACTAATCATATATGTGTTTTATTTATAGGGGTTTAATGAAACGAGAAGTCTGGGTGACAGGCGCCCCTCATTGCGGACCAAAGATGGGAGCTATGTTTCAGCTGAAGCAGTGAAAGAAGTTATTTTACATTTTGATAATTTTAGGAAGATTATTTTAAAGGACATATTTTATGTACCTTATTTTAAGAGGAACTTAATTTCTGTAGCATATTTATTAATGACAGTTATTCCGTGACATTCAATAAAAGGATTATTCTTCACAAAAAATTGTTCTTTAATCTATGATAGATGAATGGAAAATAATATCTACTTTATCAAACCAAATAACTACTCGATGCTTAAAACTGAATGGTAAATAAGAAGCTTAAAATTTATCACTCTAATGAGGGGTACGTATGACACTTAAGACTTGATCATATTAACTAAGAAAGAATCACTAGACTCGTAAAAGATCATCCCTTAAGTATGCTTAAAGAAGTTAGTCTTCCACAATGTGAATCTTGCTACGAAGGTAAAATGAATAAGAGGTCTTTTAAAACGAAAGGTAGAAGAGCCAACCAACCTTTAGAACTTGTCCACATTGATATATATGTCTCATAAGCATCAGTGCCTGAAGTGGTTATGATTATTACGTTACTTTCATCGATGACTATTCTCGATATGGATATGTGTATCTAATGCACCGCAAAAACCAAACCTTTGATAAATTTCGAGAGTTTTGTACAAAAGTGGAAAAGTAATTAGGTTTATTCATAAAGAATCTTTGGTCTGACCGAGGTGGGGAATACGTGTCCAACGAGTTCTTATGATACCTCATAGAGAATGAAATTTTATCAAACTTGACTACGTTGGGCACTCCATAATAGAATGACGTAGTTGAGAGAAGGAACAAAACCTTGCTTGACATGTTTCGTTCAATGTTAATTTATTCACAACTCCCTACTTCCTTTTATGATTTACGATACAAATAGTTTGCTATATTCTGAATGATGTGCAAACCAAGTCTGTTTGTAAAACACCTTATGAACTATGGTTGGAAAGAAACTCACTCTAAATCACTTTAAAATATGGGGCTGTCCAACACACGTTCTGGATAATGATGTAAAGAAGTTGGATGCACGGACAGAATTGTACATGTTTGTAGGATATTCGAAAGAAACAAAGGGTGGATTATTCTACAATCTGAAAGATAATATGATTAAAGTTTCTACTCATGCTACTTTTATTGAGGAAAGCTACATGGATAACTTTAAGCCTCAAAGTAAAGTGATACTCGATGAGCTTTTGGGAGTTGTAGAACATTTACCAAGTTCAATTCTCAAGAAAGTTGTGGAAAGACCTGCAAACAATCAACAACATAGGTGAATACGTTGTAGTGCGAGAGTTTCTAAGAGACCGGACTTCTTCACCTATGATGGTATTATTTATAATAAGGAATGTAACACCTCAAATTCGGTTCAGTCATTACGGCCAAATTCGAAAAGCTACATTGGCCACCAGAATGGCCTAATAAAACTTTTCTTTATTTTAAACATACTTTTTTTAAACCATTTGTGCAGTTCGTTCAAAACTAGTAAAATCGAATGTTCAACTTTATTTTCAATCTCATTTCGAAAACCATTTGTCCACGAAAATGACCGAAATAAACTTTTGAAATTTTTAAAAATAATTATAAAACTATTGGCTTATCAATTCAAAATAAATGAAATAAAATGTTTATTTTAATTTCATAAAACTGTGTAAATTTCAAAAATCGAAATAAATAATATCTCAATTGTAAACATTCAATCATCTATTCAAAAATATTTTGGCTTTTCAATCATACTTCTAAATCATTTGTCTTTTTATTCAAAATTAGAGGACTTGGTTATTCATTATTATTTAGGAAATAAAAACATATTAACTTCATAAACCAAATGTTTTGATAAAGCCTCATGTCACAGTCCATACTCAAACTTACTACAAACCCAAAATATCAAAATAAAATTTAATTACTTTAATTTAAAAAGACTTCCAAGAAACTCCTCCAAATGCCATCATCGAATCCTAACCTTGGGATTATCTGTAAAATTAGGAAACTAAAGGGGGTGAGCTATAAATCTCAGTGTGAGATTAACATAAACACAATTGCATACATATAAACATATACATTATACAATCATAATAACCATATCAATTTCATATAACTTAACATTTCACACTTATACTATGCATGATCATGTCAATATACATTTCGTTAAACGATGCAAATTTTATGAAAACAATCCTACCCATCTCCACTACAAACCAAAATAGAGTTCCCAAAAACTCGTCCATCCAACACACCAAATTGTGAATAGTGTCACTGAAATCGCCAAAAAACTGCCACTAATCAATATCGTGAACAAGCCACCAAAATTGCAGATATACTGCCACATAATCAAAATCGTGAACAGTGTTACATTAATGCAGATAAACTGCCACATACTTCCACCTTTCACATATCCCACCCCATGCATGTGATATGACAAAAATCACTCAAATCATCTAAGCATGTTTAACATGCAGATCTCATATGTGCACATGGTACCAATATTTCACAATTTATTTTCATGCGAACATTACGTATGTCATATAATCACATAACATGAGAATGAGATGTATATATATATCAAATCAATAATAAGCATAAATATCACACAACATGTTTTTCACAACATATATGGTTTGGGGAAATACTTACTTGACAAAACCCATATCGATGGTTTAACTCTCTTTTATGGATACATAAAGTATCCTTATCAATAACATTAATTAAATCACAACATTTTTATCAATATAAAACAAAGACTTAATTAAGTTTAGTGTTAAAACCCACACCTGATCATAGATCTGATTTGCAACAAATCTCTAAGAACGCCAACATGTGGATCTAACAATTAGATTACATATTCAATCAAAAATAGTGATCTTACGTTAATAACGATTGTCAATAAGGTTGATACAATAATGGTGTCGATTTTTCCATTATCACTTACCCTTAAAATAATCTCTCGAATAAGCGATTTAAATCCCAACGTTTAGTGGTCTCTCGGGTTGATCTCAATCAACCCGTTAACAATACATGACATGAGAGATGTTAATACACGAGGAAAATAATTTACTAAGGCTCTCTAAAGTATTCGGCCAAGGGAAGAAAAATAAGAAGAAGTATATTTCTTCACAAGCCTTACTCTTATACATACTATGTTGAAATGGAAGGTTCGACGGATCGTAACAATCAAGAATCAAAGGAGAAAGAATGATCTAAAAGAAGAATTATTCGACTATAAGCCCAAGAAAAATAGAGTTTAGAATTAGGTATTAAACAAAATATGTAGTGCAGAATTTTTTATTATATAAAAATAATAATGAACATTCGAAATGAAAAAGAAAAAGAGAAATGATCTCCATCATCGGCGGTGGTGCTATGGCGGCGACGGCGGCGATCCGACAATGAAGGTGTCAGTTTGGCAGATGATAAAGAAAGAGTATGGGTTTGGTCACTCTCTTAAAAAAGGAGAAATGAGAAGAGAAAAGAAAATAAGAAAAAATGAAGAAGTTGCGTGGTGGTGTGTGGTGGTTGCCATGGTGGTGAAGGGCGACGCTGGGGGCAGTGTTTGGAGAAAACTAAGAGGGGAGAGGTGGCAAGGGGTGGTTTTGTGGTGAGGTGATGGTGGTGCAAAGCTAGGAACGGTGGGAGAAAAAAGAAGCAAAAAGGGAGGTTGAGAGCTAACCAAAAGAGAGAAAAAAAAGGAAATGGGGAAGAGAAATGGGTGGTGTAGCAATGGGGAGGGAGAGTGAGAGGATGGATGGAAAAAGTGTGGTCAACCTTGTCTAGGTTTAATAAACCATTCATAAGGGAAAAATAGAGAAATTTGCAAGTTAGGGGAACAAAGGAGTGGAAATGGGATCATGGTCTCCACAATTATAGTATGTTGACCAAAAGAAAATAAAAGAATCTTCCCCTCTTATGGCAAGCTAGATTGGACGGCAAGAGCTTTAAGGACATGGGGAAAAAAATTAAATTAAAAGATATAGATAAGGAGACTTGAACTTAGGACTATTAGGAAACTTTTTAAACTTTTAACCACTAGGCCATTTCACTTCTTTACGATTAGTTTAACAATAAAATAATTAAAACATGGGATGATCTTTGCTTAGGTTTTAAAACAAATTTTCACCAAAATGAAATTAATGGGAGGGAAGGGATTCGAACTCAGATCATCAGGGAAAACTTTCACAACTATGCAATCACTATAATTAATATTTATTTATTATCAAATAAGCAAAAGATCATCTAATTTAAAATTCAGTCATGACCACTCTCGGTTCATTAACTAAATTTCTACTAACTCAGTTTTTGGGATGTGACACGAAAGCCAAATATTAGGATGATGATCCACTCACTTACAAAGAGGCTGTGAGGACATTGATTCCAAGCTTTAGAAACATGCTATGGATGCCAAGATGGAAAATGGATGTCATGACAGCATTCTTAAATGGCTATCTTAATGATACCATTTACATGGCTTAACCTACTGGTTATGTTTTTAAAGAAAAAGAAGTAGAAAGTTTGCAAACTGCTAAGATCCATTTATGGACTTAAGTAGGTATCTTGCTTATGGAGTAACAAATTTGATCAAACGATCAAAACTATTGGGTTTAAACAAAATGCTGATGAACCTTTTGTTTATAAGCGTATTAATGACAAAAAGGTGGTCTATCTCGTTCTGTATGTCAATGATATTCTGCTTATCGAATATGATGTAGAAAAATTGTCATTGGTTAAATTGTGGTTAGCTTAACAGTTTAGCATGAAGGACTTGGGTAAAGCCAGTTATATTATTAGAATTCAAATCCTTAGGAATCGAAAGAATAAAATGATAGCTCTATCACAAGCTTCTTACATCAATAAGGTATTGGAATGGTTTGCAATGACCGATGCGAAGCTAGATGCTCAGTCGACTACATCGAGATTTCAACTTTATTTGGATGACTATCCTAAAACAACAAAAGAAAGAGAGAATATGAGTAAGGTTCCAAATGCTTTGCTAGTTGGAAGCCTTGTGTATGCTATGTTTTACACAGGTCCAAATATCTGTTTAGTAGAAGAAATAGTAGATGTGGTGAAAGTAGCTTCAGAAGGTAACCTTGTGGGTTTGTTTAGTAAGACTTTTGTGACTAAAATTTTTAACAAGCATGTCAAGGATATGGGCATACAAAACATGGCATATTTACTTCATTAGGGAAAATAGGAGATTGTTGGGAAATGTGCTCATGTTGTAGTAAACATGTAACTGTTTTCTATACATTTTAACTATGAATAAAAAAATAAAATTAATTTCGTATTTCACTATTATGTCTTTTGTATTTCTATCTTTTATGTTTTGTATGCATAGAAAAATTGTGACTAGCAAATATCAGCTCATTGATTTAACAAGTTTAAACTAATGATAAGTGGCACTATAATAATATTTACATTATGAGAAATACAACTTACTTCAGTAGATAATCTAAACGAGTCTGTAATTCGATAAAAGAATCAAAGTGAGTATTTGATTCAAATACTTAGAATGATTATTATGTCGTCTACAATTCCAATTGGGCAAATGACTAGTCTTGGCTATCGAAGCAATTGACTTCATGCGTAGAGGCATAGATGTACTCATTGGACGAATGGTACATTGGTCTAGACCCAAGATGAATTAATTTGTAACACCCTTAACCCGTATCCGTCGCCGGAACAGAGTTACGAAGTATTACCGGAATTTAAAGATCAAATAGCATACATTTTATATTATTTAACATTCATATCAGAAACCAATCACAAAGTCTCCTATATGGGCCCTTGAGGACTAAAATAGACATTAGAAACAAGTCGGATTAAATCAGGTGCTTAGAAAATTTTTTGGAAAATATCAAAATTTTTTAAAGTTGCAGGGAACACACGCCCGTGTGGCAAGCCCTGTGTCACACACGATCAAGAGACACACCCGTATCTCAGACCATGTGGGCATTTGAATTAAGTACACACGGCTGTGTCCCAACCGATGTCAAAACTTGGAAGCTCACTAACTTAGGTCACACGGCCAAGCCACATGCCCGTGTGCTAGGCCGTGTGAATAATTTTAAGTATTCTGTTTTGTAACTTTAAAGATGCAGGGAACATATGGCCGAACCACACACCAGTGTCTCTTCCATTGTGGATAAAAATAAGCCATTTTTCTAGTAATATTTCTCACCCAATTTATCTTCCACCCACATTAACAGTTTAACACATTCACAAGACAATACAAGACATTTAAACAAAGCCAAAACCAAGTCTTATATATGACATATCATCATATATGACCAAGCATCCATGCTTATCAAATTGATCAATTACATATATAAACATATTTGTACCAAATATACCAAATCAAACCATGCCTCAATATGCCTTTTAGCTATCCATCATTCACACATACCAAAGCACATATCAATCATGATAAGGCATTATATATACAGATCAAAATATACCAATCACAAGCCATTCCAATGACTAGTTTCAACCAAAATATTTACATGCCAACATTGGCTAATTAACCTATACATGTCATTCTAACCAAAATTAATTTACTATTTATACTGAAATGAGTTGATGAATAGTGTGAAATATCTCCGCCAAGCTTCCAACCCAACAAGCTTCCGAATTACTATAAAATAGGGAAAAATAAAACATGGTAAGCTTAAAAGCTTAGTAAGTTCGTACAACATGGAATTAACTTACCATTTAATTAACACTTAAGGTAAGCAAACTAAACATGCTCAAACCAATTTGGCCAAATGCCTAAACACATCCTTATCAAGCATGTTAGTCCTGTAACTCATATAAAAACTCATAATCACAAATGTACATAATCATCAGGCAAGTTCCATATACATGTGTCTTTCATCTTATTTTTCAACATGTCAAGTAACATGTCAATTAACATTATTTTCATGTATTTCTGGCATATATAGGTAATAAGTTATTTCATATTTATATTGTTTCATATCAAAATTTTTCCCCTTGAATCATATAAAATATCGATGGATACACGAGTAGTATACACAAAGTGTACAAATCTGTAATCCGTCAATTCATATACAGGTATGCCCAAGCGAGCATGTAATCGGGAAGCTCTTTCGAGCCATATAATCGGAAGCTCATGTAAGCCACGTAATAGGAAGCTCATAAGAGCAATAATCGGGAAGTTCATGCGAGCCAATATCAGGTAGCTTCGAAGAGCCATTAATCGGGAAGCTCGTAAGAGCCATAAATTGGGATGCTCATAATAGCTAAATAATGAGAAGCTCGTGAGAGTCAAATATCAGGAAGCTCAAGAGTGCCAATATCAGGATGCTCACGAGAGCTAATAACTGGACGCTCTTGCGAGCTATGGTGTGTCTGCAACACATGCAGAACCACAACCAATCCGGAACCCTTAATGACAATTTCATTTGTATCCATCGAATTTCTTAATTCAAACGGGACTTAGCACCTGTCAGACATTATCGGATATGTGATCCATAGTTATACATGACAATTTTATACATTTCACATACATAACATTCAATTCAAACATATAAATATACAATTTAATTACACGAACTTACCTTGACAAGTTTTCGTGTACACAAAAGCTACTAATTTGATACCTTCTCTTCTCCTTGATCTAACTCCGTATTTGGTCTATCCGGGTCTATCTGAATGAATTTAACTCAATTTAATACAATTCATATTCAATTCAGAGCAATACACATCTTTGGAAAAATTACTATTTTGCCCCTATACTTTTATTTAATTACGATTTTGTCTCTAGGCTCGAAAAATAAAATTCATTCAATTTAATCCTTATTCCAAGCCTAGCCAATTTTCATATGTAACAATAGCAGCCCATATATTTCATAAAATTCAAAATTTTTCCATAAATTTTTCATCTTTTCAATTTAGTCCCTAAATCACAATTTCATCAAAATTCACGTTACAAAAGTTGTTTATCTATCTACAACCTTTTATTTTCTACCATAAAAATTCATAATTAAACTATATTAATTCATGGAAAAACCCTAATACTTTGATAGTTTTGCAAATTAATCCCCGAGATAGCTACATTAAGCTATTACGATCTTGGAAACATAAAACTTATTAAAAATGAGACAAGGATACATGCCTAATTAAGCCAAAATAACTTGCTTGAACTCAACAACCATAACTAGGGTTTCCATATCTTTTATTTAGGAAAGATGATGAAAATAATTATATTAGATTTTTTTTTCTTTCATTTAATATTACTTTAATACCTAATTTCCAAAATTAACCTTAACAATATGCTAAATTCCATTGATGACTAATCATCCTTATCTACTAACACCTCTTCATGATCTATTTCCATATAAAGACCTCAAATTTTGAATTCCATAGCTATTTGATCCCTTTAGCTACTAGAATTCAACTTTTGCACTTTATGCAATTTGGTCCTTTACATCAAATTAGACATTTAATTAGTAAAATTTCTTTACGAAATTTTCATACGACATTTCTATCATAATGCAGACCATGAAATAATATTAAAATAATTTTTCTTCCGAACTCGAATTTGTGGTCCCAAAACCACTATTTTTATTTTACTGAAAACGGGTTGTTACAACTCTCCCCCTTTTAAGAAATTTCCGTCCTCGAAAATATTACCAGTAAAGAGGTTCGGATATTGCTTTCTCATTGTTTCTTCAAGTTCCCAGGTAGCTTCTTCTATTCCATGTCGTTGCCAGAGAACTTTTACTAAAGCTACCTTTTTATTTCTTAGTTCTTTTACTTTATGTGCCAGAATTCTAATCGGTTCCTCTCTGGATGTCATGTAAGGCTGAATCTCGACCTCCATTAGAGAGATAACATGTGAAGGATCTGACCGATACTGTTGTAACATAGACACATGAAAAATATTATGAATTCTTTCAAGCTCTGGAGGTAGAGCTAATCGGTACGCAATAGGTCCGATTCTTTTAATGATTTCATACGGCCCGATAAATCGCGAACTCAGTTTTCCTTTACGGCCAAATTGAAGAACTTTCTTCCAAGGTGAAACTTTCAAAAATACTTTGTCGCCAACATGAAATTCTATTTCTTTACGTTTAAGATCCGCATAGGACTTCTGACGATCAGAAGCTACTTTCAAGCTATCTCGGATCACTTTCACCTTTTCTGCAGTCTCAAAGATTAAATCAACCCCATGTATCTTTTCCTCACTGACCTCAGTCCAATAGAATAGAGTTCTACATTTACAACCATATAGAGCTTTATACGGTGCCATTTTAATGCTTGACTGAAAACTATTATTATATGCGAATTCAATTTCTCCCAATTACCGTCGAATTCTAAAACACAACACCGAAGCATATCTTCAAGAATCTGAATCACACACTCTGATTTACCACCAGTCTGAGGATGAAATGTGGTACTAAAATATAATTGCGTACCCAAAGCTTCTTGTAACTTGTTCCAAAATCGGGATGTAAACCGTGGATCTCTATATGAAATAATGGAGATTGGTACTCCATGTAACCTGACAATCTCAGAAATATATAATTCTGCTAATCTGTCCAGGGAGAAATCCATACGTACCAGAATAAAATGTGTAGACTTCGTCAAATGATCGACGATAACTCAAATGATATCTTTCGTTTTTGGAGATAGGGATAATCCCAATACAAAATCCATAGTAACTCTATCCCATTTCCATTCCGGTATCGTCACAGGCTGTAACAATCCTGAAGGTACCTGATGTTCAACTTTAACTTACTGACATATCAAATATCTAGATATAAAGTCAAAAATATCATGTTTCGTTCCCGGCCACCAATACACCTGTTTCAAATCATTGTACATTTTATTACTCCCAGATGAACAGACATAGTACCACTATGAGCTTCATGCAAAAATTTCTGTACAGGCTCTGGATTCTTCGATACACAAACTCTGCCTCTGAATAACAAACAATCATTAGGTCTTATTTGAAATTCTAAATCAGAAGTCGACTCACATTGTACCCATTTAGCTTGCAACTCATTATCACTTTTCTGAGCTTCATAGATTTTTTGTAGAAACATCTGTTTAGCCTTTAACTCGGATAAAATTAAGCCATCATTAGATAATGAAAATTGATTATTCATTGCTCGCAAGGCTAACAGAGACTTCCTACTCAGAGCATCTGCAACCACATTTGTTTTTCCCAAATGATAATTGATAACTAAATCAAAATATTTCAACAGTTCAAGCCATCTGCGTATGACATCAGATACTTTAAACTTTTATGATCAGTGAATATATGACACCTTTCACCGAACAAATAGTGTTACCAAATTTTTAATGCAAAGACAATAGCTGCCAATTCTAAGTCATGTATCGGGTAATTCTTTTCATGTGGTTTTAGCTGTCTAGAAGCATAGGTTATTACTTTACCTTCTTGAATTAAAACACAGCCTAAACTTTTTAATGACACATCACTGTAAATCACAAATTTTTACCCGATTCAGGCTAAACCAGAATTGGTGCTTCGGTCAATAGGGCTTTCAACTGGTCAAAACTTTGCTAATATTTATCAGACCATTCAAATTTCACATCTTTTTGCAATAGCCGCGTCATCGGTGTACTTATCACCAAAAACCCTTTTACAAATCTCCGATAGGAACCAGCTAATCCTAGAAAACTTCTGACTTCAAATATATTTTTCGGTGGTTTCCAGTTAACAATTGCTGAAATTTTATTCGAATCAACTCTGATGCCTTCAACCGATACTATATGTCTCAGAAAACCAACTTCTCAAAGCCAAAATTCACATTTGCTAAATTTAGCAAACAATTGTTTATCTCTCAGAGTTTGTAGCAAAATTCTTAGATGTCCGGCAGGCTCAGTCTCATCTCGGTTATATACCAAAATATAATCAATGAATACCACAACAAATCTATCCAGATACAGTCTAAAAATTCTATTTATCAAATCCATAAATACCGCAGGTGTATTAGTCAAACCAAACGGCATCACAACAAATTTAAAATGTCCATACCTGGTTCTGAATGTTGTTTTTGGCACATTCGAGTCTTTCACATGTAATTGATAATAACCGGAACGGAGATCAATCTTTGAAAACACTGTGGCACCTTCCAACTGATCAAACAATTCGTCAATACGAGACAGTGGATACTTATTCTTGATTGTGACTTTGTTGAGTTGTTGGTAACCAATACATAATATTACAGATCCATCTTTTTTCTTAACAAAAAGAATTGGTGCACTCCAAGGTGAAAAGTTAGGTCGAGCAAAATCCCTATGTGTCAACTCTTGCAACTGTGCTTTCAATTCCTGTAACTCTGTAGGAGACATTCTATATAGTGCTATAGATATAGGTGTTGTCCCCGGTAAAAGATCTATAGCAAATTTAACTTCTCTGACCGGCGGTAATTCGGGTAATACTTCTAGAAACACATCAGGATACTCACAAACCACTGGCACTGATTTAATCTTTGATTCAGATACTTTAGTATCTAACACATAAGCAAGATAAGCATCATAACATTTTCTGACATATTTCTGTGCTGACATGGTTGATATCACATTGGACAACCCATCCAATTTATCGGATTCAATACAGAACATTTCACCATTTTGACATTTCAACACAATATGCCTTTGTTTACAATTTACCATGGCATCATGCTGAGTTAACCAATCCATACCCAGAATCACATCAAATTCATTCAATGGTAATAACATCAAATCATTCGGGAAACAATAACCTTGTATCATTAACGGACAATTCTTGCAAATTTTATCAACCATCAAATATTGGCCCAGAGGGTTTGAAACTTTAACCACGAATTCGGTGGACTCAACAAGTAAATTTTTATTAGACACTAAATTCATGCAAATGTATGAATGAGTTGAACTGGGATCAATTAAGGCAGTTATATCAGTATCAATAAGAGAAAAAGTACCAGTAATAACATCTGGTGCAGAAGCATCCTCACATGCACGAATAGCATAACTTCTAGCAGTTGTTCGTGCTTCAGATCTTATAGTTGAATATTTTATCGTACCTTGACTACTGCTCACATTGTCGGGATTATGAGGTAGTCTACCTCTATCTCTACCTGAATATCCCGCAGAGGTAGTGGAATGGTCATGATATTTCTTAGATTTCTTTGATGCCAACTGATGTGACTTTCCCGTGAATCTTTTACTTGAAGTTCTGGCTTCCATCTCAGCTTGACTTTTCTCTTTACTAAGCTCTTCAACTTTATAAGCTCAGTCAACCAGTACAACAAATTATTTTAATTTAAGAATCTAAACTAACAATTTTATGTCTTTATTTAAACCCTCTTCAAACCGCTTACACAATGTGATTTCAGTCGAGATACATTCTCTAGCAAATTTACTCAGTTAGACAAATTCCCATTCATATTCAGATACTGTCATATGCCCATGTTTAAGCTCCAAAAAATCTTTACGTTTTTAATCAAGAAATCTCCGGCTAATATGTTTCTTTCTGAACTCAATTTGGAAAAATTCCCAAGTGACCTTTTCTTTCGACGCAACAGAAATTAGCGTGTTCCACCATTGGTAAGCTTAATCTTTTAACAGAGACACCGCCCATTTTAGACATTTAGCCGTTGTACAAGATAGTTCATTAAGAATTTTGATAGTATTTTCTAACCAAAATTTAGCTCTTTCAGGATCATCTTCAGCTGTAGCTCTGAATTCTTCTGCCCCATACTTACGAATTTTATCAACAAGAGGCTTACAAGTTCTAATAAGTTCTGTACCTTGAGGCATATCGGGAACCGATTGAGAAACAGGAGGGGTGGAGGTTGTTGTACAGCCAGTTTTGTTCTTACATATTTAGTAAACCATTCATTCATCATTTAGAAAAATACTTCTTTAGCCCTCCTTCTTAACCCTCAAATACGGGCCTTCTACTACTCAAGGCTGCTCTTTCCGCAAAGGCTTAAGCATTACTTTCAGCTTCTTCAAAATAAACTCGGTTGGATGACATTGCTATATGAAAAACATGTTTTAAAATGGTTAGAAGATATCACACTATCAGAGGTTATATAATGGCATTTATAGCTAGACTCATATATGCTATGTTAGCCCGAGAATCAACTAAACCGTAGCTCTAATACCAATAAATGTAAAACCCATAACCCATATCCGTCATCGGAACAGAGTTACGGAGTGTTACCAGAATTTACAGATCAAATAACAAACATTTCATATTATTTAACATTCATATAAAAAACCAATCATAAATTCTCTTATATGGGCCCTCGAGACCCAAAATAGACATTAGAAACAAGTCGGGCCTAAATCAGGTGCTAAAATTTTTTTTTGGAAAATATCAAAAAAATTTTAAGTTGCAAGAAACACACGCCCATGTGGCCAGGCTGTGTTTCTCACATGGTCAAGAGACACGTCCGTATCTCAGGCAGTGTGGGCAGTCGGATTAAGGACACATGTCTGTGTCCTAACCCGTGTCCAAACTTGGGAGCTCACTAACTTAGGTCACACGGCCAAGCCACATGCTTGTGTGCTAGGTCATGTGAGTATACTAACTTGTAATAAATAGGTGTAGGGGTCACACGGCCAAGCCACATGCCCGTGTGCTAGGCTGTGTGAATAATTTTAAGCATTATATTTTGCAATTTTAAAGATACAGGGGACACACAGCCGAATCACACTCCCGTGTCTCTGCCCGTGTAGATAAAAATAGGCCATTTTTCTAGCCATATTTCTCACCCAATTTATCTTCCACCTACATTAACACTTTAACACATTCACAAGACAATACAAAACATTTTAACAAAGCCAAAACCAAGTTTTATATATGACATATCATCATTTATGACCAAGCATCCATGCTTATCAAATTGATCAATTACATATATAAACATATTTGTACCAAATATACCAAATCAAACCATGCCTCAATATGCCTATTAGCTATTCATCATTCAAACATGCCAAAACACATATCAATCATGATAAGGCCTTATATATACATATCAAAATATACCAATCACGTGCCATGCCAACGGCTAGTTTCAACCAAAATATTTACATGCCAACTTGGCTAATTAACCTATACATGTCATTATAACCGAAATTAATTTATTATTTATACCGAAATGAGCTTATGGATAATGTGAAATATCTCCACCAAGCTTCCAACCCAACAAGCTTCTGAATTACAATAAAACAAGGAAAAATAAAACATGGTAAGCGTAAAAGCTTAGTAAGTTTGTATAACATGGAATTAGCTTACCATTTAATTTACACTTAAGGTAAGAAAACTAAAACATTCTCAAACCAATTTGGCCAAATGCCTAAACACATATCCTTATCAAGCATGTTAGTCATGTAATTCATATAAAAACTCATAATCACAAATGCACATAGTCATCAGGCAAGTTTCAAATACATATGTTTTTCATCTCATTTTTCAACATGTCAAGTAACAACATTTTCATGTATTTATGGCATATGCAAGTAATAATTCATTTCATATTCATATTGTTTCATATCAGAAATTTTCCCCTTGAATCATTTAAAATATCGATGGATACACGAGTAGTACACACAAAGTGTACAAATCTGTAATCTGTCAATTCATATACAGGTATGCCCATGCGAGCATGTAACGGAAAGCTCATAGGAGTCATAATCGGGAAGCTCATGCGAGCCAATATTGGGTAGCTCTGAAGAGCCATTAATCGGGAAGCTCGTAAGAGCCATATGTCGAGATGCTCATAAGAGCTAAATAACGGGAAGCTCATGAGAGCCAAATATTAGGAAGCTCAAGAGAGCCAATATCAGGATGCTCATGAGAGCTACTAACAGGACGCTCTTGTGAGCTACGGTGTGTTCGTAACACATGCAGAAGAACAACCAATTGGGAACCCTTAATGATAATTTCATTTGTATCCATCAAATTTCTTAAGTTCAAACGGGACTTAGCACTTGTCAGACATTATCGAATATGTGATCCATACTTATACATGACAATTTTATACATTTCACATACATAACATTCAATTCAAACATATAAATATATATTTAATTACACGAACTTACCTCGACAAATATTCGTGTACACAAAAGCTACTAATCTGATACCTTCTCTTTTCCTCAATCTAACTCCGTATTTGGCCTATCCGGATCTATATGAATGAATTTAACTCAATTTAATGCAATTCATATTCAATTCAGTGCAATACACATCTTTGGAAAAATTACTATTTTCCCCTATACTTCTAATTAATTACAATTTTGTCCCTAGGCTCGAAAAATGAAATTCATATAATTTAATCCTTATTCTAAGCCTAGAAAATTTTCATATGTAACAATAGCAGCCCATGTATTTCATAAAATTTAGAATTTTCCATGAATTTTCCATCTTTTCAATTTAGTCCCTAAATCACAATTTCATCAAAATTTACTTTACAAAAGTTGTTTATCTATCTACAACCTTTTATTTTCTACCATAAAACTTCATAATTAAACTATATCCATTCATGGAAAAACCCTAATACTTTGATAGTTTTGCAAATTAATCCCCGAGATAGCTAAATTAAGCTATTACGATCTTGAAAACATAAAAATTATTAAAAATGAGACAAGAAATGCCTAATTAAGCCAAAATAACTTGCTTGAACTCAACACCCATAACTAGGGTTTCCATATCTTTTATTTAGGAAAGATGGTGAAAATAATTATATTAGATTTTTTTTCTTTTATTTAATATTACTTTAATACCTAATTTCCAAAATTAACCTTAACAATTTGCTAAATTCCATTGATGACGAATCATCCTTATCTACTAACTCCTCTAAATGGTCTATTTTTCATATAAAGACCTCAAATTTTGAATTCCATAGCTATTTGATCCCTTTAGCTACTAGAATTCAACTTTTTCACCTTATGCAATTTGGTCCTTGACATCAAATTAGACATTTAATTGAGTCGATTTTTTCGATGTGGAATTAAATTAGGCAGTAGTGAGAATTGTTCAACTAGAGAATTTGATTACAAAATTTTCTTGAAAAATTAATTTGGAATATCTAAGTTATTTTTGGGAAAATTAATTTTGATCAAGTCAAATTAAATCAATCAAATTTATTAATATTTTTTAAAATTAATTTTTGAGTTAGATAATTGACCCAATGGGTAATTGAACATGAAAATTAGACCTGAGATCGAAAATTGAGCCCAAGAACTAAAAACTAAGGCCAAGACCTGAAACTGATCAAACTGAGCTCGATATGTGTGAAATTGGATCGACGATCCGATCGATGGCTAGATCGGACCAGTCGAGCCGTCACTGGCTCGAACCAAACCAGTAACAACCAAATTGGCTTCGGATGTTACGAGGGTGTCGCACCTGCGATGGCATCACCAAACACGACGATGCCGACGATTGCAATGGCTGCATTTCGTTTGGCAGCACATGGTCGGCAACGGCGGCTCTTCGGTGGTTGAGCAGTGGAAGAATCACACTACTACTAGGGCTCTACTGGATAATTTGATTTTAAATTAACTATTCCAAAAATAATATTATTTGAATAAATTTCATTTTTAATTTAATTTGATACTTATCTTAATATTATTTTATTAATTTATATTAAAGTGATTATCTTAATATTAAATTTAATTTAATAGATAAATATTCTATTAATTTAATATTAGAATGATTAAGTTTAATTATAATTAAACTCTCTAAATTCTCCCTATATAAAAAGAGTCATGAATCATTATTTTTCACACACTTGAATTTAAGAGAAATTTGTAAAGAGAAAAATTTTTGATGGAATTATTTTAGAAAATTTCTAGATATATTTTTCTTATTTACAACTTGACCCTAAATTTTAGAGAAATTACAAAATTGTCTTACTGGTAACTTTTGTGGAAATTTTCTTATTCAAAGTGATCCCACACTCGACAGACACGAGCTTGAGGATAGCAGAGAATATTACTCAATCGAAGTGTTCATCCTAGACAAATCGAAAAGGTATAATTTTGATTAAGTGTTTATTACTTTAGATATCACAACCAAGTTCTTGTTTTGAAAAAAAAATTTAAAACTCTGATTTTTCCTCAAATCTATTTTCTGTTACGTTTTCCTAACCCAATTTTCCAATAGATAAACTACTAGTAATTTTCATATAAACTGCTAGTAAAAATTATGGATAAACCACAAGTATTTTCAGGTAAAAAGTTTGCAGACAAGCTGTTAGTAAGTTATGGATGAACCACCGGTGTTTGCAGATTATTAAACTGTCAACACTTCATTCATTCAAATCGTCCCACCACATGCAATGCAATATGTCATGCTTGTAACAGAATAGTACAGAAACAGTAGACATGTTTGACATGTGTTCAGTTCAAAAGTAAGAGTAGGCATGCTGAACATGCATTCAGTAATACAGTGGCAGAAACAATCAATAATAGTTTATCAGTAATACATAAATAGTGACACGTATCATTCACATATCATGCATATAACAGTAATAATTTTGTCAATCAAATCATAGATTCCAAAATATACATCTTATCAGGGGCTCAATTGAGTGAAGTAAAAGTTTAAAAATAATTCAGCGACTAATCTGCACAATTCACAAAATTCTGAGCAAAACTGTAAACATGGGTCACACAGCCACGTGGCCAGGCCATGTAACAGTCTTGAGGCCGTGTGGAAGGGTTACACATCTGTGTGGTCAGGTCGTGTAACAGATTATGACCGTGTGGACATATGCTAAAGTAACCTTACAAGAGAGGCATGACCATGTGGAAGGTTATTGGTCGTGTGTAAAATGAAGTACCCTAACGTAATAGTAACATATGACTATGTGGTGGTTGTGTGGTCTACACCCCGTGTGGCCTTAAACTTACACATAGTTTGCCCCGATTTACTTGGTAAAGAACACATACCTTTCACCGCGGGTCCGATCAACATTTCTTACACTCGATTTTGGTCTAGTTCACCTAATTATGGTCCTTCAAACGACATTTACATATGAATTAATGGTCAGTTTCAAGATTTCAACAAGATAGTCAAAAGATTGGCAAGAACCGCAAAAGATTGATTAATTAAACGAAAGCTTAGCGTTTGATAGTAATATTACGAAAATACAGGATCTAATCATTGGAAACGATGTGTACTTACCGTTTCTTGGCAAAGATAGAGATGTTATTGATGACAATTACAAAACCGATAAGAAAACAATTGAACATGGATGGTTTGATTCGGGAAAACAAAATAATCAATCAACAATTAATATGGAAATATGGTGTGAAGAAAAGGAAAAGAAAAGAAAAAAAGGAGAAGAAATAGAGAGAGGAAGGCAAAATTCTATTAGGAATTGAAAAGGCAAAATAATTATCTAATTAGGGAAGGAAATTGATTTTATACCTAGGGTTAGCAAACCCTAGGGGGCGGCTTAGGCAGTGGCAGAGCTAAGGGATTCAAACCTAAAGCCTCTTAGGCAATGGCAGAGCTAAAGAGGCTAGTAAGGGTCTTGGCCCCCTAAAATGGAAAATTTTTCATTTGGGCCTTTTATAATTTATCAAATTTTAAATTACTAGTGGTAAAATTGCATTTTGGCCCCAAAAAAATAATAAAAATTTGATTGAATCCTTTAGGTATTATAAAGATATAAACTATTAAAAAGGTGAAATTGCATTTTTACTATCGTAAAAAATACAATTTAATTCTGCTTCCCCCAAAAAAAAATTCTGGCTCCGCCACTGCTCTTAGGATAATGGACTAACTCTTAACCATTGAGCCTAAGCCCATTTCTTATTTAATCTTTATTCCTAACCGTATATGTTTTAGGTATGACTTGTATCCTTAATTGTTGAAAATAAAAGGAAAAGAAATTGAAGGAAGGAAATTCGAACCTAGATCTCTAAGGAAGGAAACTAACACTTAACCATTAGTTATGAAACCTATTTCTTATTTAATTAGTTCATCTGATCCTATATATTTCAGGGCATGAAAAATAGCATTAGACATGCGTCTTCACATTTGTGTCTAGATAGATAAAAAAAATATATTTATCAAACTGGGAAAGAATAGCAACATGCATATGCCATCACACTATATTTAAAAAAAACGCACACACATCAGTCGACCAAAAACTGAAAATACATATTTTTAAAAATAAATGAAATAAAAGTATGAAATTAACCTTAATAAATTTCTTGAGTTAGACAACACTAACAAGCCCAATAGCTGCCTGGGCCACAGCAGATCTATTTCAATGTCTAGCCTCTATTTTTCGCAAGTGTATGGTATGTGGTTGATTTTAATCAAATAATAAAGCTCTTTTTTTCACATAAATAAAAAATTCAAATAGTCCGTCCAACTCATTTTTAGATTTGTAATATATTATTTTATTTTTATATATATTATATAATTTATATCACATAAAAATTAAATTTATATTATTATAATGTAAAGAAAAAACTTATAATATTATAAAAAAATGAATGCTATTTAATATATATATATATATAGATGAGCTTGATTTAACTATTTACAAATATAAATATATTTGAGCATAAATGATAAGGATAAATCTCAAATCTATACATTTGATTTAATGCACAATGCTATACAAAATTATATATCTAATGTAAAAATAAATTGATATATTTACTCATTTAAATATTTAAAATTGAATTAAAAATAAAATTTCATTTAAACCACAGTTATAGTACAGTTTGTATAATTATCCCTAAGTTACATCAATCACATATATCTTTATAATGGACAAATTAAAATGCCTCCGTTTATGGTTTAGCTATTGTATGCTATTAATATAATTTATATTTATCTAAGTATGATCCGGGATATTAACTTTAAATTTTGTCTAAGTATATTCATATTAGTAAAATAATTAATTCAAGTTTTTTTTACCTATTTTTGAAAAGTGAAGTATTATTTTAAGTTAAAATCTAAATTTTTTGTCGGCTATCAACTTTCATATTTTAGTCAAATTGTTTTTCTTTGGATGGAAAAGTTGACCAAATAGTTAAAACTGTAACGTTTACTTCTTTTGTCACTTCGACAATTCACGTGTATTTCATTACTAACGTAGATAATTATTTTTAAAATTTGACATAATGACTTATTTGTTCCTCTAAATTTACAAAACAATTCATTTCAACCCTTCATTTAATTCTTCATCCTTTTTTAGCTCTTGAACTTGCGTTGTTTGTCAAATTATCCCAAAATTAACAAAAAGTTAACATTCGTTAACATTGCTAACATAGCATAAACATAGATTATCATGTGGATGTCACGTCAACAATTAATTATTTTATTTAAATTTAAAATTTTTAAAAAAATATATAAGAATTATTTTAAAAATTAAAATTATTAAAAAGTAATTAATTATTAAAATAATTTTTTTTAAAGTTGGAGAGCCAAAAAAATCGTTATACCTTAAAATTTTTTATGAAGTATTTAAAAGTTTTGGGATACCATATCATTACCATCATAAGTTTAGTATTTCATCATTTAAAAATAAAAGACTATTTAACTAAAAATTAAAATGGCAAAGAAAAAAACTTAATGGATGACTTAATTTTCAATAACTCTCATTGTTTCTTACCTCTAATTATTCCTTTGAATAAAATAAATAAATTCCTTTAAAATCCAAGTTTGACTTTTGCCCCATCATTCAAACTTCAAACCCATCCTTTCCAATATAATTTTTTACATGTGTGAAATATTTTACCACAACTTCCAATAATAACCTCATAAGCGTGTTTCTTTATTTTATTGTCGCTTAAATGAATTTTACGAATTATTTTCTCATTTTTTAAATTGAAAATGATTAAAATGTTTATTTCTAAAGAGATTAATTTACTTAATTCCAAAATTGAGAAAAATTAAGAGATATTTACACTTAAAATTTTTATGTTGAAACTAAATCGAAGAGGGATCAAATTATAAATATTTGGGGCCAATTACTTTTTAAGTATAAATCTATTTAAAAGAGGAAGGTTTCAAAATAAAAGACCAAATTATAAATTTAAAATAAAATACTTTTAAATAAAAGAGAGAGAGAGAGAGAGAGAGAGAGAGAGAGAGGGGGGGGGAGATCCACAAGACCTCTGCCCTCAATTTAGTATATGATAATCTTTTTTACATAAGAGAAAATGGATTGAGTTTTCCAATTTCAAACTCTAAAATTCAAGTATTAATCCATGTTATTTTAAAACTAAGATGAGATTTGTTGTTATAAAAACATTTTGAGTGAACTATCAAAACAGTTACTTTTGTTTACTTCAGATTACATTTTAGTCACTTACATTATCGTTTTGCTACGAAATTGTCACTCTGCCGTTAAGATCTATGACCTTCGAATCCCAAACCCCAAACACAAACCTTAGACCTCGAACCTCGAACCTCAAACCTTATGTGGAAGGAACCATGGATTATGTGGTTTGAACTCGAAAAAAAAAGAACCCTTGGTCTCCTTTTTCTTTTAGTTTTTCTTTTTTTCCCATTTTAACAGAAAAACCATTCATTTTCATAATCAGCTTTATTTAGAAATCAAATTGAATGCTTTATCAATCGATTGAATTTTTTTTTCAAAATGGAAGAACAAATAATTGATTCAATAGAGGGTCCAGGCATGGATTACAATAAGTAATGAGTTCTTTTTGTTCTTTACCCTGGTTTTGGGTTTAAATATTATGGGTTTTTTTTATAAAAAGGTGGTTCATCTTTTCATCTTTTTCTGTATATGTGACAGACAAAAAAGACATGCTTCATCTTTGTTTATTTGTTTATTGTGGGCAACCACAATAGCAAGCAATATAGAGGTTGATACGTTTATTTCTTCTTCTCTATCATTTTGCTCTTGATGGTAACAAAAAAGACCCCAATTGTTGTTTCTTTTTAAACCAGAGAAAATTGAGTTTTAGACAAAATTTTGTATTCTATTTTTATAAAAAAAATTAAATTTTCTCATCCCAACTGGATATCCACGTTGGCAATTAAAATTTATTTTAACTGTCACATCAAACTACCGTTTAGGAGATAACAGATCTTAACGACAGAGTGATCATTTCATAACAAAATAATAACGTAAGTAACTAAAACATAACACCTCAAATATAGGTGACTAAAATGTAACCTAAAGTAAACAAAATTGATTATTTTGATAGTTGACCCAAACAATGATTTTTGCGTGCACATGTGTTCTGTCTTTTTATTTATTAGACTAGTGTCACGGGCCGCAGTTCAAAACCTGTGACCATCGCACCAAATGCATCCAAGGGAGGTCTATTGTTTAAATGGGGATCATTTGGCCCACGATAACTGGCCCGATTCAAAGAACTGTTAGAGAAGCCTGTCAGATTGAAGCTTGGTTGGCCTGATAATGAAGATATGGCAACTTAGGCTAATTTTGTCACTAATTTTCAAAGATTGAGGGAATCATATCTTGTAAAGATTAGATTAGATTTGATATGACATGTCTTGTAAATCCCTAAAATAAAAAGATATGGCTAATCTCGTCCGTCGATGTAAATGTATCTTCACCGTTAGTTTTGGGGGAGCTCAACTATGAATAAAGAGCCTCCATTCATTTGTACGGACTCCATTCATTGTTTCATTATTCTTTGTGAATAAGAGAATTGAGAGCATTTACTCAAACACTTTGTGGGTGCTCTTTCTGTTGTTCTCTGTTGTTCTTCTTTTTGGCATAAATCACTTCCGCTCTTCAATTTGGTGCCTTAAAGGAGTTCTTAAGGAATCCTCACTTGAGTAAAGGCTGACTTAGGCGAGTTTGGATGAACGGATCGCCTAAGGCTACAGATCACGAGACGAAAGGTCTAGCCCGGTGACAAGTGTTATTCGAGTTGTTGGTTCGAACCAAGTGATATTCGAGTTATTGGTTCGAAGGCACCATTGGGATGTCGAAAGAAGAGTTCAAACAAAGGTGGACGAGAAAGTCTTTGAAGGAGATGTTGTCGGCTGTTGAGGAACACGTGGGTAAACTTGAGGAGTCCATGGAGGTCACAAAAGAGTCGGACAATACGCTTGGGGAAAGCATTGAAGACTTGAGGGAGCAGTCTAGGGACTTTGTGACCATGTGTCTCACTTCCTAGAGGGATAGCGTGCAAGAGTTGCTAGATTCCCAACGGAAGAAGCTGATGGGGGAGGAACGATGCTCTCGATTCCATGATGATGGCTTTAAAGGAGGAAACAATGGCCACAACGATGGCTCTAAGCACAAGAATAGAGGAGCTCGAGGGAGAGTTGGCCTTGTGTCGAGCAGCCGTGGGGAAAGGAGTGGCATATGCAGCACTCAGTAACGAGGATGTCCTGAAACCGAAAGAGTTTGTGGGGACATGGTCTGCATGCAATGTGGACAATTTCTTGTAGAAGATGGAAAACTACTTCTGTGCCAAAGCCATCGTGGATGATGAGATTAAGGTAAACATTGCTTCAATGTTTCTTACTGATATTACGTTTTTATGGTGGCAAGCCAGGACCACGGATAAAAAGCAATGTGAGATTGAGACGTGGCAAGAGTTCCAATACGAGTTGAAGGGACAGTTTTACCCAAAATTTATCGAGGAAGAAGCTCGGGCAAAGTTACAAGGGATAACACAACGGGACACAGTAGGGGAGTATGTTTGCGAGTTCAAGGAACTCATGCTCCAAGTTTCAGATGTGACCGAGAAAGAAGTATTGCTTGCTTTTCAGAATGGGTTGAAGCCGTGGGTCAGACAGGAGGTGGAACAAAGAGGTGTCCAAAAGCTGTTGGATGTCATGACGGTAGTTGAGCCCGTAAGCTTGGTATAGGGAAAGACAAGCTTGGGTCTTCCAAGTCCAAGGAAAGGGGCATATGTGAAATGGATCACAAGGAATATGTTGTTGATGGCAATGGCAACGGCGACGATAGTGGTAATGGGAAACCACGAGTTAGGAATAAGAAACCCAAGAGGAAAAAGGACAAGCTGAAATGCTTTCTTTACGACGGTCCACACATGTTGAAGAAATGTTCAAAGAAATTCGTGCTTAAAGAGAAGCCGGTGGGTAAGGCCTTGGTACTTGGTTCGAGCACAAAAGGTGTCGAAGCCAAGGAGGCCGAAAATGAGAAGAAGCCAGTGGAGTACTTCTTGTGTCATGGTCCGCATAGATTGCGGAAGTGTCCGAGGAAGTCTATCATCAAAGGGAACGATGGAACAGACAAAGAGCCCAAGAAGCTTGGTTCGAGCGAGGAAAAAGCCGAAGCCAAGTGCGCAAAGAGGAGCAAAAAGAAGCGAGTAAAGTGCTTATTGTGCCGTGGTCCGCATGAGTTGCGGAACTGTCCAAAGCAAGCCGGAGTCAAAAGAAAGGCAACGTCTGAGCTTAGTGAGTCATCGGAAGGGCTTCCACCCAAGAAAGAGGTGAGTTTGTCATCGGACTTAGAGGAAAAAGTTGCGATGAAAATAGTGAAGTTGGGACCAATAAGGCTCGAATTGAGTGAAGCGTCGAAGTTGGCTGAGTCATCGACAAGGCTTCCACTTATGGGAAAGGTGGGTGGTGCATCGGACTTCAAGGAAAAAAAAGTGATACATGTGGGACAGATGACCAGAGTAAATGCAACGAGTAGCAAGACTCGAGTTAAGAAGCGACGTAAGCCGAGGCAAAAGTCCCGAAGATAGGAAAAGCTAAGGCGTCGAGACGAGATCGAGGCGAATCAAGTCAATGCCATTCGGAAGTCGTAACAAGGGCGTTGGGAGAATGGGTGGGGGAGAATGTCACGGGCCGCAGTTCAAAGCCCGTGACCAACGCACCAAATGCATCCAATTGAGGTCTATTGTTTAGATAGGGATCATTTGGCCCACGATAACTGGCCCGATTCAAAGAACTGTTGGAGAAGCCTGTTAGATTGAAGCCTGGTTGGCCTGATAATGAAGATATGGCAACTTAGGCTAATTTGGTAACTAATCTTAGAAGATTGAGGGAATCATATCTTGTAAAGATTAGATTAGATTTGATATGGCATATCTTGTAAATCCCTAAAATAAAGGGATATAGTTAATCTCATTCGTCGATGTAAATGTATCCTAACTGTCAGTTTTGGGGGAGCTCAACTATAAATATAGAGTTTCCCCCTCATTTGTACAGACTCCATTCATTGTTTCATTATTATTTGTGAATAAGAGAATTGAGAGCATTTACTCAAACACTTTGTGGGCGCTCTTTCTGTTGTTCTTTATTGTTGTTTTTTTGGCATAAATCACTTCCACTCTTCAATTTGGTGCCTTGGAGGAGTTCTTAAGGAATCCTCACTTGAGTAAAGGCTGACTTAGGCGAGTTTGGACGAACGGATCGCCTAAGGCCGCACGGATCGCAAGATGAAAGGTCTAGTCCCGTGACACTAGTAGGAGGAGAAGGAAGAGAAAGAGATGAAATTCTAAGGATAAGATAAGTTGGGAGCCCAAAGCAGTTCTTTAAATTTAGGCCTAAATTCACATGACTTGCCCCTAGGATTTGGCCTCTTTGAATAAATACAAATTTTTCTTTTAATTATTTAAAAAAAATTAAACCATTCACAATTTCAATTTAAAGGTTTTTTTTGCTTTTAAATGAATTTATAAATAAAAAATGAAAACAAATATTTTGATTAAATCCTTTATAATAATTTTATTTAGACCACAAACAAAAAATTGAACTTTATAATATCAATAAATTAATGGGCAGAGGGTGGATGAATAAATAAATTAATACCAACTATTAAATCATCATTAGGCACTCAAAGTTAGAAAGTAAACAAAGTAATATTTTAAAATTATCTTTTAACTAAACTAATCAAAGCAACAAAGCCTGCTTGGCTTAAAAGATTAGATAAGAAGATAATATACAAAAATAGAAATGTTGAAAGGTGTAATTAATAATTGAAATTAAAGGCTATTGTGGAGTGGTAGACTCTGTTTCATCTAATCCCTATTATACATTTTTGGGAATCAACAAAATGGAATGAAAAGGATTTGGGGTTTAATTCATTTCAAGGTGTACCAAACTCAAAAGCAGATACAGGGCCTTTTTTTTATATTTGAGTGATACAAGATTTTGCTGCAAAATAACTCATTTTTCTCCATAAATTAGTAAAAGACAATAATACTATTTGCATAGGACCATCACCTAATACCCGAATTTTGAACAAAATCAGCAGCTTTTGGACGAATTAAGAAAACAGAATTATCCTATAACATGTCTAAACGTCAATTAGTAACAATGGACAAAAATAACATTCCCTTTTAATTGTTATCCTCACAACTCATATCCTGTTTCACCTTCCATGCATTCCCAACACTACTAATTAGATCACATAATCAGCAATAAAAACACGATAAATCTAAGGCTATCAACAAAAGTTAAACCAAAAAGAACAGCAGCAAGTTGATATTTGTATAAAAAAATTTCAGTATATTTTTGCTAAATCAAGATGCAGAAGATGAGGCATTGTTAGTAGGAAGATGAAGGTGGGATACAGTTACTCATTGTTGTGGGGTGTCACTATTGGAATCAAAGCTGATTGTAGCATTGCCATTTGGATTGTCTTCACTGTTGTTGTTGTTGTTGCTATCAGGGTTGAGATTACCAACAGCTAGTACCTCTAATTTCTTGCCAAAATTGTTCTTGTTATTGTGCATCCAGACCTTGAGGACCCCTCTATCGACCCCAACTTCATCGCAAAACTCTTTGACTAGCTTTTCTTCACCCTTTGGCATCCTCCAACCAACCCTCACAGCAAAATCATGCATCTTTTGTTTCTGTTCCTTGCTGAACTTTGTCCTTGACCTCTTTCTCCCACTTGGGTTGTTGTTGTTTTTCTCTATCACTCCAACTCTGGGATGGTGGTGATACTCATCCAATGGCCCTGAGTAGCCAGTGCTCAAGGCAAGCAGCATGTGGGGTGCAGAAGAGTAGTAAGAGTATGGGACGGGTGAAGGCGGGGTATGGGTTGGGCTAGGGCTAGGGCTAGGGCTTAGACCAGGGGTGTGGGTTGGGCTTGGACTAGAGCTATGATGAGTAGGTGGGGGTGGCAGGCGGTGGATGAAAGCAGGAGGAGCATCATATGAGTCACGACGGTGGAAGTTACGGTGGCAACCACAGGCAGCACATTTGAGAGAGACAGGGTCAGTCGGGGTAGAAGTAGGGCTAGGCATGAACTCACCACAACCATCCAAGGCATGTCCACCCAAGCTGGCAACATGGTTTTTGAGGCACTCTTTGTAAGAAACCACCATATGGTGGTGGATTGTGCAGCTCTTGAGGAGGGTTAAAGACTTGGTCGTGGCCTCGTTGGGGTTGTGTGTCTCTGATGAAGACTCAGATTGTGGGTATGGGGTGGTTTTAGTGTTGACTACCTCCATTTTCACAAAAAGGGGGGGGGGGAAGGGATTGATGGGGTGAGAAGGGGGACCTTTTAGTGGGGTTAGGGTTTTTTGCCAAGCTTAGAGAATTTGGCTTTGTTTGGTCCAAAAGTGGTGAATATAGGAAGAAAAAAGGGATGGTTTAAGTGCTGAAGAGAGGTGTGATTGTGAACTAATTATGATGGATGATGGTGTTGATGATGAATGGTCACAACAACTCTCTCAGCCGAAACTAAAACAGTGTGAAAATAAATCTATCTCTCTCTATCAATACATATATATTTTTGGTTATTTATAGTAGTGTAAACTTTCTGTGTTCTTTTTATAAAAAACTTAAATTCTTTCTCAGTCGGCCTAAGAGCCTTGATTATTTAAGATCGGAGGAACCGTGTATGTGGGGGTAAATTGTTTAGGAGCAGTAAATAGTAAGAATATATATATATGTATATATATTGTACTGATGCTTTGGGGCAGTGCAGTGGTGTGCAGCAAATGCAATTCAATGGTTGCTGGTACCGAAACCGACATGCGTACGTGAGGGGATGAACATGATGAACAGTTGCAAAAAGGACAATGCATTGACCCTGCAGTTAATAATTGTGTTTATTAAAGATAAAAAAACAAGCGGTCGTTTTATGTTAATGTACCAAGTTAAACACCCAAAGCAGCATGATAAAATTGACCCCTACCAACTTTGCAGTTAACTTAATATTTCAGTAACTTAAATCAGCCAGTTTTATGAACAAGATACATAACTCAGTGCATTACTATGTTCCAACAAATAAGGTAGAAGGAATCCGCCTTTGCTACTACTAGGCTGTTTATGAATTAGGTCCGGTGGTTTACTCCAAAACTGTTTTACCTTTTTTTTTTGTGAAAATCCGTTTTTACTCAAATTTATTCAAAATTTTGGAAGTATTCTTTTTCATATTTATATATTTTATAATTAATATTTTGTATTTTTGATTACCTTGTTTAAGTTAGTATACATTACAAAACGCAACATATAAATAATTAAAATATTTCGAAATTTAAACCTGAATAAATTTAAATAAAATCCACATAAAACAATAGTTAAATCAAAATAAATTTAGAAACAAGAATTGAGCCATTAAAATCTCAAAAACCTCCATATTTTATTTGGCATCTCATCGATACTTAAATTTAGTAATTTACATATTTATAAAATTGTATTTTTTAAGCATATATTAATAATTTTTATTTATATAAAGTTTTAATTTTTATATATTCACATTATGCCTATGATTTTTTTTATCATGTTGTTTTAAAAATCATATTGATATTATACATACATCTATCAGAATTGATATAAATTTAATATTTATTCTAGGGTAGTGGACATAAACCGTAATCTAATCTTCTTCCACGTGTTGTTTGAAAACGCAAAAAGCAAGACAACCCATGTTTTGTTATTAAAACATTTATATTTTCTTTTCCAATAAACTCTCTTTTGGTTTTGTGTTTTTGGTGACAAATTAGTCATTAACTTAACATGCATGCATCGTGTCATGTTTTTCAGCCTTTTCTCAATTATAGCTGCTGCTGCTGCTTCTTATGGAAATTCAAATTATTGAATGTTTTTCTTTACTTCACATTTTAAGATTACTTTTTTCCCTTAAATTTTAATTAAACAGATATTAGTTTAATTATGAATTTTATCTGAAAAGTTCATATTTTATGAAAAATGAGAAGTTGACTTAAAATGTTGTTTCTTTTTTTCTAATTTGTTGCATACAAAATTTAAAATTACCAATTCTTTTATTGTTGGTTTTAGGATTTGCAATTTAAAAATATTATTCAATTAAATAAACTTTTCAAAAGTAAAGTCTAGAAATTAAATAATTTATTTTCATTGATAATTAAACCAATTTAAACTTTTATGAAATATAGTTGAAATAGTGCAGTTAAAATAACAAAATTAGAAGAATGTGCGAATCCAGTTTCTCCCATTTGTAAATTGTAATCATGAAATCCATTTTCATTGTTAATTAGATTTGATTGTTTACCTATCTTTTTATACGTTTTCACACAAATAGATGAAAAATGTATTAAACAAAATATGTTACCTAACAAATCTAAATCTAAATAATTATATTAAATATAAGATTTGAATAAATAATATAAACAAATATTTATACTTAAAATATCATAAACAAAAAACCAATTCAATAAATAATATTATGAAAATCAGAAATCGAATAAAAGAATCGAGTTTTACTAGATGTTGAGGCTTGTTAATACAATTTCCTTAAGGCAAATTCGACCACTCCTATAGTAATTGGAAAAAAGTAGGTCGACTGTCTCACAGGATACAACAACAAGATGATCGAAGTAGCAACACCTCCGCAGTGATCAACAAACAAACCATTGCCTTCCTCTATCACGGAAATGAATGAAAGTATGGAGAGAAAAATAGAAAAAATTTTCAAGAGCAAAATAAATTCGTTGTGAGTGTGTTAAAAATTCTGAAGAATTCTTTAGGCTTTTATAAGCATTCAATATGGAGGAATTTTTGGAAATTTCCATGAATAAAAATACAAATATGTATTAAAGGAGTCTTTGAATCAATTTGAATAAAATAAAATCAAATCAAAATATGTCCTTTTAAAATAGATTCTGTGTAATATCTGCTGAGAAAATAAATTTCATATTTGGCTTTAAAATATCTGTAGGCCCTTTTTGAGCCCAACTAATCCGAACATTTCACATTACTCACGTCGTGCGCGTGCACCTCAACCCCCTGCGGGCGAGGCGAAATTTCAAACTTAGTCATTCAATATCCTTTTAAGCGCGTTCTTATATATATATATATCTCACACTTGGTATTTAACCAATGTGAGATCTAAGCTTTTCTTTTCATCAACAAATATTCACAAGTAGCTTACTTTAAGCATCAATTTCTCATTCATCATTTAATCATTTTGAGCATATGATATATCATTGTAAAGGTCTCATGGAGTAGAATATAAAACCATAATTTTTTAATTCAACTTTCTACCTTTACTAATCGAGAATATGCCTCAAAGCTTCCAAAAAAAATTTACATTTTTCCAACAAAATTGGGAGCCAATCAACACTTACAACCTCCTAATTTCTCATTTTGTTTGTATAGTGGCCAACTAAATTATTCTTAAATTTATTGTTTAATTTAATTTTAAATTTTATAAATTCTAAAAATGTTAAACTAAATTTTTATTATTTTAAGGTTCAAGACCCTTACATGCTCCTAGCTCCACCTTGAAGAATTTTTAGGTTTTTTTCGTTAAATCATTATTTAGGATACAATGTTTCTCACATTATGGTCTGGATTTTTTTTACAAGTTAAACTTTGAACTCGACAATTGTACCCACGTTAGGACTTGAACTTGACAACTTTTCTCATATTGGGGCTTGAATTTTTTTTAACCAAGTTAAGCCTTGAACTTGGTAATTGTTTCTACATTGAGGCCTAAACTTTAGGGTTTTCAATGACTAACTTGGATAAAAAAAATTCATGTCCCAATGTGAAAATATTTGTCAATTTTAGAACCTAACTTGAACAAAAGAAAAGTTCAAACCCCAATGTAAGAAGAGTTGTCAAGTTCAACCCTAAAATGTGGTTTAACCTTTTTTTCAGTTTTTACTTACTCTTTCAATTAAACATTTTACCTCACTCACTATGTGGGTAATAAAAATCTTACATAAAAAAATATATGTGTTATAAAATAAAGAAATATGGAGAGAATAAAGAACAAAGAAAATATGAAAGCAATAGAGGATGTACTTTATTGATAAAAAGGGATGATCACAATGCTTCATTAGAGTCTCTATTTATAGGCATAAGAAGTATAAAAGAAGTAGAGATCTAATTCTAATAACTAGTAGAATTTAAAGTACATTAAAACTTTATATTGATTATGATGGACATTCACTTAATAAGATATTCATAACACTCCCCCTTGGATGTCCATTGGTAGATAATGTGCCTCGTTAAAACCTTATTAGGAAAAACCCTGTGGAATAAAAACCTAATGAAGGAAAAAGAGTACACAATCTATAATACACATAATATGCTGCCTCATTAAAAACCTTACCAGGAAAACCGAATGGGACAAAACCTCGATTAAGGGAAAAAGATTGCAACGCGTATTTACTCCCCCTCATGAAAACATCACATATTTTCTCATATTCTACGTATTCAATCTTGAATACTAGTTTTTCAAATGATTATTTGAATGTATTTGTTGAGCATTTACCATTCTTTTAAAAGTCATGAGTGAGAGAAATTTTGAAAAATATATTTTGATCTCTTCAGGAGATTCAACAATAATCATAACAAACTTTAATCATGATTCTTTTATAAAAACACAAATAGGTATTTTGGATCATTTTATAATCCTCCTTCAACTACTATTCACTAATTCAAATTTACCACTTATGTTCAAATTATTTCAATTCATATAAATGAACAATTTCTCGAGAATTTCAATATGCTTCTAGCATCTTAAATCCTTCAAGGATTTTAATATAAACTTTACTATATAATGATTCATAAAAGGTTGTAACAATAACTATTAGACGCAAGTTGAATCTTTTATGAATTGTCAATTTAATAATATATCTAAAGATTATTACATCCACCACAAAAGAATATTATATGTAATACCCCTAACCCGTATCTATCACTAGAACAGGGTTACGAAACATTACCGAAAATTACAAAACATTTATCAGACAATTCATATCATAATGTATTCATATCAGGAATTAGTCACATTCAGTCATAATGTCCCTTATGTGAACCCTCGAGGCTCAAATCATAAATTAGAAACAAGTTGGGACTTAATCGGAACCTAGAAAATTTTTCGTGAAATTTCAAAGTTTTTCCTATGTGCAGGGGTCACATGCCCGTGTGGTCAGGCAATGTGGCTCGCACGACTAAGTGACACACCCATGTCCTAGGCCATATGGTATATGAAGTAGGTCACACGGCCGTGTTCCCAGCCCGTGTAACTCTCTAACTTGCAATACATTAAGGAGCAGGGGTCACATGGTCAAGCCACACGCCCGTGTACCAGGCCGTGTGAAAAATACTGAGCATTCTATTTTTAATTTTTAAGATGCAGGGGACACACGCCCATGTGCTAGAATAAGGTTATTTCCAAGCCTTATTCCTCACCCAATTTCACCTTTCACCTGCATAAACACTTAAACATGTTCACCAACAAATTCTAGACTTTTAAATCAAGCTAAAACTAAGTCTTATGCATGACAATTCATCGCAAGTATTCATGTATGTAATCTTACCTAATTAACCAATTTCACATATCCAACACATTAAATCCATATTTATATATATACATACATTTCAAAATATACCAAGTTCAAGTCATTTCAATGGCTAATTACAACCAATATTTAGATGCCAACAATGACCAAAATAGCCTATACATGTCATTATACCAAAGTCAAATTAATATTTATACCAAAAGGAAAGCGATTGATAGTATGATGTAGCTCCAACCAGCTTCCAACCTTTACGAGCCTCCGAGTACTATAAAACAGAGAAAATGAAATAGAGTAAGCACTTAGTGCTTAGTAAGTTCGTAAAACGGGAGATAAGCTTACCATTTATTTGTACATTAAGTAAACATTCACATACATTCCAAATAACTTGGCCATAGCCTAAGCACACAATCTCAACAAATATATTAGTTATTCATTTCATGTAAATATTAATAATAAAGATGAGCTCATCAAATACCAAGTTCCATGCATTTCATGTATTTTTCATATATTGATTTCATTTTGATTTTCACTTGTCTTCATGTCAGAATTTCACCCATGAAATCATTTGAAATCTCGATGGATACGAGGGTAGTACACATAAAGTGTACAATCAATAATCCGTTAATTTATATTTGGGAGTACTCATTAGAGCACTTAAACAGAAAGCACACTCTCAAGCCATATAATAGAATGCTCATGTGAACATGTAACAGGAAGCTTATCCGGGCTTAATAACGGGAAGCTCACGAAGAGCCTATAATAGGTAGCTCCGAAGAGCACTTAACGGGTAGCACCAAATAGCCATATATCGGGAAGTTCAAGCAAGTACTTACAAGAAGCCCCGAGGAGCCTTTAACGGGAAGCTCACAAGGAGCCTATAAATAGGACGCTCATATAAGCGTGGGTGTGTCTACAACATATGCAGATTACAACCATTCGGGATGCTTCGAAAAAAATTTAACGGGAAACTCGCAAGAACACTATAATAGGAAAATTGAGAGGGCTTATATCAGGACGCTCTATGTCCGCAAAAAATGTAGAACCACTACCATTTCAGGAAACAGAACCCTGTATCCAATCGAATTTCATTCATTCTAACAGGACTTAATATTTGTCAGATATTTTTGGATATGTGTGTTCAAATTTCATATACTATGCTATTACACAATTCACAATCACAACATTCAATTTAAGCATGTAAATATATAAATTTAGTTACACAAACTTACCTCGACTAATGTTCGTGAATTGATGTCTACTAATCCATCATTTTCCTTTACCTCGACCCAGTTCCTTATTTGATCTATCTGGACCTATACGAGTAAATTTAACTCAATTTAATAAAATTCATATTCAATTCATCTCAATTCACATTTTAGGAAAAAACCATTTTGCCCCTATACTTTTACTTAATTACGATTTCATCCCTAGGTTTGGGAAATGAAATTCATGCAATTTAATCCTTATTCCAAGCCTAGCCAAATTTTATATGTAACTATAACAGCACATATTTTTCACAAAAGTCATAATTTTCCATGAATTTTATATTTTCACAATTCAGTCCCTAATTCATGATTTCATCCTACATTCTTTAATAAAATGCCTTTAAACATCCATCAATATCTCAATTTCATCATCTAATAAAAAAAATCATATGAATTCATCAATGGTAACTTCCAAAAATTTCATGAAAATAAAAAAAACTAATGAAATAATAAGTTGGACCTAGTTGTAAAAGTCCCAAAACATAAAAATTTCAAGGAAAAAGCAAGAATTAAACTTACATGAAGTTAAAATATGAAAGACCAGCTTAAACCCTCTTCAATGGATGTTTTTGAGCTAAAAATGATGATGAATTTCTCTAGAAACTCTAATTTCCCATTTATTTCATCTAATTTTGGCAAAATTTACATTTTTTCCCTTATTTCATCACATTTCCATATTTTTTTCTTGTCTATGCCGTCTCAGCCACTTCATGTGGTTTATTTGTCCTTTTAGTCTTCCTTTATTTACTATTTAGGCTATGTAATCACTTTTTCTTTAATTAGCAAGTTTTACACCTTTTTTAATTTAGTCCTTTTTAATTAATTGACTTCCAAAATGTTAAAATTTTCTAACGAAATTTTAGTATTACCTTAATGATATTCTGTAAATATTTATAAAAATATTTACCGCTTGGTTTATAAAATTGAGTCCTCAATACCTCATTTTCTAAACTATTTGACCTAATAAATCATTATAAAGCACAAATTACTAATTCAAAAAATATTTTAAAAATCACATTTAACTTATAAATTTTTAAATAATAAAATCTACGAGATTACTTGCCAAATTTAGTGGCGTTGAACCATTGTTTCCGACATTACTGAAAATCAATATATTATATTATATATTTTCATAATCAATGCCAAGACTTAGCAAAAAACTTCATATTTTTATTCTGCTTTTGCAAAACTACTTCAATTGCACCCTCACTAGTTTTATACCTTTAGATATTTGAACTATTGGTTCAAAAAATCCACGAATTTAATTGTACTTGAGTTGCGTCTTTCTATTTTGATCAATTTATTCCAAATCTATATTTCTTAATAGATTTATTCAAGATCCTCCTTTTATTTCATTATTTCAATGATAATATTGCATGCAAAATCATTGTCGATCACTTTTATTATTCGGTTCCATATTTTCTCGAATTGACATAACTTATCGAGATCTCTTATTTTCATTATTTTAAAATTCAATTTCAGGTACCTGAATCTCTTTTGAAGTTTTACTTATTAGTTATGTCTTGGGTTTCTTCTGGAGCACCCGCCTATACTATATGACCATCTAAAAGAATTTTCATCTTTGGAACCGATGAATGTATTATTTATTCTATCTGATTGTCCTACTAGGACTTTGATTCAGATTAAAATATTAGATGGTATATAACACTTGGTTATTCTCATTAAGTTTGTAAATACATCTAATAGTTAACTTGTAATGGGTTATCCTTATTGAACTTCTAGTTCGAATTACTCTCCCCTTAGCTCATTACAAGTTACTATTTCTCTCCCCCTAATATCAAGAAAACTATCGAATCAAAATTGTAATCACAAATCATGTCATAATTGAATCTCGAATACATTCAAAACATCTAATAATATAAAGAAACTTGTAATTAACATATATTCTCAACTTTCTTTGAGGATTCACTCATCTTTGTGCGTTGTGGTGGAGCAATTGGAACATATATGCACATACAAAAATTCAAAGATAAGAAATATTTAGCTCTTGATCAAAAACCAATTGTACTGGGGAGTATTTATAACTTATTGGCTTGATGCGTACAACACGTAAATTAACATAGTCTCATGTTGAAATAGAAAGTTTAGTTCTCATAAATAATGGTTTAGACATTAATCAGAGGTGTTTAATCAATAATTTCTCTAAACTATTGTGCGCAAAGTTTTAAAAAAGTTTTCAAACTCAATCAATAAAAGATTGAGATATAAACTCATCAGTATTAGCAAGATGAATTGACTTAATTGCATGATCTGAAATTAATTATTTAAATAAGAAATCTTACAAACGACAGGTTGCAAATTGATAACACATATGTGATTATTTTGTAGATGCATCTACCAAAATTATATAATATCAAAACCATCCACATGGTGGATGAATGAGCCCATATTCGTTTCAGAAATGCAAGACATTATATCTCAACTTTAGCTTGTGAGTTTCTAATAATCAATTTTCATTGAGAACAAGCAACATATGAGAATTCTTTTAAATTAAAGAATCTCCTGGTTCTTTAATGAATGTTCTTATGAATTCTTAATTAATTTTCACATCATATATGATCTAGGATGGTCTAACTGGTCACATCAAGTAGTAAATGCATTTGTATCAGTAAACTTCTGGTTTACTTTAACATGTGTTTCAATTGTACTAAATTGTAACAAATTAATAATTTTACTATCATCTTACTTTGTATCCACATATAAGTGCTATTGTGACATTTACTACTGGAAATGTTTAAATCAATGTGAATATTATAATGTTACTAAGTCAACAAAATAAATATAATTTCGAAACAATTATATGCAATATTCATTTCAGGGAATATGACAAAATCTTCAAGTATCTAAAAAAATATTTGCAACTTCAGGTGCATCCAACCATAACAAGCTTTAGATAGAATTATCATATTTTATTACTCATAAATAGATCTTTCACAGTCAAATATTTTGCTTCTAAACCCTTAATGAGGATGATGACAAAAGAAGATCACAAAGATTATAAAATAAATATAAATTAATAACCCAGTCCTCTCTTTTTCATCCTTTCAAAATAGATATTTATAGCAATAGTGATTCAGATGAAATATAATATATTCATCATTCACAATCTCAATATAAGATCCATTATAAATATCTTTTAAAACCAATGGATTAACGATCACAAGATATTAATATATTAGCTCTTCTAGAGCTTTCGACTAATTTTGAACTATCAAATATTAGAATAATATTTGTTTGTTTTAGTACCAAACAATATAAATGTTTTCTATCTATAATGATAGAATTTATTACTATATTTTCATATCTTTTTTCAAAGAATATTAACAGAAACAAAATATTTGGTCATATGCCACATATATTGCCAATAATATTTCATATCACATTGATAACATAAGTTATCTTTACCCTTTGAAGAGTTATCTTGAGAGCTCTCATTGTTCTCTTATTTATTACTATGTTCCCACTTTTAGTGTTCCATGATTATGTCTTTTATTTTCTTTATCTTTGCATTCACTTCAGGGAATGTAATAAATCTAGTAGGATAGACTTCTAAATGCCTCCATTGATTCTTTATTTCATAATCACCATCGCAAAACATGCGTGGATTTCAAATCAAAATCTATCTATTCATGTTGTCATGATTAGTCTCCAAACACATCCTCAATTACAACAACAATCATGATCTCTATATTTACTTCAGGGAATGAAGCAAAACTAATGGAAAGAATTTCATAGTTTTTCATTAGTAACTTATTATTTTGCTTAGCCACTAGAATGTATGAGATCATTCGAAAATACTGTTAAAGTCATTTTCACAATATTGCTACTGCAGGAGCACATTAGATATTCCAATCATATAATATAATGTATTCCTTCGGGGAATATATATAATACAAATACATGAGTATCTCATGTTATTTATATATATACTTTTAATGTAAAACGCATGAAGGTTTTATTCAACATATATCTTCTTGATAAAAAAATATTATATTTTATAAAATTTTGCATCACAAGGAGCTAAAATATAAGCTCTTAAAAAGCTTTTACAGTTTGATGCAATATTAGCTCTTCATGAGCATATAATCATTTTATTGTATAACCTTAATGAATATTTAATTTATTTTAAATAAAAATTTATTTATTCATATAAAAATAAAATGAATAGGCATAAATAAAACATATATTAAACGTAACAAATAATAAATTCATTTCACTAATAAATCATTGTGGTTAGATAATATATATTTTATATATCATACCACAACAAAATACAAAATATTATAATGTCAAATTAAAATAACTTTACAACTATAAAAGTTTAAACATAAACATTTTCTAACCTCTACCTCTTATGACATAATTTCATCTCAAATTTTACAATGATATGAAATTATCATAGACAAGGTGAATATCTCAAAGTTCATGACAAGTAAGTATTTTTACTCACATTCTGCAATAATCATATATCTTAATCAAAATCAAAATTAAACCAATCAATTCTATTAAAAATGAAAAAATATTTATCTCCACATAAAAATCTCTGTAACTAAATGCGTAAAGGATTATATAAATTCATAAAGATATGGATAGTGAATTATATAAATTGAACTTTTTAATAGAAATCAAATCAAATTTCAAAAGAAGTTGATTAGATTGACTTATGTTACAATGGATGAGAAGTAGTGATTATAAACATCATTTGTAATGGAGAAAAAGAGATCACCCTTAAGCAAATATCAAAAAGAAAACTTTGAAAGTGAATCTTACTTCTCGATTTCATATAGATAACAGTATGAAATCATTCACTATCCTTAAGAAAAAAAGTAAAATAAGTTAATCAAAACTGTTAAGTATAACTCCTATTTCAGTCAAATTTAAGAAATAATATTTCAGTTAAATTCTGTTTATTTGTTTCAATCAAACTCTGATTATCTAGATTATTTTTCTATTATTTGACCTATGAACTCATAACACATCTAGAGAATTTTGTGTTTATGTTTTGAGGGTTCTTTATTTTTGGGTTTTTGGGGTTTAGTTTTTATCTCCATATTTTGTACTCTTCGTTATTTGGCCATTATAGTAAAATTATCTTTGCCCGTGGTTTTTTATCCTCTTTAGAGGGGTTTTTCCACATTAAATTTATGTGTTCAATTTTTCAATTTCTTCTGCTATTTTTACTTGTTCGTTACTTAATCGGGTCGATCCCCAACAAGTGGTATCAGAGCTAGTTCAATTTTTATAGATCATCCCGTTCAGAGATGGCAACAACAAGGTTTGAAATTGAGAAGTTCGATGGTGAGACAAATTTCAATCTGTGGCAAGTTTGGATGATGGCAGATCTAGTTCAAACCGGCTTGAAAAAGGTTGTTATCGAAAAAAGCCTAAGAATCTAAATCAAACAGAATGGGAAAGAGCTTGATGAAAATGTATTGTCTGTAATCTAATTGTGCCTCGCGAATACGGTATTGCAAGAGGTATTGATGGAGAAGACCTCATCAGCATTGTGGAAAAGGTTAGAAACTCTTTATGCGACTAAGTCTCTAGCTAACCGTTTAGTGTTGAAACAACGTCTATTTACGTTTCGCATGAACGATAGTGAGCTTCTTAGAGATCACATTATTCAAGTCATTACTCTTTTAAATGATTTAAAAAACCATTGAGGTTCATATTGATGATGAAGATCAGACCATGCTATTTCAGGGAGACCTTGATTTATGGCAGAGACAAACTCTCGTTCGAATATGTGAAGGGTCATTTCTTGAGTAGAGACAAACTCGACAATGATTTTGGTTTGGATAGAAAGGTAGATAGGCAAGCTTTCGTTTTGGTAGCATCAAAGAAACAAGACAAAAAATGTCGTTATTGTAAAAGTTAGGTTACGTCAAAGTAGATTGTTATAAACTGAGAAATAAAAGAGCTACTGAGAGTAACGAGGAAGATGTAACTAGTGCTAATTTGGCCGATGAAACCGGTGATGATTTCTTGTTAGTGTCAACGAGCGATAACTCCAAGCTCACGTCCGAGTGGATCCTAGATTCGATATGTTCTTTCCACATGTATCCCAATAGAGAATGGTTCTCCACATACAGTTCAGTTGAAGGTGGAGTTGTACGCATGAGAAACGATTCATCTAGTAAGGTAATTGATATTGGTACTGTTAAAATTATGATACACGATGGGACGATTAGGACACTCTTAGATGTAAGGTATGTACTTGATTTACGAAAGAATCTCATCTCCTTGAGTATTTTAAACTTGAAAGAATGCAGAATCAACATCAATTCGAGCGACATTAAAGTATCTCGTGGAGCTCTCGTTTTGTTCAAAGGTAAAATAACCGGCAGTCTTTATATTCTAGAAGGTTTTACAGTGACCGGTGAAATCGGCGTCCCTTGTCTGCTACGAAGTCGAATTCAACTCGTTTGGAGCGTTGGCAACTTGGTCATAGGGGAAAAAGGTATGACTATTTCGTTGAAGAGAGGTTCTTTTTTGGATGTAGGTTTTGAAAAGTTATGGCACTGTGTTCGTGAAAATTAGACTCGGGTTAATCTTAATTCGGCAGTGTACAAGTCGAAGGCTAGAAGTCTTCCAGCTTCTAAACACAGATTTGACTCAATTAATTCTCTACATAGTTCAAGATAGGCCCGTGGCAGGCTTTGGCAAATATGGCATTGTGGAAATATGAGTCAAGGTGGAGATTTGTTGAGTATGACTCCTATTTCAGTCAAATTTAAGAAATAATCTTTCAGATAAACTCTGTTTATTTGTTTCAATCAAACTTTGATTAGTCCAGATTATTTTACTATTATTTGACCTATGAAGTTAGCCTATAAATAGGCTCTTTTACAACCTTAGAAAATACACCCATTAGAGATTAAAACTCATAACACATTTAGAGAATTTTGTGTTTATGTTTTGAGGGTTCTTTGTTTTTGGGTTTTTAGAGTTTATTTTTTATCTCCATCTTTTGTACTTTTCGTTCTTTGGCCATTATAATTAAATCATCTTTGCCCGTAGTTTTTTATCCTCTTTGGAAGGGTTTTTCCACGTTAAATTTGTGTGTTCAATTTCTCAATTTCTTCTGCTATTTTTACTTGTTCGTTGCTTAATCGAGTCAATCCCTAACAAAAACAATGATAACGTATAATATAATAATCAGATATGAAACATTAAATAAAATAAACTTCCTGTAAAAACTTTGCATCTTGCCATCAAAGATATAGAAAATCATGAATGATAAATTTTATCGTTGATAAAAGGAACTATCACTTTGAGCAAGATCGTGTTGATAACATGTTATAAAATAAAGAGAGATTGAGAGAGGAAAGAAGAAAGAAGAAAGAAAATATGAAAGCAATAGCAAATGTACTTTATTGATAAAAAGGGGTGATTACAATGCTTCATCAGAGTCTCTATTCATAGACATAAGAAGTATAAAAGAAGTAGAGATCTAATTCTAATAACTATTAGAATTTAAAGTACATTCAAACTTTATCTTGATCATGATGGACATCCACTTAGTAAGATATTCATAACAATATGTACTTTTAAAATAAATGATAGTTTTTGTTAATTGAGGACTAATTTAATTGGCACCGTTATTATTTGAAAGTCATGAATTTGAATAGGCTTAAATGTCTAATATCCTTTGATTTAGGAATTGAAAGATTAGAATTATTTGAGAATCGTAATAAAAAAAAGGATAATTTTTATTTGAAAAGTATTATTATACGAGAGGTAGTTACCTGTTTTTAAAAGATATTATAAATAAACTTAATAGATAAAAAACAACCTTAAAATAATGTTTACTAATTTATAAAAAAAACCGATATTTGTTATTTCCTAGTTAACTCATAATATGAAGTCGATTAGAATTTTATAAATATATAGATTAATACAGTTTTATATGAATAACCAATTAAATCAATTTTAAAAAATATTTATATAATACCCACTTCAATCCATAATACACAAATTTTATTGAAGAAAAAAAAAGGGTTTAAACACATTTAAAATAGAGTTCATGAACCTAGACTATACTATCATATAGCTTTGGACAATTAAGTTAAAACGTCGGTAGGCTAATAAATAGAGAAGAGGGATGTTTTGGTATGGTGGGTATGCTATTTTGTCTTTTATGATTTTTTTTCCTTATATTTAATTTTGATTAAATTTAAAGTGGAATTAAATAGAGTTTTAATATTAATTTTTTTATATTGAAACATTGTTTAAAAATATCAAACCCTATACCATTCCAACTAATAAATATTGGTTTATTTGCAAATCATGCTTTTAATTTAGAATCCAAGAAACAAATGTAAGGTATAATTGATTAGAGAGAGGCATCAAAATCAAATCTCTGTTTGTGGAAAGGAATGGAGATAATTGCTTTCCCCTAAGCTTTGAGGAGGAGGAGTCTCAATCACTTTTAAGGCACGAAAAATGACAAGACGGGCAGTTCTAAATAATGAATCCATGTTCAAAGACACTACAATTAAGCTATAAAAACAATGTCTTAATCACAATCATGTGATATGCATCAAAGCAGCACGCGCATCTGTGTTTTGGGTGCTTAAATTTGAGTTGAAAATGTGAGTAGTTTAGGTCGGTCGTCCTTGTATTATGGGTTGGAAAGTAAATCAATTCATCATGTACATTTAATTTTGGAAGTAGACGTCATTTTTTTTCTAATTTAACACAACTAAGCAACTGGTGTTTATCAGAACAACCAACAGGAGAGGCTAATTGCTCACAAGGATTGATTCTCTCTTAAACCTATAGTACAAGGACCTTCTAAGAAATTAAACCAATTAGTTGATGTAAAAAATAAAATGTCGGTAATGACAATATATCGCAAAGAAAGAGAAATAAAATAAAGAGTACACAGATTTTTACATAGAAACCCTTTCAAGAAAAAAAATCATGAGTAGAAGAAAAGAAAATTTATTATGTCGAATTCGAATAATTACAAGAGGAGTAGACTATGTCTATTTATAGGCTTGTAAAACTATATTCTAATAGGAGCGTAGTAAGATTGAAACACCTTATTCTAATTAATATCAAATAAAATAAAAGTAAAATCAATATAGTGGTCAAATAAAATAAGTGTAGTTCTATATGAATTTTACTTTTATTTTATTTTACTACTATATTTTATTTAAATAAGGATTCAGATTACTAAATTCTAACAGTTGACATATAATATAATGCATGTTTAGATAATTAGGAATAAAGAAACTTGAAATCCTTTCAAAAAATGAGAGTTAAGGTGTTAGCAAAGGTCGAGGTTTTAGTTTTAAAATATTGAGTAATCAAGTTTAAATCTTACTTTTAATATAAATTATGCGTAGATTCTTGTAAGATTTATTTCGTTTAATTTATTTATTAGAATTGAGTTAATGAATATTAAATTTATAATGATTGATTTTGATTGAAACATGTGATCATTAATTAGAAAAAACTGTAAATTGATTGTCACAGCCCTGAAACAGGTATGAGAACAACCAACAAGAGGTTAATGTCCCAATAATGGAGGATTTGTTAAAATGTCCATCCCAACTGAGCAGCTGAGGGTAATGGGGTTGGTTTTAAGGACTCAAATGTGCCCAAATTCAATGCTAGGGACAAGAGGTAGGACTAGGAAAACTGTCCTTAATTTTCTGCCTTTAATTTCCCTGCAGTAATACCTTTGTGTTGTATCAATCATTACCACTCTTTTCTTTAACCAAAAGAACCAGATTCCATGGTCCACTGCCACACATGTTAAGTCATTGGGACCCCACAAAGATGGCCCTATTCCCAGTTTTTGTATTATATTTATCATCACAGTTTACAATATCCTTTATTATTTATTTATTTTTGGAGTTATGGGTGGATCAACAACATCCACCTAATTGCATTTATGTGCTCATATCAAATATTACTCTAATAAGATAAGATATTTTCAAAATTAAAAGGAACAAAAAGGGCAAAGGATAAGAAGAAAAGCCCTTCATTACAGAGGATAAGATTATGGCATTATCTTTGATATATTGGAATTTTCTTTGCAATATTCCTTATCAACTTTCCTCTAATTAATCCTTTTGATAAACTGTCCCAAATTTTCTAACATACAATTTTGTTCTTTTATATTCCATCGATGGTCCTTAAATTATGACATAAATTTTAAATTAGTTTCAAATTTCAAAACATTCTAATTATATCTTTAAAGTATCAATATATTATATCAATCAATTTATTTTATTATCTTAGCAATTAGTTCAGACGTTAAATACCTACTCAAATTTGACATGAAATATATCCAAAACACATTATACCAAAATGTAAACTTGCATATTTATTACATGAATAGCTTGAATAAAAAAAACACTTTAATTCTATTAAAACTGTTTTTTTTATCTATAATAATTAACTTATTTATTTAATAAATACATATGTATTTGTAATTTGATATAGTCATTTTTAAACTGGCATTTGTACTATAATAAGAATGACAACAAAGTATTTTATATAGAATTAGGCTAATCTAGAAAAGGAAAAAGAATATTTAATAGTTTATATTGCGGTTGTCATCCAATTTGAGTGATTCTTTCTTTTTCTTCTAAAAGTAGGTTTGGATGGGCGATCGGGTGCAATGCGGTACGTTTAATTTACTTTTTGTCTTACGCTACAGTATCGCTACAGTATCTAATCTCACTGCCACCACTATTTTTACACTAACCGCAGCTAAACGCACTGCCCATCCAAATCCACCCTAAGTTTGAAAGAGAAAAGGATCACGTGATCCTAAACCAATCCCAAGCCCATGAAGAGGAAATCTAATTGTATTAGCAATGGGGCCTCACTGATAAGTGCTATAAGATCTCGTATATTGGAACGAGCACTTATGAACTAGAATTCATTGGTATTCAACTTTTTTTTCATTGGTATTCAACTTTTTTTTTCTGAGTAAATGTCGTGATTAAAACGTTTTGAAATTTAAAAATCATCATAAAATTTGACCCACAGACTAAAAATGTTCGGTGTAGTTAACCCATCTGTGCACATCACCACACCCACGGATGAAACCAGATCGGATTTCAATTTCTCCGAACAGGTTTCGGGCACCTCTGCACAAGGCCCATCGATGGCTCAAGCTGAAGCACTGCGGGAATACACAACAATGTTTTAGAAGACGATGAAATATGAACCCAAATTCATAACAATTAAAACAGAATTAGTAAAGCTCCAAATCATTCTCAACAATCTATTTGGGGATAACAGAAAAAAAAGAGAGGCTTTTACAAGTTTATTTAAAGGGGGAACTGTCCTCATTTGCTCGTAAACTACCAATGTAACGTAATGTAATGTCAGTGCAGGACTTCATATGCCTCCTATAAGTTTAAACATTTTCCGGGTGGAGTGTCGCTGCAGGTCCTGATGCTATTGCGAAATGCATAGCCCTACTTTGCCCAGATTGTAGTACAAAAGCAACTTGGGTGGCAGCCAACGCTGCTGCTTCCTGATACAGATGCGGGTTTTAATATCGACTCAAATACGAAACCATGTATATGATGTGTGGTTTCAAGGTGTGAAGAAAAAGAATATAGTGATAAAAAAGAAAATAACCTGTCTTTGCCTTCGTTGCTGTAATATACTGATGGCCCAAGCCATGATGTAGCATGGCAAGAGAAACCCAGCAGCTCGAAGCAAGAAAAACTGCAAGGAATGACGGTTTAAGACAAATAGCTCAATGGCATGGTAACAGTAATGCTTGAGGAGTGCATAGGTTAAATTCAAGAAAGCAACTTTAAGTCACAACTTACAGAGAAGAAAGAAGAGACATCATCATCTGAATCGGCATCTGGAACAGTCACTGCATGCCGCAATAGCAGAAGTGCCATTAACTGGAAAAATGGGGGGAAAACCAACCATCTTAAAAATTAACTCTTAATTACATAGGTCATGTAAGAAATGAATTTTTTTTAAAATTAAAAAGGCCAAAAGAACCAAAAGGAAGTTATTCAAATGAAATTTTCAACTCAAGTGCTTATGACCGAGGTAGAACCTACTAGGTGGTTTTCTGTTAGACATCAAAGGTGGGAGCTGATCCCCCAAAAAGGGATGAAAAGGAAATTTGCTGACATTAAAAATCAACTGAGATGACCAATGACATTGTGGCCTAAGTGGAATAGCACCACTACTGTTATGGCTCAAATTTTCCATGATGAGAGGAGGGAAATTGGAAGCTAAAACCAAAAACTCATATGAAACTGTAAAACCAGGTTTTCCTCATGTCCAAATGGGGAAAAATGAGAGCAAAACTATTAAGAACATAAAGATCTTCCGCTTAAAGCTCATACACCTTAGTGAAGCTCTTTTCTCCAAATTAATTTATCAAAATGTTTCCTTGGGCACATGGCTAATATACATTTATAAATAGAATCAATGGTGGTCCAATTTTAGGGAGTAAATATTAAACCTAATTAAATGAGGTGTTTAGGAGTACATGCTAAACATGGTGTGAATGAAATTTAATATGTCTAGATGATTGATTCATATCTAAATGCTTACAATTACAGCAGCTGAACGGCAAAATGCAGCTCCAGTGGCATTTGATGCAGCATATTCGTCATACCCAGTTTCCAAAAATTGGCGTTCTGCCTCTGCAATGGCCAAAAGGCGAGAATCACGCAAATCCAGAGGGGTGCCAGAGATTGTCCAGCCTCCACTACAAAACAGATATGTAAATCATTACAATGGAATCTTCCAAACAGATCATTCAGTATGCTATCTAGCAAATTTAGGTTAAAGCTTCTAACAGACACCATATTTTGTAAATTGAATAGCATACACTCAATTTCACCAAAAAGAAAAGCAACCACCAAATGTGAGAACATCAAACTTACCCAATATCGATAGCTGTTTCGTCCGTCTGGGGGCGAGGTGGAGCAGTATAATCAGGTTGATAAGACTGCACAGCAAATTAACAGGATAGAATATTTCAACAAGGAGCCACAACAACTAAATATCAATAGTCACTAAAGATGAACTAATAATTCAGCTAGCGGCTTGAACAACAATCCAATCCATGGAAGAGAAGTGAAAGAAAACATAAATGTTCCTTCAACGGTACACTTGGTAAGAAAAGACAGAAAAATGGAAACAACAAGTAATTTTCTTTCCCTCCTTTTTTTTGGTAGAGTTGAATAACAAGATAAAGAAAATAAAAATTATGTTAGTCTATTATTATACCATTTTAAAGTTAAAGATAAAAATATTTAAAACAATAGATTCATAATCTCATATGCACGCACGCACCTCTTTCGTTTTCTCTCCTATTATCACTCAAATTTGGAATGATTTGTTTTTATACATTAGGAGGAAAATAACTATCTTTCCTACAAAACAATCTCCAAAATTCATTCTCTTTCCATACTTTCACTATTTCACTCTACCAAGCACATCATAAAAGCAAATTATTCACCCTCTTCAAGAATCATTAGCAACTACTGATTCGAAATCCGTGAACTTTCAATTCTTTACACTCACAAAAGGCCTAAAATGGTAAAACCGCTAGATACTAGTTCAAAATCTTGTAACAACATACAAGGACATCAATTTGCCAGTAGGCTATGCATATTTCTCAGAAAAATAACAACTTTGAAGGATTAATGGCAGTAGAAACCTGATGACATATCTCGCAGATTATATCTCCTTTCTCGTTGCACCAATGCTGCACGCACTTCCTATGCGCATACTGCAATCCCGGACATATAAAATTCAACAAGGGCTATCATAGAAATCATTTCATATCGCATAAAAATTACCAAAGCAAGCAATGCTAATTGCGAAAATTAGCATAACCTTATAAGGTTATTTCTAAATAGAAAAAAAACTTTATCAAATTAACCACAAAAAAAGGTAAAGAAATGAATTACCTTGAGGCTGCCATTGCAGGCACACGGAGTCTCTAGATTCTTAATGGAATCTTCCTCCTGACAGATGCGGCACTCCGCCACCTGAATAAGCGGGTCCTCCTCATTGCTTCCTTGGAAAACCTCCTTATCCTTCACTTTCTCCTTTTCCTCCGTCGAGGGACCAGCCCCCGATTCAAGTGGACGCGCCGGCACCGGCCTCACAAGACGATCCACATATAACACCAGGTGATCACTCATAATTTCTACAAATTTAACAAATTTTCTTCAATTTCTTTCTATTTATTCAACGATTCAACCAAAAAGATAAATCATCAACACGATATCGAAAAAAAAATTAAAAAAAAAGAGACCCGGGATCGCACTGAGTGAGAGCGGCGGGTCGGAGGTTTCCGAACAAATGAGAGAAGGAGAAAATTAAAAACAGAAAAGAAAAATGAAGGAATATGATAAGAGAGGAACAAAAATAGAAGCAAATATTAAAAAAAGATTTACCTTTAGCTAAAAAAAAGGGGCAACTTGTGCTTGCTAAGGACAGAAAATTACGCGTTTTTACTTGAATTTTCTGAGATTATAGGAGATTTTGTAGGACTATTTTTCCTTTGAAAGTTTGGAAAATATTTAATCAATTTGCTTTTTTGGATTTAATAATTGAAATGGCATCAAAGAAATTGAGTTGTGTGTGATTTTAAAATTAAAGAAATGACTCACTAATTAAAAAAAATTATGTAATGCAATGAAACTATTATCAGTTATTAAATAAAAAGAGTAAAAGTAATAGATGAAAGGGTAGTAGGGATTGTGGAGAGTGGGACATATGCTAACCGCTCCAATCATATTTGCGGTTTTAGAGTGGGTTTGGATGGACGATTGAATTTGGTACGGTGCTTTTAACTTACTTTTTGTCTCACGCTACAGTATCTAATCTCACCGCCACTGCTATTTTTATACTTTTTACACTAACAGCAGATAAACGTACCGCCCATCCAAACTCCCAGAAAAATCTATCTTTTTCAGTTTAATTTGATTCCCAAGTATCATATTCTTTTCATCATTTTTGGTACATTCCTGTATGCATTTTATTTCGTTGTTTTACGTAAATTCTGATAAAACTTACGTAAATTCTGATAAAACTCCTGCAGGCATTTTATGTTCATATTATTTTGTCTCGGGTTTAACTTTATTAGTTTGACTTTTGCATCCATTCTATCTCCAGTACATTATTTTTTTTTAAAATATTCATGTTCGAAGATGATTATGATGTGAAGTCAGGATATAATCACAAGCCATTATCTTCTTATTCGCATTGACCTCATTGCTGTAATAATATTTAGCAGCTTAAAAGAAATTCCTTCAAATATATAAAAATAAAAAATAATTAAACATTCCCACAGGACCGTATTTTGTCGCTCAATAAATCAGGATAACATAGAAGGAAAGTCTCCCCCCCCCCTGCAACACATCCATCACACTCCTATGCCTTACATATTCCCAGAGTATAGGAAAGTGATATTACAAACTAAGGATTTTGGTTCCCCATAAATACAAAGGGGGAATTTAATATCTTTTTTGTCCTAGTTCCCCGCCCATGAAAATGTTTACAATAAGTCATGTTGGAACTCCATTGATATACAATCTTACATTTCCCACTGCCATGAATGAGATGCCCTTAAGGGGGTGCAGAAACCAAGGAAGCATTAAAAAAGGTAAATACCCTAGAGACATGCACTCTCCTCCTTGGCTGCAACATCATAATGACGTGTTCAAATCTCCTCTGGACAATGATAGATCAACTTCTACCTATACGAGTGACTATATATCGTCCTTTCTCTAGATCATACACCGTCTTCAATTGGGGTTTCCTCCATTTTGATATAGACCAGGCTGCAAACATCAATATTGCAGAAATAGCGGTGATTGAAATTAGTGTGGATGAATCACTGCTCATAATAATAGTTATCCAGTCAGTTTGTTGCACATCTGAGATGGATGTGCTTTGCAATATGAAAGCTCCCAAGGCCCAATCTAATGGTATATCGTTGACCTGATTAGCAAAGCTGATCCTGTTTAAGATTGAATTTCAGTTCAGTGACCAAATAAAACTATCGCCCAACTGCCCCCGAAACATCATTGAATTAACATGGTCTGTTTTCTTTCAAAGATACTAAACTAGTAAAGCAGGAAACATACCTTTCATCATCCAAAGCAATTTCAAGGCTATCGTGAAGCAAGGCCACAAAATATGCTGAAGAAAAACAATAGCGCAATAGATCTTCCTCATTGAGTGATTGGTGTTTCTTCTTCAATTTTGACCAATCCTCTTCACAGAAATGCTTTCCCGCCATAATTAGATCGGAAAGAAAGGCCCTTTGGCGCAACCTAAAGAACTGATCCAGCAGGAGACAAAGAAAGAAATGTAAGGCATTTAATAGTACAGAAACCATGTACATCCAAACATACATTACATAGATTTAGGATGTGTGCTAAAATGATCCACATGAGTCCTTTTTCTTGGAGGGGAAGGGAATCAAGCAAGCACAAGCCTGCAATAGGACTGAATATAACTATACCTTTGAGGTATAGAAGAAATTTTCTGTAGCAAAAAATTTCCCTCGAAGCTTGGGCATGAAAACTGACCCCAAGTAACAATGATCATAGGAACATCTCTCTGCATGTCAGAATATGTAAAGATTAGTATCCTGTGGCACAAGGTAACCCAATGAATGTGGTGGTTCTGAGATAGTTTTGTAACCTTTTCCTTTTTGTAATTGCGTTAGTGCAGCAGATCTGCACTCGGAGAAGTTACCCCTAGCTTTAAATTCAGAAATATATTTACTTTTTTCAGCCACGGAACCTAGTGAAAGATTTGATGACTCGGGAAAGTATCCTTTAGGCGTACAAGGGTCTATATACATTTCCTTACGGAGAGAGTCGGCAGCTGCATTAAGGAATAAATAATGAGCAATACATTCATAATAGCTTAACTAACTAGTAACTACACAACATTTCTATCAAAAGTAGCAAAGATCCTCTGAAATAACCAAAGATTCTTTATTATGTTCAATTATGAATAGCCATGGTGACCAGAAAACAACTTTTACAATCAAACATTCCAACATGGCCTAAATACTCGAAACCATAATATACAGTGTTCATAGTCAAATTTCGGTCTCTTCCACAAGATTTAACATTGCAACATTCAAGAGATTATTAAAGTACAACTCTAAAGTTCCTGCTTTGAGTTCAAAGCACAATTAAAAACTTCCAGACTTCTTCAAGCACCTTTGAACCCGCAAATTTTGGCAGAAAGGAAATGCATTGAAACATACCTGGACTGAAATCTCCTTTAACAAGTGAGGCCCTCAATGATTCATGCGCAACATTCTGAAAAAAGAGAGAAAAAAAGGTTAAGAACTCCAAGATCAATTTTGGATTTCTTGACGTGATCTGTAATGAAATACTGCAAAACCAAAAGCAAAACCATATTGAAATAATAGCAATATCAATCAGAAGTTAGATCTGCAATTATTATCATTATTTAATGGGATGAAGAAAAACACTTAGCAGAAGGACAGTCAATCAGTAATTATCTATTTCAGAAAAAAAAAAGTAATAAAAGCATCTCACTAAGACCAAAAATTGACAAAAAAACTAAACTGTATTTCATGAATAAGATGCCTACATTTAGAAGATACTTGCATAGAAGCCATAAAAGCAAGAAATAAATAAATAAATAAAAGAAGCTAATGCACGCTAAGGTTACCTGCCCAAAATGAAGAAAGCTGTGGCTATAGAGACTGTAAGTGATATTTCCAAACTTGATGGAGCGTGAGAATTCAGAAGGCATAGGCTCATTTGAGAAAAAGGTTACCTGAAATATAAGTCTAGCAGCAATTTAATGGTGATCTTAAGAAAAGGACATATATACCATTAAATGCATTTGCAATTAATTGAATTTTTTTTTTTTTTTGTTTCATTTAGCCTTCTTGTTCCTCTACTAACAATGTGGCAAGGGTTGTTGTAAGTTGGCACTAAGATTAGGGTTCAAGCCCTGTGCAACCCATTCGCTTCAATCAAAATTGTAATGTATAAAAAAAAATAAAGAAATAAAAAGTAGACATAAGAAATAGGTTCAAGGAAATGTCACTAACTGGAGGCTCAGACGACTTGCAAATTCTGGTTTAATTATATCCCAACACTAAAGAAAAGATTCCAAATTAAGGAATCTAGAAGCAAGGTAGACTAAAGGTCAAAAACGAACCTGAGCAGAAGCGCCACCAAGTTCAATGATTCCAGTTGTATATAGAGGATTACCTCCAAGAGTACCAAGTACATAGTTTGCAACAACCCACGCATACACCCCCTCATCAGAGCCTAAGACAATCATAGAATCCAAAACTTAGTCTCAAAATGTCGATCAGCGATCAGAAACTATAATACAAACATAAGACTGAAACTACAAGAGCTGATTTCTCTTGAAGCCCTGAAAACATAACAAATAACATACAAATATAGCCGCCATAAAGAAGCATAAAAATTCACCAATTTTTATGATTCTACCTCTGATATATGCCTTCAGCCAAAGTGGACCAAGACAGAGTACAGACAAGCATTGTCCTACCTTAGAATCAACATAAAGTCATACACTATCACCCTAATAAACTCACTCAAAACCATGCACATTGTATTACCTGTAATAATGGAAGCCCAGTCATCGCGGAACTTGAAACCAGACACCCTAAGCACCTTCCTCAACTGCTCCAAAATCCTCTCCTGCACCTCATCATCCAACAATCTCATCCCCGCCGTTGCCATTAACCTAATCTCCGTCTCTCCCCACTGTTTCTTGGGAACTTTCCTTCTAGCAAACTCCAAAAGCTCTTTCAACGAATACCCTGCTCCTGCCAGATCCTCAGCGTACGCCGACAATCCCGGATTAACCCTCAAGCTATCCAACCCTTCTTTAAAATCGAAAACCGGGTTTTTCCCTCCGTCAACTCTGTACCTAATCACGTGAATCCTCGTCCCCGTGCTTCCCCCATCGATTATGATCCCGTACTTGACTGAACCTTTGGAGGAGAAAAAGACTATGTAAATAAAAGCAAACAAGGCGAGAGATATGGCGATTGAAACCGCGATGAAAGAAGGGATCGGCTTGGTTTGACGAGAGTTTCGCGAAAAGAGAGCGGTAGATCGGGAATTGGATCGGATTTGGAGCTTAATTGGGTCCATCTTTTGTGGGTTGGTAGTCGATTTGGATTTGGATTCAACCCGATTTCGAGCATGCGATCGTCGCATCAAAAGATCGAACTTTGTTGGGGAAGGGGCATACGATTGTCAACACTGCACAGAATTTGTTCCTTTTTATGAAAAAAATGAAATTTTAAACGAAATGGAAGAAAAAGAAAGGGATATAATGGAAAAAGAAGGAAGAAAAACTTAGGGTTTATTTATTCTTTTGCTTTCGAATTTAGAATAAACCGAGGAGGGAGAGAGCAGGTTTGAGCCCTCTCTCTCTCCAATCTGAAAATAATTTTGGGGGTTTTTTGGTTTTTGTTTATGAGATTGTGCTCCAACTTTCGACATCTTTTACGCGTTACAAGGCGCAGGGAAGCATCTTCGGTTCGGCTCGGTCCCAATAATGGGCTAAACCCAGTCTTATTTTAATATTTTAGCTCCAAATTCCACAACATTGGGCCTTTTTTTCTGTTAGTCAATTGTATTAAATTATTTTTATAAATTCCACTAACTCTTAAAAACATAATTATTGTAATTAGAATAAGTTAAACAAGCCCATATTGATAAATATATTCCTAAACTAAGATTAATCCAAAAAAAACAAATTTTACATTTGAAAATAAATTTCAAAAGAATGATTATTCACCCAAACAATAACACAAATAAATGATTAAAAATTTTCAATAATAAAATATGTTAAAAGTTATTTGCGTAATAACATCATTATATGACAAAGGCAATGACCTTAGATCTTGAGTACTCAAGTTCAAATGGTTTCGAAGTCTCACTATATGTAGATATCATGTGCGAGTTTTAGTCCTATTTGTTGGTTTTAGTTTAGTCGAGTCATGCTGTAATGGTTTGATTCTACTTTATCATTTTTCGGACAATCTATGTTGTAATAGTTTGATACTAGTAATTCTTCAATCATATATTTATATTTGTAATTTAATTGTTATTGTAACACAATTATTTATTTAAAGAAATAATCGGATATATGTGATAATTTCAACATAATTAGAAAAATAATACTCTATGTTAAGAAATGAAATGACTCAAATTTCTTTTGTTTTAAAAACATGTAAAATATACAAGCCTAACCCTAAACTTAAAAATAGAAACTTTTCATAAAATTTAGTCGTCCCTAACTAATTTGAAACAACAAACGAAAAAAGAATTGAAATGACGACTAAGTTTTATAGCATGAAAAATAAAACCAGTTTAAACTTATATAATTAAAACTATGACATTTAAAATTTGGACGATTTAATTAAAAAAAATTATTAGACTTCTAAAAATGAAACTTAAAATGACTAAGAGACTTTTTATTAGACTTCTTTTATGCATGGGCGGCGGTAGGGGACTAGCAAGAGCACTTATAAAGTTTTAAAGTTGGTACATGGTAAAAATCTACCTTGGTCTCCAAAAATGATAAAATTTTGATTTAATCTTTTAAAACTTATAATGATATAAGTTATTAAAATGGTAAAATTGCATTTTAACTCTTATAAAATTATAAAACTTAATTCTTTTCTAGTTTCGCCCCTGAACATTAGTGCAAAAGGAGGTTATGAATATCATATAGCTTTCACAGATTATCGTTCTAGATATGAATATGTTTACGTAATGCATCATAATAATGAAGCATTTGAAAAGTTTTAAGAGTTCCATACTAAGGTGTAGAAACAATTATGTTTATCCATAAAAGCACTTCAATCTATTTGAGGTGGGGAATATTTATTTGATAACTTCTTAGGATACCTCATTGAGGAGAAGATTCTATCCCATTTGACTGTGTTGAGAATTGCACAACATAATCGTGTAGTTGAGAGAAGGAACAAATCCTTGTTAAATACAGTTTGTTCAATGTTAAGTCATTCACAACTTCCAGCATCCTCTTCAGGATATGTATCGCAAATTATATTGTGAACGATGTGTCAACTAAGTCAACACCCAAGACTTCATACAAACTGTGACATGGTAGAAAGCCTAACCTAAATCATTTTACGGTATAGAGACGCTTTGCATGTGTACTAGATAAGGATGCTAAGAAGTTGGTCTTGTTAGAATCGTAAAAACAATATCTAATATAAAACTTTATTAAAACCAATATTTGTCATGTCAGAACATCAAGAATAGATCAAGAATAAGACTATATGCGGAAGCGTACCTGAATCCATTGTTGGAGATTGCCCAGAAGGTTTTGATCTTTCAAGAAAATATTTGGTTTTGATCTTACAAGAAAATAGTTTTTCTCTTAGTATAACTTTCTGATAAGATGGAAAAGATATATGAGATAACCCTATTTCTTGGAGACCATTACCTCTTTAAATGGCTGATTATTAAATCATTTTTGGGTATTTATAAATTGACCCCTCATCAAATATTAAATACAACTTATGGTATCTATACATCATTTCCATAATGCTTTAATACCTATGATACTTATAACATAATTGGTCACTTAATTTTGTATCACACTTTATAATAGCATTATATATTATACATATGTGCCCATAATTGAGGGTTTTAATCCAACAATCTCCCACTTGGGCAACATATGTTTCCTGATAAATGTACAACCTTAGGAGCTCAAAATTTGCTATCATATAACAGGTAGTCTATAACAATCTTGTCCATCAACTATATCCATGCTTATTCGGATATGTTCCCCAAGTGACCATATCCATGCCATATCCATATAGTCAAATGACATAAATCAATCATGGATGCGTAGCATGGAAATTACCTGCAATGTGAACCAAAACATGCCTATTTCCAACTATTCCTCCTTAAACTTAAGTGAGGTCAGTATCAAAATAACAAAACAAAGTGAATAAACTAAATACTTTATTTCTAATCAGAAAATAACCAAATACATGTCTGAAAATAAACATAAATCAAATAAAATACAAACTCCCATTAAAATATGATATCCTCAAATAATGCAACACCCATATGAGCAGTGTGCTCATGAAAGACCTCTGGTGGTAAACCTTTTGTGAGCGGATCCGCTATCATGGAGTTTGTCCCAATGTGATCTATAGATATTTGTCCGTTTTGCACTCTTTCTTTCACAACTTGGAACTTTATGTCAATATTCTTTGACTTAGATGAACTCCTATTGTTGTTGGAATACAGCACCGCTGCATTATTGTCACAAAATAATTTCAGTGGTCAATCTACATTCTCCAAAATTCGCAGCCCAGTGACAAAGTCCTGCAACCATATTCCATGGTTTGATGCCTCATAGCATGCTACAAACTCTGTTGCCATAGTGGAAGAAGCTACAAGTGTTTGTTTGACACTTTTCCAAGATACATCTCCTCAAGTTAACAGGTAAATATAGCTTGATGTAGATTTCCTACTATCTTGGCACCTAGCGAAATCAAAATTAGAATACCTTACGACCTCCAAATGATCTGATCTTTTATAAGTGAGCATGTAATCTTTCGTTCTCTGAAGATACCTTATAACTCATTTGGCTGCTATCCAATGGTCCATACTAGGGTTGCTTAAATATCTTCTTAACATCCCAACAATGTACGTAATATTCGAACGTGTACATACTTGAGCATACATTAAACTCCCAACAGTTGATGCATATGAAATCTTTTGCATTTTTTGGATTTTAAGGTTACTTTTAGGGCATTTAGTAAGACTAAATTTGTCTCCTTTAATTACAAGGGTGTCACATGGTTTACAACTTTGCACGCCAAACCTTTTGAGTACTTTATCGATATAGTTCTTTTGTGACAATCCAAGAATACCTCAAGATCGGTCTCGATGTATCTAAATTCCTAAAATAAAATAGGCATCCCTAAGATCTTTCATCTCAAAATGATTAGATAAAAACCTCTTGGTTTCGTGCAATAAGCCAATATCATTAGCAACAAGCAAAATGTCATCAACATATAGAACCAGAAATATGTACTTACTCCCACTGAATTTGTGATACACACAATCATCAATAATATTCATCTCAACATCGAATGAAACAATTACCTAATGAAACTTGTGGTACCATTGGCGGGAAGCTTGTTTGAGTCCATAGATGGATTTTGTCAATTTGCAAACCATATTCTTTGGGTCTTCTGACTCAAAGTTTTCTAGTTGCACCATATAAATTATTTCTTCAAAGTCGCCATTAAGAAACATAGTATTAACATCCATCTAATGTAACTCAAGATCAAAATGAGCAACAAGCGCCATCATTATCCAGAAAAAGTCTTTCAATAAAACTAGAGAGAAAGTCTTTGTAAAATCAATGCCTTCTTTCTGAGTATATCCTTTAGCTACAAGACGTGCTTTATACCTCTCCACATTACCATTTGCATCCCTCTTAGTTTTAAATATCCATTTAAAACCAATTGGTTTTGCACCTTCAGGCAATGGGACAAGTTCCCAAAATTTATTCTTGCATAGACTTATACTCATCTTTCATGTCATCAATCCACTTTTGAAAATTAAAACTTTTCATGACCTGACTAAAGTTGATTGAATCATCTTTCATCATTCCATTATCATTCTCATGTTCTTGGAAAAATACAACATAATCATCTGAAATAACATTTATTATTTCTCTTGTAGACGTCTTTAATGGCACTTGTTCTTAAGGTTGTTGAGTTTGTTCTTTTGGAACAATTACCTCATTTTGAATAGAGAGTTGTTCAACATTGTCTTTTTGAGGTCCTGGATTCACTTCTTGATCAATGATAGGTATGAGAACTTGAACATCATCAAAAGGGATAGTAGGAACTGAGTTAGAATCTAATTCCTCTTCAAAAGCAATGTCTCTAACCTTATTTCTCCATCCAAACTCAACATCCTCAAAAAATATTACAGTTTTTGTCTAAAAAATATTCCTAATTGTGGGATCATAAAACTTAAAGCCTCTAGATTGCTCAGAATAACCAATAAAGTAGCTGCTCACTGTTTTAGAGTCTAATTTCTTTTCACGTGGCCTATAAGGTCTTGTCTCAGCTGGACATCCCCAAATGTGAAAGATCTTTAGACTAGGCTTTTGACTTGTCCAAAGCTTATAAGGTGTTTTTGCAACTGCTTTAGTGAGCACTTTATTCAAAATATAAGTTGTTATCTTTAATGCTTTTCCCAGAGGGACTCAAGTAAGGTAGAATGAGTAATCATGCTCCTTACTATATCCTTAAGAGTCCTATTTCGTATTTCAGCTACACTATTCATACTGGTGATTTTAGCATTGTGTATTGTGGTACAATACTGCATTCTTCTAGGAATTTCACAAATGGTCCTGAACATTGTTCACCTGAGCTATCATATCTACTGTAGTACTCACCACTACGATCAGACATGATGTTCTTAATCTTTTTGTTGAGTTGATTCTCAACTTCAACTTTATAAGCTTTGAACACATCTAGAGACTGAGATTTCTCATGAATAAGATACGGGTACCCATAACGTGAGTAATCATCTATGAATGTTATGAAATATTGTTAACCATTCCAGGATGTCGTAGGGAATTACCTACAAATATCAATATGAATTAATTCTAAGATGTCTGAAGATCTGTTGGCACCCAATCTGTTGGTTTTGGTTTGTTTTCCCTTAATGCAATCGACACAGATATCAAAGTCTTTGAAGTTAAGGGACTCTAAAATACCATTAGACACAAGGCGTTCAACTCTACGTTTTGAGATATGACTTAAGCGCTTATGCCATAATGATGCTGAATTTTCCTTATTTAATTTGCATTTAATACCATGTGATTCCACATGCGAGGTTTCATTATAGGATACAACTATTTCTAGCAAATAAAGGTTGTCATAAGTATTTAAATAACCAGTTCCAACAACATTCGAATTTAAAGACAAACTAAATTGATTATTTCTGAATGAACAATAATATACAAATTTATCCAATAAAGAAACAAAAACTAAATTTCATCTAATCTATGATACAATAAAAGTATATTTTAAATCCAAATAAAAAATCAGTTCCTAATAACAACCTAAAATACCCAATTGCTTTCACTTCTACCGATTTTCCATCGCCCACGAAGATGTGTCTTTCACCATCACTTGACTTTCGGTAACTCAAGCAACCCTGCATAGAAACACTTATGTGAGTAGTGGCACCAGAATCTATCCACCAAGTGTTTCTAGGTACCGAAGTTAAATTAACCTCAAAACAGACTAAATTAAGAATTATACCTTTCTTTGCACTCTAGGCATGATATTTGTCACATACTTTCTTCACATGTCCAGAATTTTTTAAAAAAACAACTCTTTGTAGCTTGTTGTTGTTTCTTTTGAGTTGGACCCTTAGCAGCTTTATTCTGATATTTTCTTTTCTTGCCCTTGTCTTTAGGGACATTGACCAAATAAGCACTATCAAACTTATCACACTTCAACCTTTCTTCCTCTTACACACAATGAGAAATGAGCTCATTTAGAGTCTATTTCTCCTTTTGACAGTTATAACTAATTTTAAATTGATTGAACTATGCAGGAAGCAATACCAAAACCATAAAAACAAGCAATTCATCAGAAAGCTCGATCTTAAGTGCCTTAAGTCTTGAATAAACATGGAACATCTCCATAATGTACTCTTTCACGTTTCCTTGACCTTTATACTTCATAGACATCAAAGAAGTCAGAAGTGTTGTCATCTCAACCTTATAGTTTTTAGTAAAATGTTTCTCAATTTCGTCAAGGAAACCTTTGGCCTAAGTAATTTCTTCAGATTTTGTGCCCCTAAAGGCTTTTGGAATGCTTTGTTTCATGATTATTAGACTCATACGATTTGAACGATCCCACCTCTCAAAATCCTTCTTAACATCAGGGGTGTTTTTTGCAGTGAGAGGTGTAGGTTGTTCTTCCCTTAGTGCAAGGTTTATGTCCATACAACTAAGCACTATAAATAAGTGCATTTTTCATTCCTTAAAATTAGTCCCATTAAGCATGGGTATAGAATTTATATTAGCAGATATTGTGGCAGCAGGAGATGAACTAGCTGAATATAAAACAAAAATAAATAAAAACAAGCTCACATCAATATTCATAAGTAAACAATAAATTCAAGATAATGACTAATCTCATCTCAAGATACCAAACACAACATTAATATAAAGTCTTTGGACATTAATATTAATAGTAAGCGATACTTTTGTTGTAGCAATCAAACAATGAAAATAAATTATGTCAAACAATTAATCAATCTTTGGACTAACTTATTGCTCACATAAAATACCATATAATTGTCACACATTTATCACTACAGATGTCGTTGAAATTCTGTCAAATGTTAACTTACTTTTGGGTCAATTAATAAACGCATGAATCACAAAAACATATAATCATCTTGATATTTTAAATAAACTAAGCTACGCAAAAGAAACCACTTTGGCAGCATTTTATTTCAACTAATCTATTTAAAAGATTATACATCCTTAATTAAAACTCAAAGCCAAAATCTGAATTTATTTGTTTCAAAATATTACTTTTAATTTCATCTTTCAAAATTTTTAAAAAATAATAATTTCATGAAATAACAATAAAAGAATTCGCATAAAATTATTAAATCTAAATCATGCAAATCAATTAAAATTTGAATCTAACAAATTATCCAATAATATGCCAAAACATCAAAAAATTCTTGAATCCATTGCAAGGTAACTAAATGAATAAGAAACATTTAGTCGCAATATATATTCAACTATATATATCGAATTCAATCCTACTTGACTGAATAAAAAAAACATTAAGTGATTCAATCAATATATAATAGAATTTTAAAAAAAATAAATAAAAATCGAAAACATCATCGCCTGCAATATTAATGGCCAACTTGACCTTCATATGTATTATTTATTTATTATTCAACTAAATGCAATATAGGATTGTAAATAGAATTTGAATCGCAAGATTTGCAAATAAACAGAATTTGCAACTAAAGATTGAAACGCAGGTACATCGTGCAAATAAAAATTGAAGCACAGGATTGATCTACGAAGTATGAATTTCAAACTAAATTCTTGAATTGAATCGATCAAGTAATATTACACAAATATTCCAAACCCTAATTTTTTTATATAAATCCAAGATAATCTAAGAAAATTTTTTTTAATATAAACCTCAAAGATAAACAAATATATATCCAAAATATTAAATTCATGAAATTTCATGAATCAATCATTCCAAAAAAAGAAAAAAACTTAATCAATTCTCAATGATTCGACATAACCTGGCTCCGATACCACTTGTTAGAAACGTCAAAACAATATTTAATATAAAACTTTATTAAAACTAATATTTGTCATGTCAAAACATCAAGAATAGATTAAGAACAAGACTATCTGCGGAAGCGTACCTGAATCCATTGTTGGAGATTGTCTAGAAGGTTTTGATCTTTCAAGAAAATGTTTGGTTTTGATCTTTCAAGTAAATGGTTTTTCTCTTAGCATAACTTTCTGATGGGGATGAAAAATATATATGAGATAACTCTATTTCTTGGGGACTATTACCTCTTTAAATAGCTGATTATTAAATCAATTTTGAGTATTTATAATTTGGCCTCTCATCAAATTATAAATACAACTTATGGTATTTACACATTATTTCCATAACGATTTAATATCTATGATACTTATAACATAATTGGTCACTTAATTTTGTATCACACTTTATAATGTTCATAATTGAGAATTTTAATCTAATAAGTCTCACTAACAAAATTCTGGAAGTTTATAAAATATCTAAAAGGAAAAAAGAGTGGATTATTTTGTGACTTGACGGGCCAAACAGTCAATGTGTCAACTCATGCAACATTCCTAGAGGAAAGTTATATGAACGACTTTAAGCCTCAACCTAAGTTGTTATTTAAGGAACTTTTGAGAAATATATAATAAAATTTATATTTTTATAATTAAATTTAAATTAGAATATTTTTAAAAATCATTTTATTAACATTTAGGCCGATCTAACCAGACTTGTAGACAAAACCTTTGGCTGATTTGGTCAGGTTGGGCAGGCCAACTAACACATGGACAACTCTAATACAAATGGTTTAATAATGATTAAGAATTTTTTATTAGTATCATATTTGAATGATAAAAATAATTTATTTATGTTAATTATTTATTATTTTGAATAATGCCATCAATTACATGTAGAAAAATATTGTAAATTGAATATTGTAAAATTGTTGTAATTATGATTTAAAATTTTATTATTACAATATTTGAATTGTTAAATAAAATATTATATTTTAATCATCTTCAACAATTTGAATAATCAATATTACTCTACACTAATTATAGTAATTAAAAATACATTATTTGAAAAGCTAATGAAAAATAAAACGTTTAAAATCACGTGCAATACAAGTAATATTAGAAATTAGTTATACCAAGGTTTGAATGTTAAACCCGAAGCTAAGGAAGTATCAACTATTATTTTAAAAGGGTGTTCTACTTTAAATTTTGGGTTAACGAATTATTATGTGTTTGAACTTAGCAAGTGTTTTCATACTGGGGCATAAAATTTTTTGGTTCAAGTTAGTCTTTGAATTTGTCAATTGTTCTCACATTGAGACTTGAACTTTTTTCGAAGTTAGTCCTTAAACTTGGAAATTATTTCCTCATTGGGGCTTAGCTTTTTTTGGTCTAAGTTAGTCATCAATATTTCCTTGAAAAAAATTGGATCACAAGATCAAGGACTAACTTGGACTAAAAATAGTTCAGGCCTTAATATGATAACAATTGACTAATTCAAACCTCGATGTAGGAATAATTGTCAATTTATGAACTAACTTGGACCCAAAAAAATTTGAAGTCCCAATGTGAAAATCATTGCCAAGTTTAGGCCCAAAAATGGATTAACCTTTAAAATTTAAAGATAAAACCATAAATATATCTTTTATTTTGCCCATATAGTGGCACCACATGATCTAATCTATACTATTTATTTAAGCATTTTATTAAGTTGATGTCACATTTAACTAAGTCACCAACTCAGTTATGAAATTACAAAAAATACTTTTATTTTAAATTATAATTAATATTATTGTGATACACTTTTGTCTTTTTATACTTTTATATCATCTTTAAATAAAACAATTACAATTACAAATCCAAGTATTGAATACTTGTTAAATTGTATTAATTCATTATAACTCCACCTATATTCATTATAGAATAAATTTTAAAAGAAAATATAATATACTTTCTTTCACTCACATTATGGGTATGACAAAATCTATTATTAATAAGAGTGCAAGTAACTACTATTATAAAATAAATATTTCACAAATAAATAAAATAAAATTAATTTGTCTCAAATCTAACAAGTGTAAGAGTCGATTGCTAGTAAAATTTATGGGTAAACTACACCAGATGCCGCTAAACTTTGATTGGTTTTTAATTTTTGTCACTTAACTTTTGAAACTTACAAAGATGCCACTAACATTATTGTGTCATTACGAAAATGCCACTTCACCGTTAGTTTTGTTGTTGAGCTAATGTGAATGTGACCTGGTGTGTTAAATATGGAAGGTGCTTTAAAATTTTATTTTCTTTCTTTTTTTAAATATTAAAATATTATTTATTTTCATTATTTTTTCCTCTCTTCCCCTTTTTTTTTATCTCTTCTTTTCCCCTTATTTCCCTCCTCCAACAAACTTTAGCCACCCCGATTCCATCACTGCCTGACTTTCGGCTTATTGCTCACTTCCCCAAATCCTTAGAAGGCTCAACTTGAGGCTTTAGCCCACTCTTTCCTTATCTTCTTTTCTATTGCTTTATAAATAAAACCAACATCTTGACAAATTATTCCCTGGATGGATAAAAAATGGCTTTCAACTCTCCATTTGTTATCAATTTTCTTTATTGTTCAGAAGAAACAAGAGAAGATGTTCTTCTTGCATCCTTTTTATAAATCATGTTGCCATACGCATCCCATATCAGATTAACAAACAATCCATCAACAAATATAGCCTAGTTTCCTTTAATTTCCATTGCAACCTCTTGTAATGAATATGTAACACCCCTCACACGATCTGATTGTTGGATCCGAACTACAAAATGTCACATCTGCTGCCGAAGTAACTACCGTCTAAATATCATAATTATAACATTTAAACAAACATTCATGTCTTAAAAACATTCATAATATGATATACAATTAAATTTGAGTCTTAATCGAACTTACGAAAACTCTTTTATTAATCCGAGTATGAAATAGGACCAAATTGTAAAATTTTAAAAATTCAAGACTAGCATCATGATGTCACCTTGTCCACTTCGTGACTTCGCCAAACAATTTGTCACGTCATGATGTCAAGTCACTCAATGTCACGACGTCACATACCATGGATGACGTTACAACGAGAAAATGTTGTCGTCAAGATGAGGACTTTATTTTTTGTACGTCATTTAATACTTATTTCATGTCAACTTAACCATTTGCACCTTTAATGAATTTGTGCACATTCAAACCTCCATGAAACTTGATCAAACCCATACCAAACATTTACACAAAAAATTGTATACAAGAAAATAATGCTGAGGGAATCTACAAGTTAATTAAACATACTACACAAAAATTCAATCAAAGTTAACTCACTTTAAAGACTAACAAATTTACCAAGTCAATAGTTCGTTAACAAAAAGAAATGAGTCTTATCGTGTGTATATATGGATTCCTTTAGATTTATTTTGGTTAATTAATTTGAATTAAGTTAATGGTTAATTATTTCGTTAAATGCTATAGTTGTTTCCAAATTTAATTACTTTTTTGAAAACGTTTTAATAAACCTTTATTTAAAATTAATTTCGGTACAACCTTTTTTAAATAACCTTAATTCAAAACAAATTTTAATGTAAAATAAAATAGCTTTAAAACATTTTAAAATGAAATTATTTAAAAATATATTTGAAAAACTCTTTTTAAAGCAAACATATATTTAAAATAATATTAAAAATAAATAAATTCTAACTTAACAAAACCGATCAAATTACCATTAAATGTCGTTTTTTTTAATTTATCATATTAGGTCGTTTTTGGAAATAATTACTGGAATAGGTCAATTTTTGTAAAGCGCTTCCACATAGACACGTTTTTAGGTGTAATTCAGAAAAAAACGCTCCTAGGTGGACACATTTTTCGCAGGCAGCCAGTAAATCGCTTCCAGCTGAAGTGTTTCCCCCTTCCAACGGCTAATTAAATGGCCATTCCCTCACCCCCAATGGCTAATTAATCCGTGTTTTTTGAAATTAGCAAATGGCCGGATCTCTAATTTGTTTGGGTGACAACCACGTTTCCGTCAATTAATTACAAATGGTAAGAATATTTTTTAATATATTTCAATGTTGTTTAATTATTTTATTTCATTATTATATTTGAAATTAATATTTTGTATATTTTTACATAAATAGGTGGAAGATCAAATTTTAGAGTGCTATATTCGTAATCTACCCGCACCTCCATCACCCTTGATCGAACTGTACTTGAGGGAAGTCAATTTTTCGTACGTGATTCTTGTAGGTCAGGGTTGTAAGTTGGACCTGACACTCGTAAACGCGTTGGTCGAAAGGTGGAGACCCGAGACGCATACATTCCATCTTCCATGCAGTGAGTGTACTATCACTCTGGAGGACGTGCAATTACAGTTGGGGTTACCGGTGGATGGGCCAATAGTCACTGGGTTAGTTCACATGGCCGATTGGAGAGGCACATGTGGTGAACTTTTGGGTTTGGTTTTGGAGACTATTTATGGAGGCCGTATAATGAAATTAATTAAAATTTTAATTATTATGCTAACAAGTTACTTCAATAGGTGGAACCATGGGTTGAGTTACGCGGGATTTCCAAATGAGCTTCGAGATGTACGGCTTCTGTTGGACCAAAAATCGGAAGTGGAGGTATGTACTTATTTAAATTTGAATATGATAATATTAACGTAGGCGATTTGAGATTTAGTAATACGCAAATATGACCAAAGTTTTTATTAATTTAATATAGTTTGAATGGACACCATACGAGGTTTTGAAATTAAAAAATGCATCCCTGAGAAATTCTTTGTGAATCCAAACATTTGGCATATGAAGGTGCCACTGGTAGTATATGTTACCTTTGATATACACTAGTCGGACAGAGTGTTGCGGTAATTAGGGTTTTAGCAATTCGAGTTTCGGTAATTAATTCCCGTGGCACCTGAAGACCTCGATGATGTGCATCCTATCAACTTACGGGGTCAGATGGATGAGAATTGGCTGATATTCGACGCACAATATATCAACATGTGAGATAATAGGTATGAATTATTACCTACTCGTGAGGTCATTGTCGTTCCAGAATTAGCTTGCGATCTGAATTACATGCCATGGTTTAGGATCCAAGGCAAGCCATACTTGTACAGGGAAGAGGCGAGAAGTCGACAACCGTATACGAGGAGGCCATGATAGGCCCCTATACATTTAAGGACTAGTGGGGTGGGTCCATCGTTAGCCCCTACGTAAGAAATGACATCGATCGTAGCACTACCGATGGTTGCACCACCCACTGGTCAGTATGTACTGTCTTATTTTGGTGCGTGTACTAACCCTTTCATTTTCACACAAGCACCATATATTCCACCACATTTTCCTGCTTCTACTTCTATGCCAGGTTTTTTTTAAACCTTCTTCCCCGATGTATTACACACTCATGCTACCTATATTTTCGATGATGATGATGCCGATGACGACATATAGGTCGTCTATGCTTCAGGCACTGATCAAGAGTCTAGTCCCTATGCCATTGGTGTATGATATACAACATAGTTTTACTCAAATGCCATTTGTGTCTCAAACACTTCCGGAATCATTGTTCTACCACATCTTCCCAACCACCTATTCCTAGACCAGAGGATGTACGATGAAAACTGAGAAGCAACCCATCACAATCAACCGAAGGCAAAGAAGATGAGAGGTTGAAGCCAGTGCCCCAACTGGAACTTAAACCAAAAAAAAAATCCGGCGTGCAACTGTCAACCACCTCAACGAGGCACAGATTCTGACCGACATTTGCACTAATTTGCTTTATCATTGTGCACGTTATGTTAACATTTAAATAAATATAAACATTTATATTGTATCAATGATGTGTATTATTATGTTTTTAGATGAATATCGTTTATTCATTTCAATTGGTATTTGTTATCATTTCACAAATTTAAATCAAGACTATACATAGATACCGAGTTACAATAAAATTAATGTTAACGATGTGTTGTACTTGTATCGTCCCTTCAATGTGGACATGACAACATTGAGTGTTCTGGGTTGCTACACTACCCATATAACCTCGGTTGGTTGGACCTTTCCCGGATATGCATGTTGTCGCGTATTCAAGTTGACTTTGGTCGACCTTTTGGTTTGTGATGCAATGATATATTGGGCAACAACTTAAATGGAGCGATCGATATAGACGGCCACCTACATTCATTTGGGATCGATGGGAATACGTGTCTCCACATATAACAACCCATTTTTTAGTGGTGACGGAATAGTGGTTTCGGGACCACAAATTTCTGTCATGTTGACTCAGAAATATTATTTATAGAATATTTATTGAGTCATTAGAGTTTTATTAAAATTTGGTTAAGTAATTTTAATGTTTAGATAGCTAATTAAAGAAAAAGGACTAAATTATAAAAGGTGCAAAACTTGTTAATTATTGCATTTAGATGATCTAATAGCTTAAATAATAAATGTGGGAGGGCCAATAAGAAAATTAGACCTTATTAGTAGATAGTGGACGGTAATGGGGTTAAAAATTAAAGAAAAATTGAAAGAAAATTAGGTTTAATGGCAATTTTGAAATTAATTCCAAATTAATAAAACAAATTGAAAGCAAAAGACATTTTTTCTTCATTTCTCTTCATATTTTGTCGAAAACACCATGAAAGCATAGACTAGAGGTTCGACTAGTTCATCCCTTTGCATGAGTAAGTTTTTGAGCCTCGTTTTTAATGAATTTTATGTTTTTGAGACTTTGCAACTAGGTCCAGTTAGCCCGTACATTTGTTTTTGAATCTGTTAAAAATTTTAGAAGTTTCCATTGATGAATCTTGAAAATTTTTGATGATAATTATGTTTTTGAAGCTTTGATTGTGGTATTTGGTTGTTTTGTGAAGTGATTTTAGTTTTTTATTAAAAGATTAAATTGATAAAATGTCAAAATTTCAAGGATTTATCGTGAATATGAGGTGTTTTGTGGATTTATTAGAAGCTTTAAATACTCAGTTGTAATTTTTAACTTGAGAAAATGGTTAATTTGATGATTTTCGGGTTAAATGATTAAATTGAAAAAGTTGTAAAAGTTAGGGGCAATTATGTAATTTCAAAAATAAAAGGGTATAAAATGTAGAATAAATTGGAATATGAAATGTAAGCTAATAGTTGAGAAATTTTATATTTTAGATCAAGACCCTATTGATTTACGTGGAAAAGAAAAAATTACGAAATAGTCCCTGAATTTTTGGAACTACTACAACTCAGTCCAAGTAAGTTCGTTCGGTTTATAATTTGATATTTATATGAATTGTATGATGATATAATGTGAAATAGTTGATTTTAATTGTTTAATTGATGTTATAATGTTGTTCGGAAAAAGTTTTTGAATTTCGGTACTTGGGCCGGATTAACGCGAGATAGAGTACGACTAAATGACGGCGTGTTACGGGGGTTGGAGTGGAGATTGATGTGGTGTGATATATATATATTTTCCCGAGTATACTGAGGTTCAACATTTGTTGCGAACTCTCGTGTTATACTAACTTGATCTGGCGTGTTATAGGGGCGGTTGTATAGCCTGTGGGCTAGGCACTTAGTGTCGTGGCGTGTTATTGATTGGATTAGCTCTTTTGAGCGATTGGCGTGTTATTGGTTGGATTATCTCTTATGAGCGTTTGGCATGCTAGCGGGTGGATTAGCATTTATGAGCGATTTGCGTGTTTTGGTTGGATTACTTGTGTACTCGTATCTGTAAGTAGTTCATCAGGTAGTAAATCGTTGTATTATAACTTATTTAATGATTTTAAAAGGCATGACATGTATTTGACATCTTGAATTAACCCTTTGTGGACATATATGTTTTCTTGGAGATTATTATTTGAGCTTTGGATTGAATTATTCAATTCAATGGTTTGATATTGTGGATGACTGGAAACACTTATTGTTGAATTATTTTTGATTGAATTTTTATATTTACTTAAGTAAGATTTATCGTTTCTGTACAATGAACTTACTAAGCTTCAATAAGCTTACTTGTGTTAATTTCTATTTCTTGTAAAAACTTTTGAAGGTTGGACGATCGGGTCAACACTCAAGTCATACTATCCATCCATTTTCGATAGATTTTGAACGTTTATTTTGGAATGGCATGTAATAGGCTTGTTTTGTCATTACTTTTGTTTTGGTATGTATATATGTAAAGAGTGAGGCTAAGTGCAAGTTGGTAACTTGAGCATCACTACATGATCTTGATGTTTACTTGGAAAATGTTTAGATAATGACTTGTTATGGGTTATGAATGATGAAAGATGTTTTTGATATAAACTTCCAGTATATGTATGACTAAAAGGTCTATTTGAATTGTTGTGATTTGAGATGCCTATGATAGGCATATTGGTTAGAAGTTAAGTTGTGTGAATTGACATGTTTTGGTTGATGATTTATATTGTTGTATAAGTGTGTATATTTATGGTATCAATGAGGGTACATTGTTTAGGCACTTAAGATGGTTGAAATAGCATAATTTGAGCTCGTTTAATGTCAATTTGAATAGGTCTAATGGTTGGTAAATGAGTTACTTAGTGTCCAAGAAATCTTGAAATGGTAAACTTGACATTTAAGGCTCATTTAGGTGCACACGGCCTAGGACAGTCCCGTGTCACTTGGCTGTGTGCCATACACCGCCTGCGACACGGCCGCGTGTATTAAGTCATTGTGTTACATGGCCTAGCACACGGCCTGCGACACGGCTGTGTGTCACAAGTTAGAGAGTTACACGGTCGGGAACATGACTTGCAACACGGCCTTGTGGCCCAACTCAGTGAATTACATGGGTAGGGACACAGGCTGGGACACGACCGTGTGTCCTAATTTCAAAAGTTACATGGCCTAGGGAATTCCACATAGCCTTGTGTCCCTTGTTTTTGAAATTTTTCATATTTTTTTTGAAATTTTCTAGTTCATTTCAAATTAGTCCTTGAGGGTTTTAAGATTAATTTTTTAGTCCCTAAAGCTCGATTTAAGCCTTGTAGATATAAGATATTATTATAATTAAATTAATTTATGGTATTTGAGAAATTATAAGTGAAATAATCATGATTTACTTGTTTATTTTCGTTAACTTGTTGTAGCATTTTCGTAACCCTACTCCGGTAACGGATAGGGGTTGGGGGTGTTACATCATATGTTGTACATGTTTTCTAATTTGTACACTTTGTCCACAAAGCTCATGGGATCCAAAAATTGAATACTACATGTTGCAATTGCATGGGTGCTTGGAAAAAGAAGTGCATCAAATCTCCCACAATCGCAACTTTTCAGTCTCAGGTGTACACGGTATGCTCCCCCGGTAATACCTTGGTTCGATCTGTCGAATTCTGTTACCTGAAGACATAGTTGTTCACGCGAGTGGCATACTGGATGTATATAGTTTGCTTGTGCTGTAGCATTCCTAATTTCTTTCAGTACATCCTGGCTCTATACGTGACCTCTCTGGATCTGCCCAACATAAATCACTACTCGCTTTGGGAAAAATTTAGCCAAACGGAAGTATGCATTTTACCAAGTTTGTTGTCATATAGCCATGTCATAGACCCTCATTGTAGGATTGTGTCCATTGATCGAAGGGTATGTTAGAGAGGTAGCTAGCACCCACACCGTTAATTGTCCGTAAGTTTTCCAACATTTCATGGAAACGGTCTTTCACGAGCTCGTACCTTGTCCAGAGAAGTGTATAGTGGCAATTACATAGCAAAGAATTTCAAAGAATCTTTAATAGTGACGATTACATACCCATGTTTGTCACTTGTGCTCACTCAGTAGTGGAGGGATAGTGTCCGTGGTAGCTTGACGCAAATGTTGGAAAAAATGGGTTTGAAAAATGTATCGAAAAATAAATTTAGGGAAAATAGAGTTTTAAAAGTTTTTTCAAAATAAGATCTTGGTTGTGATATCTAAATTAATAAACACTTAATCAAAATTGTACCCTTTCGATTCGTTTAGGATGAGCGCTTCGACTGAGTAGTTGCTCCGCTATCTTCAAGCTCGCGTTTGACTAGTGTATGATTGTTTCGAATCAGAAAATTTTTCACAAAAATTACCAGTGGTGTAATTTCATAATTTCTCTAAACTTTTGGGTCAAGTTGTAAATCAAAAAGATATCTCTAGAAATTTTATGAAATAATCTCTTCAGTTAATTTTCTTTCTGCAACTTTTTCTTGAATTCAAATGTATGTGAAATAATGACCCAAAACTCTCTTTATATAGGGAGAGTTCAGATAGTTTAACTATGATTAAACTTAATCACTGTAATATTAAATTAATATAATATTTATCAAGATAAATATAAGATTAAATTTAATATTAAATCTTATTAAAATAATAGAATGTTTATCTACAAGATAAATATTAAATTTAATTTAATATTAAGATAATCACTTTAATATTAAATCAATAAAATACTATTAAGATAAGTATTAAATTTAATTTAATATTAAACTATTAAAATAATATTATTTTTGGAATAGTTAATCTGAAATCAGATTCTCTGGTAGAGTCTCGTAGTAGTGTAAGTCTTTCCACTACTCAACCACTGAAAACCAACCACTGTCGGCCACCGAAACGCCGTCATCGCTACCTCTGGCATTGCCGCGTCTAATGATGGAAGTGCAACACCTTTACGACACCCCAAGCCAGTTCGATTATTGTCAGTTCAATCCGGGTTGGTAACGACCTGACCGGTTTGTTTTAGCCACCGGTTGGATCGTTGGCCCGGTTTCACAGACCAGGTCCGGTTCAACAAGTTTTTGGGTCTTGATCTCGATTTTGGGCTCCTAGGCCCAATTTACGATCTCAAGTCCAATTTTCAAGTTCAATTACCCATTGAGCCAATTGTCTAACTTGAAAATTAAATTCCAAAAATAGCATATTAATTTTAATTAATTTGATTACTTTAATTTTACTTGATTAGTTTAATTAATTTTTTGAGAAAATTCTTTAACCAAATTTACAACCACCTAATTTAATTCCACTTCGAATAAATCGGCTTAACTAAATTATTTCCAAAGTTATAGAATTTTCTTTTGATTCAAATGCAATTCGATCGAATTTTTGTTGAGCTAGCAGTGGGACCAATCAAACATATACAATTGGGCTCTAGTAATTGCAATTATATCTAGAAGCATCGTTCCGATAATTCGCAATTACTTAATCATAGAGTCGGTTCACAAGAAGTACCATGATCGAAAACTCCTTATTGTATACCCTTTACGAAAACAATTCATCCAACTGTTTTGTCCAATGACATCGTCATGTGTGTGTTACCCACATGTGATATCCTTTATTCCTTTAGGTTAAATCCGTTGACTCAATACAATCCTATTTTATCTTATTGTCACCATTGTGTCTTCTTAGTGATTAATATAATTGCTGCCAACAAATGACTGTGATAAATTGCTCGTTCAAGAACCAGCAACCTGAGGCCACGTTCAATATTTATTAATCCACACAATGCCAATGAGGGGATATCATTAACTCTTTCATTGAGCTATGAATTCCATTGTTGCTAATAAAGTCATGCCATACACAAGTCATGTACCCAACATACCAATTACGGACTCGATCATCTTTAGAGCATAAGCCTCCACTTATATCAAAGCACATGAGTTGCATACACATAGTTAGTGACTAATTTAGGATTTAGGTAAATCACACCATGAACATCACAAGTGAATTAATTCACAAACGAATTCAGAATTAATTCATCTTGGGTCCATTCCAATGTATCATTTTGCCAATTAATACATTTGTCTCTACTCGTGGAGTCAACTGTTTCAATAGCCAAGACTAATGATATCCCCAATTGGAATTGTAGACGACATAAAAATCCTTCTCAGTATTTGAATCAAATGCTCACTTTGATTCTTTTATGGGATTACGGACTCATTTTGATTATCTACTGAAGTAAGTCATCTTTCTCGCAATGTAAACGTTCTTAAAATGCCACTTATCTTTAGTTTAAACTTAGACAATCAATGAGCTAATATTTGCTTATCATAATTTCGCTATACATGCAAAATATCAAAGACAAAAATACAAAGACATAATAGTGAAATGTGAAATTAAATTTATTTATTTATTCATCATTCAAATAAATAGAAAACAATTACATATTTACTACAATATGAGAACATTTCCCAACAATCTCTCACTTGCCCTAGTAAAGTAAATGTGTCATGTTTCGCATTCTCATATCCTCGATGTGTTTGTTAAAACTCCTAGTTACAAAAGTCTTAGTAAATGGATCCATAAGGTTATCTTTAGAAGCTACTTTCATCATATCGATAATTCGTTCGGATACTTCTGATCAATGTGTTTCGTCCTCTTTCGTTGCCTCAGAAGCAGCCACATACTAGGCCTCCATAGTAGAGTCAACAGTACAAATTTGTTTTACATTTCTCCATACTATGACTCCACAGCCTAGAAAAAATACATTTTTCGACGTTGATTTCTTCAAATCCTTACAGGTTTGGAAGTCTGAGTCTGTGTATACAACAAGAGTAAGCTTCTCCCCAAAATACACGAGCATATATTCCCTTATTCTTTTAAGATACCTTAATATATGCTTTATAGCTTGCCAATGCCTGAGACCTGGATTTGCCTGATATTGACTAACCATTCCTTCTGCGAAACATATATCTGGACATATGCAAAGGATCGCATACATAAGACTTCCAACTATCGAAGCATATGGAACCTTACTCATATACTCTCTTTCTTCTATTGTCTTAAGACAATCAACTAAAGAAAGATGAAAACCTGATGTAGTCGGCTGAACGTCTGGCTTCGCATATGTCATTGTAAACTGTTCCAGTACCTTATCGATGTATGAAGATTGAGTTAGAGCTATCGTTTAATTCTTTCGAACCTTAAGGATTCGAATTCCAATAATATAACTAGCTTCACCCAAGTTCTTCATGATAAACTGTTGAGCTAACCACAATTTAACCGATTACAATTATTCTACATCGCTTCCGATAAATAAAATATTATCGAAATATAAAATGAGGAATACCACCTTTTTATCCTTTATACACTTATAAACACAAGGTTCATCAACATTTTTCTCAAATCCAAAACTCTTGATCGTTTGATAAAATCTTTTATTCCATGAGCGGGACACCTGGTTAAGTCTATAAATGGATTTTAGCAGTTTGCAAACTTTCTGCTCCTTTCATTTGACAACATAGCTAGTGGGTTAAGCCTTGTAAATGGTCTCATCAAGATTGTCATTCAAGAATGATGTCTTTGACACACGTATGCGGAGAGACAAGCTTTTTTATCGTCTAAAACCTCTATCTTCTTCTTAAAAAAAGCCATGATTTTTTATGCACATCCACGGTCTCGCATCGCGCTCTTCACCTCGAACTTCTCTAATCGAGATTTAACCACGTGGAAGTTTACCTTGTTCTTAATGTTGTATCGCTTCAATACAGCGGCAAAACCATCTTTAGTGGAAAACTCCTTCCCTACTTCTAAATCTCCTAAATCCAACAGGAACTCGCATGGCTCGGCCTCTTGTGTGGTAGTTCTACAAACTATAACCTATCTTCTATCAATAGGTCCACATTATGCATGTGGGTTGGAGGCGAGTATACCCTGAACCGTGGATCTTCTTCGGCATCTTTGTCGGGATCTTCACATCCTTCATCATCTTCTAGTTCAGTTGGAACAAACAATGGTTTAAAAAAGAATGCAAATTTTGAACTATAGGCACAAGGTTCCCAGATTAGACTGGCATTGGATTCACTGTCATCTTTATTCTCAAACCCACCCACACGTGTCGAGTTGGATGTCCATTTGCTGGTGGATGTTGTAGGGGGTACATGATCCCTCTTCGTGTAGTTGTCGACACGTTCAAAATCATTTGTCGATAGCTAACCACTGGAAGTTGATGTCATTCCCTTGTAAGAGTTCCCAGCATTAAACATTGGTTAACTAAAGTTCAAATCAATACCTCTAATTGAGTGTCATGCATGGGTCTTGTATTACGCCCTACCACCCAACCTGACTATGCGGTGTCCTATCTGTCATGGTTGAAATCGAGGGTCGTGACAGATGAGTGTCTTCCCATTGATGATTTTGGGATATCATAATGGGAAGTTCCTAACAAGGTGGCGAACCCATCAAACAATTGTGTCGTTGGACTATCGACATGTTCTTCCGTTCTGGCATCTCAAACATAAATAGATGTTGATGTCTGGGTGCCTTGGTCTGGAATTGAAAACTTTACATATAACTCAAGAAACGGTGATCTACTATCTAGATGCGTCTGCACCACCGCCACTAACCTCTTTGCACCTTTGATACCGAAAGTGTCATATCTGACAGGGTCGTCCGAATCACAAAATCGATATTTAAGGGACGATACTCTCAGCTGGTTGGATCCTATGATTTTTTGCTCAATTCTTGTCCTTAGTTCTGGCAATTGTATGTTCTGGTTAAAAGTCAGTCGCACTGTTTTCTCTACTAAAAAATGACCCCATTCTCGGTGTCACGCACTTCACTATTGTAATAAATAATAACATTAATTTGTCCACTAATTTTCAACCAAATAATCTATCGGGAGATATTCGAAACAAAAACATCATGCAAAAAATTAATGCTGCAATTAAAAATGAACAATAAAAATCAATGCATACTTTTACCCAAATTGTGTCGTTGCTCCAACTTATAAGCAGTCCGTGATCTTTTCTTCTTCTAATCTCCTTAACAAGTTTTTATTGGCTCGTAAATGGCTTATGCCACTCGAGCCTGAAATATGTTGCATTTATAGTCAGGGATGAACTCCAAGTTCTTTCTGAAAATTTTCCTCGGCTTGTGGGGGGTTGAAATTTGTAGAGGGAAAAGTCTCCAAGCAGGATGCACTGACAGCAAAAGTACTGAAATTGCATCCAGCTGGAAGCTATTTCAGCTAACATGGTACTAAAAACGCTTCCAGCTAGACGTGCTTCCAATACTTTTGCTAACAATGCATCCTACTTGGAAAGTTTTCCCTCTACAAATTCCAACCCCTACTTGGGACAAAAAACACATAATATATCTCGGGAATCCCGAGATATATTTTCAGAACCCATCTCGTCAATATTAATACATGGTCGTAAATAATTTACTAAAATATCAGATCAATCAGATCAAACTAGTATAAAAAATGTGCAAAAATTTTAAAAATAATATTTCATTCCAAACGAGTACTCCAAGTTTCGATGAAAATATGATGTTTTTAAATTTTGAATACAATAAATTATTTAAAACCCTAAACCCTAAACAACCTATCTCAAAAACCCTAACCTTAAACCTTAAAACAAAAAAAAACCCTAACCCTAGTAAAGAAAACCATAAAGTTAGAAAAAGCACGAAAAAACGTTTCCAACTAGAAGCTTTCTCAGTTCATCTGTTAGAAAACGAGTCCACCTAGGAACATTTTCCTGCCACCAGACTGAAAACGCATCTATGTGGAAGCGCTTTCAAAAAATCAGCCTATTGTTGTAATTATTCCAAAAAAGCGACCTAATTTGGTAAATCTAAAAAGAAAGTAGCATTTTTTGGTAATTTAGTCAACAAAACCGTTAATTTAAAGAAATTTAGAAAAACTGTAAAAGAATTTTAATTTGATTTTAATAATATATATTTTTGAAATTTTAAATAATATCTTTAAATCTCTTTTACAAAATTAACATAAAATAATTCGAATTTGGATTTGGATAATTACTTTTTATATTTAATTATATGAATATATTTAAATAATATTTTTTTACATTTAAAATATTTTAAAATTTTCACACTTTTTTCTATATTTAATTAGTTTTTGATATCATATGCTCGTGAATATTGAATATGCATGTTTATATTTTTATTATTTAATAAAATTATTTTATTTTGTAATTGTTATTAAAAATAATTAATATAAATAATATTTTAAAATTTCATAACATAGGTGTATGTATTGATCAACTAATAAAGTGATAAATATATATATATTGTAATCTCTCTAATTTGGCCTAGGCGTTATGGCCAAAATTTGAATGTTGCATTGACCACCGAAACGACCTAAATTAAAATTTAGTATTTTGAATGTAATTTTTAAACCATTTCCTTATTTGCTCAAAATTAGTGAAATCGAATATTTCTCTTAATTTCGCAAAAATATGTTAATTTTAGAAATCAACTGATTTTAGTATTGCATGGGTAAAGATTAATAATTTTGAAAACTAAGTCGAATTTTATTAAAAACTTATTTTTAGTATTGCAACGAAAAAGAGTGATATTGAGAGATTTTTTTTTTGAAAATCATGTTTCATGCATAACCATTCCAAAAATCACTTTAAGCAGTTTTAAAATTTTTAATGTCATGCAATAAAAAAATCCTAAATTAAAAACTCGTGCCACCAAAAATTAATATAGTCCTAAATAACGAAATCATAAAAATAAGTTTGAAGTACTTTTTATTTAAAATTTATCCGAGATGAATCTTTCGAATGCTGAGTACAAGTCCTAACCTCGAGGGTTATCAATAAAAACAATAAACCAATGAGTGAGCTATAGAGCCCAATGTGAGTTTAACACATAAGGAAACTATGTATAGTATAATAGTAATTTAGAATCATAAAATCACAGATAGCACAGATTATGTCAAAAATGTGCCTGCTTATATTTGACAGTGTAGTTTTGGAATTTCAAAAACAGTTTCCTACCCAACTTCGCTACACAACACAGTATGAGTTCCATAGAACTCATACATCCAATAACACACCATTTTGTGGACAAACTACCAGTAATTGCAGTCAAGTTGCCAGAAATATATGGACAAGCCACCAGTAATTGCATTCAAGCTACCAGGAATATGTGGACAAACCACCAGTAATTACAAATAAATTGATAGTATTGTGGACAAGCCACCAGTATTGCATATAAATTGCCAATATTGTGGATAAGCCACCAGTATTGCAGATAAACTGTCAGTACTTCCTCTTTTCATAATCAACCCAACCCCAGTGCAATGCAATATAACATACAATAATAATAGAATCAATACACTGGGCATGATTTTAACATGTGATCAAATTTATCAGAAATAGTGGACATGATTTAACATGCTATCAGTAACAGTCACAGAACAATGATAGTAAACATGTATAAATATGTAATCAAAATATCAGTAATTATATCACACTCTAATATCACCAAACATGCTATTCATAACAAAACATACTGCAATAGTATAAACCATTTCAACCATTTCCACAGATTTTAGTTAGAGGCACTTACATTCAATCATCCTTCGATAAGGGCACAGATTCTATTCGGTTATTACTCCAAAGGCAATTATGCCATTGGTCTGTCATAATTAACATATGTTTAATCATTCAAATATTACCAAACACACATAGAGACCTAGTTAAGACACACACATTTGATTAGTACATCATAGAATATTAGATCGAATATGTAACCCCCTTTGTTACAGATCCTTTTCCATAAACTACCAATCGGAAACAGTAACTCTCTCTAAATTTAGATCTAGACAGATTTCGTTCAGATCTGAATTCCTTTATTTAACTATAGAACAGAACTAGTTGTACTCCTACCTATCGGATCTAGACTAATCTTCTTCAGATTCAAACACAATACTGAAAAATAGATCAAGAACGGTAAATCAATAGAGACCTTAGCAAACAAAGATGATTCAGCCACAATAGTGATAAAGAAAAGTATTGAGAGTTTCGGCTAAGAAGAAAATAAATGGAGAAAAAGAAGAGAGGAAAAAAGAAGAGAAAAGATCGATGGTGGCGGCGGCGAAAGGGTGGCGCAAAAAGGGAATGATGATGATACCAAAACGGGCAATGATAGTGAAATAGAAAGAAGAAATGGATGAGAGGGGAGGAGATGAGTGACAGTCAAAGAAGAAAGAAAAGAAAGAAAGGGCAGTGGTGATGGTGGTATAGGGGGAAAAAACAAAAGAAATGAGAGAAAAAATAGGATGAGAAGCTAAAAGAGGGGGCAACACAAGAAGGAGGAAAAAATATAAGATGAGAGAAAAGATAGTTAAAAGGAAAATTAGAGTTTTGGGGAAATTAGAATGGCAACAAAGTAAGAATAAAAAAAAAGGAAAGAAAGGAAAAGGGGGAGGGGAACAAGGAAAAGAAAGAAGAAGACAAATTGAGAAAATTTACGATCAACTCATTCATCAAAGGGGCGGCAATGGGGTTGACCACATGGGAGGGCCGAAATTCAACAAAAATGCAAGAGAGGGGACTCAAACTCGAGTCACAAAGGTAACTACATTGCTTCTTAAACACTAGGCTAAAACACATTCTTTTTTAAACTCTTATAACATTTATTTTTAAAATAGGGCGTGACACTTACTATGTCTTGAAAAGAAATTGCACAAAATAAAAATGATGTGAAGAAAGGGATTTGTACTTGTTTCAAGGACAAATCCACTATCTCTTAATCATCAGACCAATAACTCATTTATTTAACAAATGTACAAAGATAACCTTAAAAATCGGGGTGTGACCACTCTCAGTTCTCAAACTCGATTCTACTAACCTAATTTTTGGGATGTGACAAATATCATTCCCACAATGGCCAAATCGTACTATGTTAAGTACCAATTATTCAATTTTATCTAATGCAGGTTAATAAATAAATTCCAATTAAAATTAAAATTAAACTTAGCAAATTATGGAGATTTTGTTAAACTAAAAAAAATCAAAATTTTTAAGTTTCTAAACCAATTTTAAAGACTTAGAACTCTAACTTTACCTAATCTAGTTAATAAATTATCTCTCATATAATTGTTCAATCTATATAATTACTAACCCATGATTTAGTAACACTAACTAGACCCTTCCAGTATCTAAGTTAATAATCCTTCCCTACTAGCTATATTCCAATGCTAGGCAAGTTGAGTGAAGTCACTAAGTGTAACAGCCCTAACCCGTATCCGTAGTCGAATTAGGGTTATGAGGAATTACCTAACACAATACAGTCTAACACAGTCATTTATCACAATTCATGTCTACTAATCATATCTATATACAAACCATACTTCTTTTCCATGCAAACCAATTTCACAATACAATTCATACACTGAAATTTAACCAAGTCATGACCATTCTACTATTCAAAGTTCAAACCAACTAACATACATCGAATCATATTACTTTATAACAAAACACATCCACCAACAAAATCATTACTCTAGCCGAATCTTACTACCAAACATTATCATACATATATACCTCGAAACATACTTCCAAAAAGAGCTTATAACATGACCGAATATACATAAAAATTAGTATCTCTAACAAGCCATTTCGCATGGCAACTTATATACAATTCAAAATTTGTCATAGTCTATACATGCCATATGTCATATTATCAAGCTTTCAAAATACCAAAATGGCGATTGATAGTGTGACGACAATTCTTGACGATCCCCAAGCTCGAGCCAGCTTTATATATATCTATATTATAATGGAAGGATGCACAAAGTCAGCTTTGGAAGCTTAGTAAGCCATAAGCAAATAAATCATCTCAATGATATTTATAATTCAATTCAACTAGGTCGAATTTAAATAAATCTCAAACACATATACATATAACGATCTCATATAAATTCATATTATCGCATTAAGTACTAAACTTACCTTATTATTTCATGAAAATATAAACTTCACACATACCTGAACCATTTAGCTCAAATTCACATTCGGAATTGTTAAGAACATATGAAAATCATATAAAGCTCATACAATGCCATATCCAAATATGGTCTTACATGTTAACGCATATTGATGCCACTATCCCAGACAGGGTCTTATACAAATCATATACGATGCCAATGTCCCAGACATGGTCTTACACGTTTTCTCACTTCGATGACAATGTCCCAGACATAGTCTTACACGAAATCACACCTCGGAAGTCCTAATATCATGACATCAGTATCCAATACATTTCCTAAGATTCAATCGGCGCTTTCGACTTCGTAATTAAATTAATTCATGCACGAAACTAGTCGTCCAATGCTCAAATCAATTCGGCAATGTATATGTCTATATTTAAATAAATTCGACAATATATAAAACATATACATTTGAATTCAAAAACATTTATTTACTTATGACCTTACCTTGTACAGAAACGAACGGATTGGATCAACTACTCGTCAACTTTTGATTTCCCCCGATCTAAATTCGATTTCTTTCTTTCTTGATCTATACGAATTCAAATTTAACTCATTTAATCACCTATTCATTCAATTTCATCCAAAAATACCTATTTGGACATTTTTGCACTTTAGCCCCTAAAGTTTCACATTTATTCAATTTAGTTCCTATTTCATAAATACACAAAATTCACATAATTCAATATAACCCAAGCTTAGCCAAATTACTATAGTGCCCCTAGCAGCCCAAAACTTTCATTCATTTTACATTTCAACAACTCAATTTGCATATTTCAAAATTTAAGCCCTATTTGACATTTTTGTCAAAAATTACTGTAATACCCAATTTTTCCCTGGGCCCAATTAATAAATAAAAAAACCAAAATAATAAACTAAATGTCCAGGCCAGATTACAACCAAAATTTAAAAGCCAAAAATTAAACCCAAAGCCCAGTCTATTAATTCAACCCCAGCCCAATAACCAAATTACAAACCCATTTCTAGCCCAAAACAAAACAAAAAAATTAAAACCCTAGCAGTAACAGCAGCTTTCTGCCTCTGCGCCGCAGCCAAACTCAGGTCCCCGTGCATGCTGTGCCTCCACGCACGTGTACCCCCTCCGAGCTTGTACCTGTACAACAAAATGGCAACAGACAGCACAGGCAGGGAAAAACAACAAGAAAATCAGAAAAATCGCAATCCAAAGGCAACAAGCAGATAATGCATTTAAAATCATATTTTTTTTACATTTTTCTTTTCCATTATCTACTATAAAAAGCAGCTTCGACCACCGTTCACGGTGGCATTGCGGCAGAGGCGCAGTGGGCTAGTTGGGATGTGAAACCCTAACAGAGAAGAGCCCCTATTTTTGGTTTTTTAAAAATAGCTTTTGATTTTTTTTTAAATTGTTTTTTTTGTTTAAATAACAATCATAAACGGCGCAGTTTTGGGTTAGTGCCCTCAGCGCCAAAGCAACGCCGTATAGGGCCACCCGTGCGCGACCCGACCTGCTCCATGGGGGTTCTGCATGTTTTCTTTAAATGGTTTATTTACAACCCTGGTCCTTCCACATTTTAATGGTTTTGCAATTAAGTTTTCTTTTATTCCTAATTTTGCCTAAATTTTTGCTTTGATTTAATTTTTACCCCATGTAAGGTGCTGCGTTTTGGAGGGCGGGGATATTTTCTACTTTAGCCCCTCCTTTTTATCCGTGCACTCGATTTGGTCCTTTTCATTTTTGTTTATTTCAGATTTGCCCCAGAATTTCTATTTTCGTTTCAATTTAGTCCTGTTTGATATTTTTGCTATTAATTATTATTATTATTGTTATTATTACTATTTATTATTGTTATTGATATTATTATATTTGGTTATATTTCTATTTACCCATTTATATATATGTATTACCTTATTATTTATTATTATTTTAAACTATTTTTTATATATACTATTATTATACATTATTATTTAATTTTATAATGAATTATTTTATTTTCTTCCTATTAATCCAATATAATATATATTTTTAACAACTTTTATTTTATAATATACTTTTAAAATCCACTTTTTTTATATATTTCATATGTAAAGATTATATGATAATATTCTTATACAATACTACTTTTGTATATATACACAATATATATTAAATTATTTTTATTATACATACATACATACATACATACATACATAAATACATACATAATATACCATTGATTTCAAATTAAATACTTTTACCTATTTTTCTATATATATATATACTTTATTTCTTTTCAATTATCTATTTTTTATTTTACTTATTTCAACTTTTTACACATATTATTATATATTATTATCTATTTTGAGTCTTTCATTCCATATGTATTATTTATTTAGACTAATATATATATGTATACCTTAATTTGCTCTTTTGTATTTACATGTTATTTATATTCTTGTTATGTATTATTATGCCATGTATACAATTACGCTCTTATTTCTCGTTATTGTATCGTGAGCCAAATTCTAATGTATGTGATCATTATTAATGCTTTTTCTTTATGTCAAGCCAATCAAATAAATACGTTTTGAGTCGGCTTTATAATGCTTTTCGAAGTTTCGAGAAATCGTACCCTAACTCACGGGGTCTCAGTTTTCTTGTTAACTTAAAATGACATGTGTTTAAAATCGCTTACAGGGATTCGAAGTTTTGAAAAACATGTGTTTTTAATAAAATTAAAAGTAAACTACATGTTGTCTTTGGAACTTCGAGGGATTGTACCCTAACTTACAGGGTTTCGATTTTCTCGTCGAACTGAAATGGCTAAACATTTCTTTTTTTTTTAAAATCACTAAATTTCAATAAAGTTTTTGAAGGTTAGCTTAATCTTGAGGATTCAAATGTTGCATCCTAACTTACAAGGTATGACATTTTGTTGCCTCGATATAAGAAAGCCTTTTACACTCGTTCAAAGTTATCCAAACGTTTTTTTGCCTTTTAAAAATATGTCATTAATAAAAGGGGAATCATTTTTAATCTTTTAAAACTTTCGACATTCGACTTTAAGACATTAACTAATCAATACGGTACCAATATTGGGCGTTACGAGGGTGCTAATCCTTCTCGTACGTAACTAACTCCCGAACCTATTCTTTCTGAAATTCGTAGACCAAAATCGTTTTTAAGGTGATCCGATCACACCTTAATAAAAGATTGGTGGCGACTCCAATCTTCATTTTCTTAAGTAGACACTAATTTTTGTTTTCAAAAAGTGGTTTCGACAGCTTAGTGACTTCGCTGGGGACTGGTTTTGAGAGTCGAGCCAGAAATTGATTAATTTTTGTCTTTTAGTCAAATTTGTTTTAAAATTCATGATTTCCCCTTTGCATTTATTTGTTTTCATCATGGTATACTTTCTTGGTTGGTCTAAGTCTGTTAGTGTATTTCTATCATGCATTACATGAGTTGGACGATTTTACCCCTCTAAGTGGGAGTAAGAAACTATTCCTTCGTGAGGTTTTCACCTCCGTATAGGATAGTGGATCGCTTTTGGGATACATTTGTACCTATGCCTTCGTGAGATTTTCATCTCCGTCTAATCATAGGGAAATGTATTCCCCTGAACTGAACTCGGTCTGCATGAGCCTATAATGGGTGAGATTCGAGGAATCGGCTAGTTCAGGTACCTTTACCCTAGAAGCCAAACTTTACGTAGTGAACCTTAGAACTCACCCAAGGTAGAGCTACACCGAACCCTAATACATACCCGAATAACTGTTTTGTTATTTCTTGATTGTATTAGATTTTATGTTTATACATGATATTGACTTTTTGTGTCTTACTTTGATTGCATGGCATTTCAACTACATGGCATTTTATTATAAAAGGCGTTGGTTCATATTCGATTGCTAGATAGAAAGCTTATCATGAAAAAATGGTTTCTTGGTAAGGCGGAGGATAATGCGGCTGTCCGAACTTGGTCTGAAATGACACAGCGCGAGAAAGGTGATAGTTTGGCTGAGGGATATGTATCGGAACTATGGGACTTTACCTGTATTAACGTAACTCAAAACAGTTTGTAAGATTTGAAGGAAATCTGGGATTAGTGGAACAATGTGGTTAGACAACTTTTCTACTCTAATTATGGGGATTTGCCTTATCTGCTTGATATAAAGGTAGACAAGCATCTGTTTCAGGCTCTCGCCCAGTTTTGGAATCCTGCTTACAGTTGGTTCACATTTGGGAAGGTTGATTTGGTGCCTACGATAGAAGAATACATGACTTTACTTCGGTGCTCAAATATTCAAGTAGACAGAACCTACTCGAGAGCTGTAAATGTACTGACCTTTTTGAAGAAGCTAATGAATATAACCGGGATGAGCGAATAGTGGTTGCATCCCGGATCAAGTAGAAGGGGGATAGTAAGTGCATTCCCTGGAAGAGCTTGAAGGATCTAATTCTAGCACACCCAGATACGAAGAAGAGGGTAGATGTCTTTGCTTTGAGTATATACGGCTTAGTTGTCTTCCCCAAAAGTTTGGGGCACGCTAATGACACAATCACTGATTTATTCGACTGGCTTAATAAGAGGGTTACACCAGTCTCGACAATTTTCGCAGAAACCTTCACGTCATTAAATGCATGCCGGAAAGCGGGTGAGGGTAGATTCTTCGGATGTGCATAGCTCCTACTCGCATGGTTCTACAGTGACTTCTGGAAGGTTGATAGGGCTTTGTATCGGGTCTTCTCTGAAAACTATTCGCCATTGAAAGAGATAGTAGCTACACCGAGGAGGGATGACATCTTGGAAGAGAAATGGATGGCAATTCTTCAGAATCTTCAGGAAGAGGACATCGAGTAAAGAGCTCCTTGGTTGCTTCCGGATAAGATCCTGTATCAATGCAGTGATTTTGGTTGGGTTCCTTTGCTTAAAATTTGGAAAGCTATTGGTTATGTCCCGTTGCTAGTACTCAGGCAGTATAGGTCAAGGTAATTTATACCCGTAACCTAGGGAATAGTTGAGTGTGAATTCTCATACAAGGGAGATGGTTACAAAAAGAAGATTCGAAAGATGCCCAATGCATGGAACTAGACTCGTCGGGTGAAGAAATTAGCAGTGGGTCCAATGACAACTCCTGAGTATAATGAATGGTGGGTTAGGAGGATCAATAAAAATATCCCCAAGCCAAGTCAGGGAAATAGTTAGTCAATAAAGGAATATTTGTGGGTTGTCCCTTTTGAGTTAGAAATCATAAGACAAGATTTTGAAAGAAGAAATGCAGAATTAGAAAAAAAGATAGAATAAATGGAAGAAGAAAAGTTATGGATGTTCAGAAACTCGATGCCGAGAAATTAAGAAAAGGGAAAAATAAAGCCGAGAAGGATTTAGATAGCTTGAAGACAGATTATAAGAGGTTGGGCCTGTCAATGAGAACTGTCGGGTCGAGAAAAACTTCAGAGCAGTGGCATGAAGAGATTCGAGAAGAAATGAACAGGCCCGATAGATGGGAAAAGAAATTTCAAGAGGTTCAGACACAAAATGAGGCTTTAGAGAAGAGTTTGTCAGAGAATCGAAAGAAAAAATGTGAACTAAAGGACAGAGTGACCGAGTTAGAAAGATCTCTTCGTCAGTATCTAGAAGCAAACGAAGATCATCATAACGAGTAGCTTCACTACTTTCAGAATCAAGTTAGAAACAGGGATCACATTATGGGAAAAGCGGTGGTTCAGATTCGAAAGGTAGCTGATCACTTGCAGACTTTGGCAGTGTAGGCCGATACGTTGAGTGTGAAGTATGAATTGGAATCAGATCGGGGGCAAGAGTTAGCCTCAATACTTTGGAAGATTAGAGTTCTGAGTATTAGGGCAAAGCCTTATTTGTAGCCCATTTTATGTAAAGAAATTTATTTTCTAGTAAAGTTTTCTAAATGGAATTGAAGCCTTTTTTTGCATTCATTTCATACATTGCATTGCATCATATGCATTAAAGACTATTGAAAGATCCTAATTGATTAAAATCATTTCTCAGTTAATCTGGAAACCAACCAGCCAACCAAACACGATTACGGTACTCGAGCAAAAACCAAAGATATGGACCAAAGATTGGAAAGACTTGAACAGTTTCAAAATGAGATGCAAGACCAACTTCGGCTACAAATGTAAGAGCAGCTAGCCAAGATTCAGCAAGATATGATGGAAAAAATGCTAGAGTCTCAAAGAAACATGATGACTCAGTTGATTCAACTGTTGGCTGGGGGAAATGATAAAGGAAAGGGACCTATGGCTAATGTTGAAGAAGAAGACAATGAGAGACCTCTCTATCCTCCAGGCTTTACTCCTTCACATGTGAAGAACCAAACTAAGCTATACCCGCGCAAATCTTCTGTCAGAATCATGCCTTAGCAGTTTCAGACCGGTGCCTCAATACCAAGAAACTTCCAAGTTGGATTAGGCTCTAACCCTGGAGATAACCTTATTAATCCTGCTATCCCTGATTTCGATGAAATGGCTGAAAAAGAAAAAATAAAAGAGGAATTGCAAAAACAGCTAGAGGAAAGGTGTAAATGGCTCGAAGAAAAATTCAGGGCAATGGAAAACACTGAGAACTACCATGGGATTGATGCTAAAGATCTGAACTTGGTCCCGAATTTGGTACTCCCTAACAAGTTTAAAATGCCAGAATTTGAGAAGTACAATGGCACCAGTTGCCCTGAAGCTCATATAACCATGTTTTGTAGGCGGATGACTGGATATGTTAACAACAACCAACTGCTAATACATTGCTTCCAAGATAGCCTCACAGGGGCAGTATCTAAATGGTACAATCAACTGAGCCGTACCAAGATTAGTTCATTGAGGAATTTAGCACAAGCATTCATGAAACAGTACAATCACATAACCGATATGGTTCCTGATAAAATCACCCTAAAAAATATGGAAAAGAGGTCAAATGAAAGTTTTAGGCAATACGCCCAAAGGTGGAGGGAGGTTGTCGTCCAAGTTCAGTCATTCTCTCATGGAAAAAGAAATGACAATGCTCTTTATTAACACACTGAAAGCCCCATTTATCACACATATGTTAGGAAGTGCCACAAAAAGCTTTTCTGACATAGTCATGAATGGTGAAATGATTTACAAAGCCATAAGGAGGGGGAAGATTGATGCTAGAGAAAGTAACAGAAGGTCGGCCTTGAAGAAAAAGGAAAATGGGGTGAATAACACGAGTACATATAGCAAGGGTTACTCAAAATCGATTACGGTGAATCAACCAAGAAAGGTGGATGCTAACCAACAAGGTTCATCAAGACAAGAATCCGACACAAGACAAAACACTGAGAAGCTCCATTTCACGCCAATTCTAATGTCGTATAGGGAGCTGCATCAAAGTTTATTCGATGCACATGTTGTTTCTCCTTTCTACTTAAAACCTTTACAATCTCTGTACCCCAAATGGTACGACGCAAATGTATAATGCGACTATCATGTGGAAATTACGGGGCATTTAATAGAAAATTACACTGCCTTTAAAAAGCTGGTTGAAAGACTCATCAGTATGGGCATTGTGAAATTTGATGATTCATCCAGTGCAGAAAATCCATTACCTAATCATACTGATAATGGGGTAAACATGATGAGTGGAAACATGGAGAGAAGAATTAAGACAGACATTGTAGAAATAAGAACTCCTTTGAGATGGGTCTGGAAGAAGATGGTAAAAAGGGGGATAATAATTTCAAATTTAAAAGGGGGATGCAAAAAGACGAGAAATTATTGTGAGTTCCATCACGAAGAAGGGCACGAGATCCAAGATTGTATAGAATTCAGAGCATTGGTTCAAGGCATGATGGATGGTAGGGAAGTGGGGTTCTACGAAGAAGTCAAGGAACAAGGAAGCATATGCGTGTTGGAATCAACGACAAAGGTTTTGAAAGTAAATCATCCTGTGCTCATCATCTCGCGACCAAATAATAATAAAACGGGAGTACCGGTACTACCAAAGATCATAATTCAGAAACCTGTAACCTTTTCTTACAAGGATAGCAAGAAAGTCCCGTAGAACTATGAGTGCAATGCAACCATCCCGGGAAGGGAGACTTCAGCCAGTGTTGCAAAAGAGGATTAGGGTATAGGTTCTCATACGCGTAGTGGGAGACGCTACGATTTGATAAGTCCTCAAACAGAACCTGTAAAAGGAAAGGCCATTGTGATGGAACAAAAGAAGGGGAAAGCTACCGAGCCTGTATTACCTATCAACGAGCCACTAAAAGAGGAAGAAGCCAAGGAATTCCTCAAATTCTTGAAGCACAGCGAGTACAGTGTTGTGGAAAAGCTGTATAAACAACCAGCTTGCATATCTGTGCTAGCCTTGCTCTCTAGTTCAGAGGTGCATCGAAGTGCGTTGATGAAAGTGCTGAACGAAACCTATTTGGCCAATGATATCCCTGTCAATAAATTAGATCGGTTGATCAATAATATAAGTGCCGATAACTTTATCTTCTTTAGTAATGATGAAATACCACCTAGGGTATGGGGTCTATTAAAGCTTTGCACATTACTACCCGATGCAAAGGGTATACCTTGCCAGGAGTTTTAATCGACAACGAATCAGCATTGAATGTATTGCCCCTATCCACAGTTAACAGGCTGCCTGTGGGTAGCTCACACATGAAAACATGCCAGAATATAGTGAGGGCATTTGATGGCACAGAAAGGAAGGTCATGGGAAGAATCAAAATACCCCTATTGATTGGTCCGACTATCTACGAGGTGGATTTCCTTGTAATGGATATCAAGCCTTCCTACAATTGATTATTAGGGAGACCATGGATACATTCAGCGGGGGCTGTACTGTCATCATTACATCAGAAGTTGAAACTAGTGTCAGAAGGTCGACTAGTGACAATAAATGCAGAAGAGGATATCATAGCGGCTGTAGCCAATGATGCACTATGCATGGAAACTAATGATGAGACAGTTGAATGCTCATTTCGATCTTTGGAGTTTGTAAATGCAACATTTATTTTCGGGGGGAAGAAAATTCTAGTGCCTAAAATATCTAAAATCACGGAGATGGGGCTATGATTGTTGGTACAGAAAGGAACCTTACCCGGAAGAGAATTAGGGAGACATTTTTAAGGAAGAATTGAGGCTCCGATGTTGGACGAAAAACATGATCACTTTGGTTTAGGGTAAGGGCCAAATAAAAGACAAAGAAAGAAGGAGTCAGAAAAAGGCAAGAAAGAAGAAGATCACACCTAAGTGGGGAGGAAATTTAATGGGAACCAATGATAATTCCCCACATACCCAAAACCTTTGTATCAGGAGGGATCATTCATCCTGAGAGAAGGATACCGATGGAAGAAAGCATCAAAGAGATGTTGGAAAATGTTCACATCAATGCCATACATGAAGATGCAAATGAAGAAGGGACCTTGTTAGATTTCCGTCCTTATGAACCTGAGAGTGTTCTAAATAATTGGACCGTAGAAGAAATAATTGAAGTTTTTAGAGCTTTCTAAGAGTAATATTCAGAACACACTTGTTGTTAAAGCCTAAAGACAATAAGAACTCCTTTGTGAAATAGGCTCATATCTGAACGCCATTATTTTAATGAAGTACATTTTTGCAACCATTTTGAGTAAATATTCTTTCATTTATTCCATACAAGTGATTATTTTTTATTCTTTTATTCTTTTTAATTTTCTTCCAAATCATCCTTTCATTAATTCATAATCATACCATACAAATATGTATCCTTAAATTCATACAATTCTTTATATATTCCTTGGTACCTATAACAGATCCCTGGATATCAATGACATGAGTGACTCTGCTACGGACTCAGAAAATCCTTTTGAACAAGACATGTGTCTAGCTGGATCTCATGACTTTGAAGATAACATAAATCGTAACTTATCTCCAAAATTGTTGAGGATGGTAGAGCAAGAGGATAAACAAATCCTACCTCATAAGGAGACGGTGGAAATTGTGACCCTGGAAGAAGGAAAGGTGGTGAAGATTGGGACTTGCATAACTGAAGAAACAATGTGAGACTTCATCGAGTTACTTCGGGAGTTCAAAGACGTCTTCGCATGGTCATACTAGGATATACCCATGTTAAGCACTGACATTATAGTGCATCATCTTCCTATAAGAGAGGATTACAAGCTAGTTCAGTAGAAGCTCAGAAGGATGAGGCCTGATATTGTGCTTAAAATAAAGGAGGAAGTCAAAAAGCAGTTTGATGCTGGGTTTTTACAAGAAGTCAAATATTCCGAATGGGTAGCCAACATCATCCCAGTCCCATTGCCTCATATTGACACTTTGGTGGATAATATAGCGGGATATTCACTGGTTTCCTTGATGGATGGTTTCTCTGGATATAATCAGATAAAGATGCATCCTGAAGATATGGGAAAGACTACATTCAATACCTTGTGAGGAACATTTTGCTATAAGGTGATGCCATTCAGATTAAAGAATGCAGGAGCAACATATCAAAGAGCCATGGTAGCCTTGTTTCATGACATGATGCACAAGGAAATTAAGGTTTATGTTGATGATATGATTGCAAAATCCAGAACAAAAAAGGAATATGTGCAGGTCCTGAGAAAATTATTCTTAAAACTGAGAAAGTTCCAGCTCAAGCTTAATCCAACGAAATGCACTATCAGAGCCAGGTCAGGAAAGTTGTTGGGCTTCATAGTCAGTGAAAAAGGAATCGAGATTGACCTAGTCAAAGTCAAGGCGATACGAGATTTGCCTTCATCACATACTCAAAAAGAAGTTCGAGGTTTCTTAAGAAGACTGAATTACATTACTCAGTTCATTTCACAACCGACTAAGAAATGTGACCCCATATTTCATCTTCTGAAGAAATATAATCCAGGTGTGTGGGATGAAGAATGCCAGGAAGCTTTTGACAAGATAAACCAATACTTTTTCAATACTCCAGGAAGATTTTGCTCTCGAGTTTGATATGGTATATGTAAATCAAAAGGCTGTCAAAGGGAGTGCGAATGCATACTTTTTTGCCAGCAGAACTTTAGAAAACTATTAAACCTCTGGATTTTGATTTCTCGAATGAAGACTTGATATGTGTGGCAACTGCTAAAGAGGATTCTCAAGAAAATCATCATTGGAGGTTAAATTTTGACGGAGCTTCGAACGCCGTAGGTAATGGGATTGGGGCAGTCCTTGTGTCCCCAAATAGAGATCATTATCCTTTTACCAGTAAATTGGATTTTTATTGCACCAATAACATGACTGAATATGAAGCTTGCATCATACGCATCCGGGCAGCCATAGAGCAAAATATTTATATACTAAAGGTATACAGGGACTCGGTATTGGTAATATACCAGCTCAAAGGGGAATGGGAAACGAGAGACCCAAAGTCATTCCGTTATCAGAAATTGGTTCTAGAGTTGATCAAAGAGTTTGATAGTATCACTTTTCGTTACCTCCCATGAGAGGAAAATCAGATGGCTGATGCTCTGGCTACCCTAGCCTCCATGATCAAAGTGAACAAACTAGAAGACATGAAGCCTATTCAAATCAGCATTTATGAGACCTCGACCCATTGCTACAGTATTCAGGAAGAGGAAAATAATAACCATTATTGGTACCAAAATATACTGCAATATGTGAAGAATCACGAGTACCCTGATCAGGGAACGGAGAATGATAAGAGGACATTGAGGAGACTAGCCATTGACTATGTCTTAGATGGAGATATTTTATACAAAAGGGGAAAGGATCAAGTACTATTGAGATGCGTGGATGCTGTGGAGGCTAAGGAAATCTTGGAGGAAGTCTATGAGGCGGATTCACGATGGCTAGACAGATTATGAGATTTGGGTATTACTGGTCCACCATGGAAAGAGATTGCATCAATTGTGCCAAGAAGTGCCATAAATGCCAAATTTAGGGGAACAAAATGCACGCACCACCTTCACCTCTTCATATTATGACTTCTCAATGGCCTTTCTCCATGTGAGATATGGATGTCATCGGGCCAATATCGCCGAAGGCTTCTAATGGGCATCTTTTCATCTTTGTGGTTATTGCTATTTCACTAAATGGGTGGAAGCGACTTCATATGTTAATGTCACGAAGTCAGCAGTCAGTAAGTTCTTAAAAAAAAGATCATATGTCGATAAGGAATGCCTGAAAGAATCATATCTGACAATGCGTTGAATTTGAATAATAGCACAATAGTGGAAGTCTGCAGTCAATTCAAAATCAAACACTATAATTAGTCGCCGTATCGCCCAAAAATGAAAGGTACAGTGGAGGCGGCCAAAAAAACATCAAGAAAATTGTGGGGAAAATGGCTGAAACTTACAAGGACTGGCATGAGAAATTACCATTTTCTCCCCTTGCCTATCGAACATCTATCGAGACTTCTACCGGAGCAACGCCTTTTTCTCTGGTTTACGGGATGGAGGCAGTTTTACCCATTAAAGTTGAAATCCCTTCTCTCCGGGTATTAGCTGAACTAAAATTGGATGAGGCCGAATGGATCCAATCTTGTTATGATCAGTTGAACCTGATAGAAGGAAAACGACTAAAAGTTATTCATCATGGTCAGATGTACCAAAAACGAATGATACGAACCTGTAACAAAAAGTTTCATCTCAGAGAATTCCACGAGGGGGACCTGGTGTTGAAAAAGATCCTTCCTCTACAAAAGGATTTTAAAGGGAAGTGGATGTCAAATTGGGAAGGATCTTATGTTGTAAAGAAGGCATTTTCTGGAGGAGCTTTGATTTTGAGTGAGATGGATGGTAAAAACTTGCCAAATCCTGTAAACTCAGACTCAGTCAAGAAATACTTCACATTAAGAAAAAAAATAGATTAAAGTGAAAACCCACAAAGAGCGCCTTGAGTCCTGAAACAAAAAAAGAGAGGCTAAGGTGAAAACCCAGAAAGGGCACCTTGAGACCAAAGGAGATTTGAGTTGAAAACCCAAAAAGGGCAGCTCAAATTTTTATCAGAATGGGACATGAGGTGATCAGAGTAGCAAATTCTGATCAGATTGGCACATGTGGTGATTTTGCTATACTTGAATCAACAGGAAAGGGTAGGCGATATCTTGGAGCATCGACAAAATACTTAGATCTCCTAAACACATGTTCCCACTTAATTCCTCTTTTATTTTTACTATCCTTGATGATTTATTCATTTCGGGTTGTGCTCCCAAATCAAATTTTATCCATTGATATGATCTTTTGCAAGCATGTTGCATTGGAATAATGATTAATGGACTAATAATACTTTCTTAAAGGAAGTTTTGCATATTACTCTAGAAGTTTCTAAATAATACAGGAAACTGAAATAGGACTATTGTTTAGAACGCACCAAATCTAAAGGTTGAAATATCTAAAAAAGAAAAGTCTAAATTAAGACTATCTCTTCAGATTATGTTGTCAAAAACATTGATTGAGAAAAAATATCGTACCAGTGATAAAGCTTCGATCGACAAGCAAAAAGAAGAAGTTTCTTGGAAAAATTTCTATACTCGTGCATAAATACCTGGTCACGACATCCTAGGAATTGTGTAAATGACCAAAATGAGGGAAGAAGATTCTTATACTATGCCCTTGAATTGCGATAGAAGAGGTTTAAAAGAGTCAGATCTTATACCCCTGGGTTACAATGGACGAAATATAGCCCAAAACTCAGGTATCAGAAGAATAGTTGAACCTTGAGGTTACAGTGAGACAAACTGATTGAGTGTTTCTTTGGGTTTTTTTCGAAGGCACCAGCTGAACAAGACAACTCTATAACACATCAGTGATGAAATCTTAACGAATAATGAGTAATGACAACCCAATCATTAAAAAAAACGGATCATCCTCATTCTACATTCATTCATAACATCTAGTTAGTAAATTTTGACTCATTTCGATCAGAACATCCTAATCATTAGGCATAAATAGTTCCATGCAATGGATTCTACAGGTCATGTTCCCCAAAGAACAGATTGGTGAAACTACAAATCCTATACCACTGAAGTTACAGTGGAACAGATTGAAGCTATAAATTACAGATCTTATCTCTCTGAAGTTGCAGTAGAGCAGATCATAGCAAACATTATCTCCCTGAAGTTGCAGTGGAGCTGACTAAAGATAGCGAATCTTATTTCGCTGAAGTTGTAGTGGAACTGATTAAAGCTATAAATCAACCTTATCTCCCTGAAGTTGCAGTGGAGCAGGTTGAAGTTACAAGTCTTATCTACCTAAAGTTGCAGTGGAACAAACTGAATAAACCAATCGTATCTCCCTGAAGTTACAGTGGAGCAGATTGAAGAAACCAATCCTATCTCCTTAAAGTTGTAGTGAAGTGGATTAAAATGATGGATCTTATCTCTCTAAAGTTGCAGTAGAGCAGATTGCATCAGACCTTATTTCCTTGAAATTACAGTGAAATAAGTGGAAGCTACAAGTCTTATCTCCCTGAAGTTGTAGTGGAGCAAAATGAAGATAACAAATATTCCCTTGAAGAGCTACAAATCCTATTTCCCTGTCATTACAGTGGAGTGGATCGAAGCACCAATACCTCTGAAGATGCAGTAGGGTAGAATGAGGCTGCTTGAGGAAGAGCAACACCAAGATCCAGAATGACTGGGCAAAATTGGATATTTTTAAAATATTTGCTCTATTCCTGTTACACGACAATGAGCAAAAGGGGGCAGCTGTAATACCCAATTTTTCCCCGGGCCCAATTAATAAATAAAAAAACCAAACTAGTAAACTAAATGTCCAGTCCAGATTACAGCCAAAATTTAAAAGCCAAAAATTAAACACAAAGCCCAATCTATTAATTCAACCCAGCCCAATAACCAAATTACAAATCCATTTCTAGCCCAAAAACAGAACAAAAAAATTAAAACCCTAGTAGCAACAGCAGCTTTCTACCTCTGTGTCGCAGCCGAACCCAAGCTCCCGCGCGTGAAGCGCCTCTGCGCACGTGCGCCCCCTCCAAGCTTGTACCTGTACAACAAAAATGGCATCAAACAACACAAGCATGGAAAAATAGTAAGAAAATCAGAAAAATCGCAAACCAAAGGCAACAAGCAAATAACGCATTTAAAATTAGATTTTTTTTACATTTTTCTTTTCCATTCTATGCTATAAAAAGCAAACTTGATATTGTGAAAGGGAGGACAAAAATCAATAAAAAAATGATTTCCTAGCAATTTGAGTTTTTTTAGAGATAAAAGGTAGTATTCTGTATTTTTCCTTTTTTCTCTTTTTTTCTTTTTAGTTTCGATTTGTTTTTTTAAAATAAAAAAATATATTAAAAAGGGAAGAAGAGGGTTTACCTTGGACGCCTTCAGATCCCCGCGAAAAGGAGCGAAAGGCCCTTCGTGGTGCAGCTCCGACCACCATTCACGGTGGAATCGCGATGGAGGCGCGGTGGGCTAGTTGGGATGTGAAACCCTAGCAAAGAAGAGCCCTTGTTTTTGTTTTTTTTTTTAAATAGCTTATGAAAATGTTTTTTAAAACAGTTTTTTTGGTTTAAATAACAATCGGAAACATTGCCGTTTTGGGTTAGTGCCCTCAGCGCCGAAACGATGACGTATAGGGCCACCCGTGCGCGACTCGACCTGCTCCATTGGGGATCCGCGTGTTTTCGTTAAATGGGTTATTTACAACCTTGGTCCTTCCACCTTTTAATGGTTTTGCAATTAAGTTTTCTTTTATTCCTAATTTTGCCCTAAATTTTTGCTTTGATTTCATTTTTACCCCATGTAAGGTGCTGCATTTTGAAGGGTGGGGATATTTTCCGCTTTAGCCCCTCCTTGTTATTCTTGCACTCGATTTGGTCCTTCTCATTTGTATTTATTTTAGATTTGCCCCAGAATTTCTGTTTTCGTTTCAATTTAGTCCTGTTTGATATTTTTGCTATTAATTAATTATTATTATTGTTATTGATATTATTATATTTGGTTATATTTCTATTTACCTATTTATATATATATGTATTACCTTATTATTTATTAATATTTTAAATTGTTTTTTATATATACTATTATCATACATTATTATTTAATTTTATAATGAATTATTTTATTTTCTTCCTATTAATCGAATATAATATATATTTTTAACAACTTTTATTTTATAATATACTTTTAAAATCCACTTTTTTATATATTTCATATGTAAAGATTATATGATAATATTCTTATAGAATACTACTTTTGTATATATACACAATTTATATTAAATTATTTTCATTATACAAACATACATACATAATATACTATTGATTTCAAATTAAATACTTTTACCTATTTTTCTATATATATATACTTTATTTAAATTCTCTATTTTTTATTTTACTTATTTCAACTTTTTACACATATTATTATATATATTATTATCTATTTTGAGTCTTTCGTTCCATATGTATTATTTATTTAGACTAATATATATGTATACCTTAATTTGCTCTTTTGTATTTACATGTTATTTATATTCTTGTTATGTATTATTATGCCTTGTATACAATTACGCTCTTATTTCTCGTTATCATATCCTGAGCCAAATTCCAATGTATGTGATTATTATTAATTGTTTTTCTTTATGTCAAGTCAATCAATTAAACACGTTTTGAGTCGGCTTTATAATGCTTTTCGAAGTTTCGAGAAATCGTACCCTAAGTTACGGGGTCTCGATTTTCTTGTTAACTTAAAATGACCTTTTTATTTTAAAAAAACATGTGTTTTTAATAAAATTAAAAGCAAACTACATGTTGTCTTTGGAACTTCGAGGGATCGTACCCTAACTTACGGGTTTCAATTTTCTCGTCGAACTAAAACGGGTAAACATTTCTTTTTTTTCAAAATCGCTAAATTTCAATAAAGTTTTTGAAGGTTAGCTTATTGTTGAGGATTCAAATGTTGCATCCTAACTTACGGGGTACGACATATTGTTGCCTCGAGAAAAGAAAGCCTTTTACACTCGTTCAAATTTATCCAAACGTTTCTTTTCCTTTTAAAAATATGTGATTAATAAAAGGGGAATCATTTTTAATCTTTTAAAACTTTCGACAAATTGACTTTAAGACATTAACTAATCAATATGGTACCAATATTGGGCGTTACGAGGGTGCTAATTCTTCCTCGCATATAACTGACTCCCAAACCCATTCTTTCTAAAATTTGTAGACCAAAATCATTTTTAAGGTGATTCGATCACACCTTAATAAAAGATCGATGGCGACTCCAATTTTCATTTTCTTAAGTTGACACTAATTTTTGTTGTCAAAAAGTCGTTTCGACAATCACTTTACAAAACATATTAATCTATCAACAATTATTCATTTTCCATTATCAATATTCAAAAAAGTAAAGCTATCATCAATGAAAACTCAAAATTCATCAACTAAATTCAAAAATTAGGGCATGTGCTAGCTAGAACACGAAGCAACGATCTCAAAAACGTAAAAATTATCAAAAATCTAGCTCAAACCGTACCTTAATCAAGCTATGTGTGTGTCAAACCCTAAGTTTTCATCAATGGTGTCTTTCTTCTTCAATATTAATCCAAGGAAGAAAGGATGGACAAAATTTTAGCTTTGGTTTTATTTATCTTATCATTAATTAACTTATTTACTATTTTACCATTAAAAACATTAGTAATTACACCAAATGTCACTCCACTATCATCCACTAACTCACAAATGACCTTTTTACCACTTAAGGACCTTTACTTTAATAATTTATAGCTATTAGACACCTTTAGATATAAAATACAATTTTTACGCTTTACTCGATTTAGTCCATTTTACTGAATTAAGCATTCAAACAGTAAAATTTCTTCACGAAACTTTCACACATATATAATCACATGCTGTAAATACAAAAAATAATATTAAAATATTTTTTTGACCTCAGATTTGTGGCTCTGAAATCACTGTTCTGATTTAACTAAAACCGGGTTGTTACAACTCTCCCCCCTTAGGGATTTTCGTCCCCAAAAATCTTACCAGTGAATAGGTTTGGTTATTACTTTCTCATAGCATCCTCAGGTTCCCATGTAGCTTCTTCTACCCCGTGTCAGTGCCATAATACTTTCACTAATGCAATTTTCTTATTTCTCAGCTCTTTGATCTCATGAGTTAGAATTCGGATTGGTTCTTCACTATATGATAAATCTAACTGAATCTCAACTTCGATCGGGGAAATAACATGTGAAGGGTCGGATCGATATCGTTGAAGCATCGACACATGAAATACATTATGTATCTTTTGTAATTCAGACGGTAATTCTAATCAATAATCCACTGGTCCAACTCGTTCAATAATTTCATACGCTTCGATGAATCTCGGACTTAATTTGCCTATACGACCAAATCGAATTATTTACTTCCACAGTGACATTTTTAAAAACACTTTATCCCCGATCTGAAACTCAATATCTTTCCATCTCAAATCTGCGTAAGATTTCTGTCGACCTAACGCCACTTTCAAACTATCACGAATTAATTTCACTTTTTCATCTGTCTTTCTAATTAGATCAACCTCGTGAATCTTATTCTCGCTTAACTCATTCCAGTACAATGGTGTTCGACACTTACGACTGTATAGAGCTTCGTATGGTTCCATCTTTATACTCGATTGTAAACTATTGTTATACGCAAATTCAATCAACGACAAATATTTTTCCCACGTACTTACAAACTCAAGAATGAAAAATCTCAACATATCCTCGAGTATCTGTATAACTCGTTTAGATTGACCATCTATCTGCGGATGAAAAGCAGTACTAAAGTGCAGCTTTGTACCCAATGCATCTTACAATTTCTTCTAAAAACGCGATGTTAATCTCGGATCTCTATCTGAAACAATGGACATAGGTACTCCGTGCAAACTCACAACCTGAGAGATATATAGCTCAGCTAACTTATCAAGTGAATAATCCGTGCATACCAGAATGAAATTAGCCGACTTAGTTAGCCTATTGACAATTACCTAGATTGCATCTTTCTTACTCGGTGACAGAGGCAAACCCGATACAAAATCCATCGTGATTCTATCCTATTTCGACTCGAGAATCATAATCGGCTACAGTAACCCAGACGGTACCTGACGCTCAGCTTTGACTTGCTGATAGATTAAACATTTTGAAACAAATTCTGAAATATCACGTTTCATGCCATGCCACCAATAGAGTTGTTTCAAATCATTATACATTTTCATGCTTCCCGGATGAACAGATAAACGACTACTATGTGTGTCATTCAAAATCATCTGAATCAAATTTAAATTTCTGGGAACACATAATCGACCTTTAAATCTTAAACAGTCATTGGAATCAACTTGAAACTCTGAACCAGGGTTTGAATCACATTGAGCTCGTTTTGCTAATATTTCATTATCAACTTTCTAAGCTTCACAAATCTGCTGCAAAAACAATGGTCTTATTTTCAACTTAGCTACAACCGAGTCGTTGTCAGATAGAGTCAACTGAGTATTCATTGCATGTAAAGAAAACAAAGATTTCTGACTTAATAAATCAGCAACAACATTTTCTTTTCCCAGATGATAGTCAATTACTAACTCATAATCTTTTAGCAACTCTAACCATCTTCGTTGTCGCAAACTCAAATCTCTCTGAGTCATTAGATATCTCAAACTCTTGTGATTAGAATACACATGATATTTCTCACTGAACAAATAATGGCGCCAAATCTTGAATGCAAACACAATGGCTGCTAACTCTAAATCGTGTGTTGGATAATTCTTTCCATGCGGCTTCAACTGTCTGCAACACGTTTCTCAAATGCTCGGCATGCTCAGTTTCATCTCGTGAGTAAATCAATATGTCATCAATAAATATGGCAACAAATTAGTCTAGGTATGGTCTGAAAATTCGGTTCATCAAGTCCATAAAGACTACAGGAGCATTCGTTAATCCAAAAGGCATAACTAAAAATTCATAATGTCCATACCTCATTCGGAAAGCGGTTTTTGACACATCGGATTCTTTTACTCGCAACTGATAGTAACCAGACCTTAGATCTATTTTTGAGAACACTGTATCCCTTTAAACTGATCAAACAAATTGTCTATTCTGGGTAGAGGATACTTGTTCTTAATTGTCAGTTTATTGAGCTGTCTATAATCAATGCACATTCTCATAGTTCCGTCTTTCTTTTTCACAAATAATACTGGAGCACCCCAGGGAGAGAAACTCGGTCGTGCAAATCCTCTATCGATTAATTCTTGTAACTAAGATTTCAATTCTTTTAACTCGATTGGAGCCATTCTATATGGATTTATTGATATCGAAGTAGTTCCCGGCACTAGTTCAATACCAAATTTAACTTCTCGAATCGGTGGTAATCCCGGTAGCTCTTCAGGAAATACATCTGGATATTTACACAAAAATGGCACAGATTTAATCTTCTTTTTAGTCACTTTTGTATCAAGAACATAAGCAAAGTAAGTTTCATACCCATTTCTCACATAACTCTGAGCTTTCATCGATGAATCACAGTCGGCAACCCATTCAGATCATTTGGCTCAATTCGGATAATCTCATTATTCTGACATCTCAAATCGATCGTCTTCCATTTGCAATTCACAATCACATCATGTAACTTTAGCCAATCCATACCCAGAATTGTATCAAATTCATCAAATGGTAACAACATCAGTTCAGCCGGAAAACAAAAATCTCGTATCATCAACGGACAGTTCTTGCACACTTTATCTACCAATACACACTTACCTAAAGGGTTCGATACTCTAATCACAAATTCAGTAGACTCTAAAGGCAAAGTCTTACTAGATACTAAATTCATACATATATAAGAATGAGTTGATCTTGGATTTATCAATGTAATTACAGTAGTATCATAGAGAGTGAAAGTACCTATAATAACATCTGGAGATGAAGTTTCTTCGCGAGTGCGAATAACATAAGCTCTGGCAAGTGTGCGAGCTTCAGATCTAACAACAGTGTCTTTAGTTCCCTTTTGGCTACTACTCACATTTCACGTGTTTCTGGGTGGTCTACCTCTAGCTGCCGTGTTACTCAGTCTCGTATTCTGCACAGTGTCTTTTTCAACCAACTCGGGACAATCACGAATGAAATGATCTAAAAATCCACATTTAAAATAGGCCCGATCACTCAATCTACAATTATCGGGGTGACGTTTACCATAATTTCTACACTCGGGTCGATTAGGTCTGATGTTACCAACTTTAGCTATTGAGGTCGCTTTCAAACTCACAGGTGGTCTGTCTCGATCTCGTATAGAATAACCCACAGTAGTCTTTGAACGGCTAAAATCATCTCGAAACTTCTTTGATGTCGACTAAAATGACTTACTCGATGATCTTTTTCATGAATCTCTAGCTTCAAAGTCAGATTTTCTTTTCTCTTTCCCGAGTTTTTCAACTTTGCATGCTCGCTTGACAAGTACCACAAACTCTTTGATTCCACAAACTTGATGTCTTCATTTAAACCATCCTCGAACCTCTTACACATGATTGTTTCGGTCAATACACACTCCTGAGCATATCTGCTGAGCCTTACACATTCCTTCTCATATTTTATCACTGTCATGCGACCATGTTTCAACTCGAGGAATTCTTTACGTTTCTGATCTATAAATCTCTAACTGATATATTTCTTCCGAAATTCAGTCTAAAAGAACTCCCAAGTAACATGTTCCTTAAGACCCACAGATACTAAGATATTCCACCAATGGTATGCGGTATCTCTAAGCAAGGAAACAACACACTTGATGCATTCATCAGGAGTGCAAGATAATTCATCAAACACTCGGATAGTAGTATCTAACTAGAACTCAACTCTCTTAGCATCATCATCAACAGTAACTCTGAACTCTTAGGTCCCATATTTACGAATCTTATCGACAGGTGGCTTACTCGACCGTATCGGATCAATAACTTGGGGAGCTACAGGAACTTGTGGGGGTGGTGGTTGTTGAACAGCCAGATTCGTTCGAATGAACTCTGTAAACCACTCATTCATCATTGGGAGAAAGACTTGCTTTGCCTCTCCTTCGTGGCTACTAGCAATAACTCTAGAATCATATTGCACTACCCCTTGAGTGGGAGCGGGTGCATTACTTTCAACATCGTCAGCTATGGCTCGATCGGGATCCATTTGCTATACGTAAACACATTTTGAGTTGTCAAGAATTCATCACACTATCGCAGTATATAAATATGGCATGTATAGCTAAACTCTCACACGCTACTTTAGTCCTAAAATTGACTAAACCGTAGTTTTGATACCAATTAAAATGTAACACCCCTAACCCGTATCTGTCGTCAGATTAGGGTTACGAGGCATTACCTAACACAACACAGTCTAACACAGTCATTCATCAAAATTCATGTCTACTAATCATATATATTATACAAACCATACTTCTTTTTTGTGCAAACCAATTTCACAATACAATTCATACAATGAAATTTAACCAAGTCATAACCATTCTTCTATTCAAATTTCGAACCAACTAACATACATCGAATCATATTACATTATAACAAAATACATCCACCAAATAAATCGTTACTCAAGCCGAATCTTACAACCAAACATTATCATACATATATATCTCGAAACATACTTCCCAAAAGAGCTTATAACATGACCGAATATACATAAAAATTAGTATCCCTAACAAGCCATTTTGCATGGCAACTTATATACAATTCAAAATTTTCCATAGTCTATACAAGTCAGATGTCATAATATCAAGCTTTCAAAATACCAAAATGGCGATTGATAGTGTGACGATAATTCTTGACGATCCCCAAGCTCGAGCTAGCTTTATTATCTATAATACAATGGAAGAATGCACAAAGTAAGCTTTGGAAGCTTAGTAAGCCATAAGCAAATAAATCATCTTAATGATATTTATAATTCAATTCAACTAGGCCGAATTTAAATAAATCTCAAGCACATAAACATTTAACTATCTCATATAAATTCATATTATCACATTAAGTACAAAACTTACCGTATTATTTCATGAAAATATAAACTTCACACATACCTGAACCATTTAGCTCAAATTCACATTTGGAATTGTTAAGAACACACAAAAATCATATAAAGCTCGTACAATGTCATATCCCGGATACGGTCTTACATGTTAACGCATATCGATGCCACTGTCCCAGACAGGGTCTTTTACGAATCATATACGATGCCAATGTCTCAGGCATGGTCTTACACGTTTTCTCACTTCGATGCCAATGTCCTAGACATGGTCATACACGAAATCACACCTCAAAAGTCCTAATATCATGACATCAGTACCCTATACATTTCCTAAGATTCCTTCGGAGCTTTCGACTTCATAATTAAATCAATTCATGCACGAAACCAGTCATCCAATGCTCAAATTAATTCGACAATATATATACATATACAAATCAAATCGGCAATGTATATATCTATATGTAAATAAATTCGGAAATATATAAAACATATACATTTGAATTCAAAAACATTTATTTACTTATGAACTTACCTCGTACGGAAACGAACGAATCAGATCAACTACTCGTCAACATTCGATTTCCCTTGATCTAAATCTGATTTCTTTCTTTCTTGATCTATACGAATTCAAATTTAACTCATTTAATCACCTATTCATTCGATTTCATCCAAAAATACCTATTTGGACATTTTTACACTTTAGCCCCTAAAGTTTCACATTTATTCTATTTAGTCCTTATTTCACAAATACACAAAATTCACACAATTCAATAAACCCAAGCTTAGCTGAATTACTATAGTGTCCCTAGCATCCCAAAACTTTCATTTATTTCACATTTCAACCACTCAATTTGCATATTTCACAATTTAATCTCTATTTGACATTTTTGTCAAAAATCACTTTACAAAACATATTAATCTATCAACAATTATTCATTTTCCATATCAACATTCAAAAAAATCAAGCTATCATCAATGGAAACTCACAAATTCATCAACTAAATTCAAAAATTAGGGCATGGGCTAGCTAGAACACGAAGCAATGATCTTAAAAACGTAAAAATTATCAAAAACTGAGCTCAAACCGTACCTTAATCAAGCTATGTGTGTGCTGAACCCTAAGTGTTCATCAATGGTGTCTTTCTTCTTCAATATTCAGCCAAGGAAGAAAAGATAGACAAAATTTTAGCTTTGGTTTTATTTATTTTATCATTAATTTACTTATTTACTATTTTACCATTAAAAACATTAGTAATTACACCAAATGCCACTCCACTATCATCCACTAACTCACAAATGGCCTATTTACCACTTAAGGACCTTTACTTTAATGTTCTATAGCTATTGGACACCTTTAGCTTATAGAACACAACTTTTACGCTTTACGCGATTTAGTCCTTTTTACCGAATTAAGCATTCAAACAGTAAAATTTCTTTACGAAACTTTCACACACATATAATCACATGCTGTAAATATAAAAAATAATATTAAAATAATTTTCTAACCTCGAATTTGTGATTCCAAAATCACTGTTTCGATTTAACTAAAACCGAGCTGTTACACTAAGAGCAAACCTTTTGTGTTGATTAGGGCCGCAAATATATTCTTATCCTATATGTAAATTAAATTGTTCGTCTACACTACTAAATTTAATTTTAATCTATTCAATCTAGATCTTAACCTAAATTTTCTCTTCCATGACAAATTAGGGTTATCAAATTAATACAACTTAGTGATCAGACAAGAAAATTAAATAAGCACATAACTAAATAACACTATCAATGAACAAAACAATTGACAAAAAAATAAATAAATTAACTAATAATTAGGATCCATCATTGTTCCAAGAAAATAGAGTTTAGCTAATAGTGAGTTGTGAAAACAACATACAAAAAAGACTCAAAACAAAATTATATCAATAAAAAGTGAAAAAAAAATCTAGAGATAAAATAATTAAAGAATTAATGTCGAGCCCTTCGAATCTCCTATTTTTTTCTTGTCTTTGCAAGTTTGAAATTTCCCTTAGTGTGAGAGTTTTTCTTTTGCCTCTAAATTAATTTCTTGTTTTTTTTTTTTCTCCTTTTATTTAAATGTCACTATCCTTATTTTTAAGTTTCTTATTCACATCTTTCCACCGCATGTATTTATTGCCAAAATTTTTGAATTGAAGAGTATGCTCCACCATACTGAATTAAATATGGTGAAGTGGAGGACTTTTTTCTCTCCAATTTTTGCATTAAACTCCAAATATTTCATTTTTCATCCAATACATACAATGAAAAGAAAAGGAAAATAACAAACATGTCCGAACTACTTTATCTCTCCAACCTTCAAGATAAAGCATAGTTACAAACAAAAAAGTAAAATGAAATGAAACAAGAGATTACTACAACATAAGTATTTCTTTCATTTGTTAATGAAAACATAAGTACTTTCAATTTTTTCTTACTTTTTTTTCATTATTATTTTTTCATATTTTCCATATTTTTTTCTTTCTTTTTCTTTTCTTTTAGAATAGAAAATAAAATACATGAAAAGAAATAAATAAAAACATCTACAAAGAACTAACCATCATGTTTTATCCTCTTTCTCTTCGAAAATGTCCACCTTAATGTCACAAAGATGTATCTATTAAACACCAAATACTTAAAGTAAATAAAAAAAGGATTGAGAAAGTTAAACACTAAGACTTAGTTTTGGCTAGACTATATATTAAGCAATTAAGCACATCAGTGAAAAACAAGGAAAAAGGGTATATAAAGACTGAAATCATGGATACTAAGAATATTCATATATACATGGTTGGCTTAAAAGGCCCAAACGGTCTGAAGATGATTTAAATTATTCTTTAGATTAAATTTCACCTAATATTTCACCTTAAGAAGACATAAATAGATTTTAGGCTCAATTTCAACATAATTTACACTTGTAATTAATTTCTAAAATAACTACTAAATCAAAATAAGTGCTTAATTTTTTTTGGGAAACTAAAAATAGAAAAACATGACTACATAACAACACTAAACATTATAGAAATTTTGGGACTGTTCCCATTACAAAAATTGCAGTTCTTACAATCTGGTTTTGAAACACAATCTAAGAAGAAGTGGTTGAGGATTATAACAATGGTGTTGATGTCTTGTTTCAAATTCCAACCACTATGTATAATTCTACTTTTAATTTGTTTAATGATTCTTTAGATGGTGGTGATATTAAAAGGATTTTGTCATCTTATGTTATGATTGCTTCACCTTTATGATTAGTGCACCATACTTTTGTGGTATTCTCCATTTTCCAATTTCTTATTCCTCCATTTGTTTTCATTTCTTCATTGAAGCCATAAATGTTTGTTTTATGTCCACAATATATATATAATTATTTGATATACTGATTAGATGTTCATAATGAGATATATAATGATATATTAATCTTGTCTATAAAGTTAAAGATTTCTCGTATAAAATAATAATTATATATAAAATTGTTTTATTTATTTCTGATTAATTACAATGTAGAATTTAATTAATACAAAGCATGACAAATAAAGAATCAAGCAAAACCAGACCAAAATGTAAAATTTATAATTTTATGGGGTTAGAATTTTTTTATGGGGTTGAGATTGAATTATAATTTTTTTATGAGAACTAAAATGTAATTTCACTTTTGTACTGATTTATTTATTTACTAAATTAAAATTCTAACAATTTTTTAGGGCAAACATAATTTTATCATGTTGAAATTTATAAATTTTAAAAGTCTAAAGAAAAAAATTTCCAAATCCAAGACCCTACCAACCCCTCCCTTAGCCCTTGCCCACTCATGTAAAATTAATAAGGATATCAAATATATAACATATCAAACACACTTATGATGAAAGAAAATAACATAGGCAATTAAGTATAATAGAATACATTACATATGTCAATTTTGCTCCCAACTTGAAAATCTAATCCAATCAATCCAAATCTGAATTCAATTCAACTTGATTTAATCATTAAAATAAAAAAAATTCAAACTTAACAACTCAAATTCGAAATAATCCAAATTTCCAATAACTCAATTTAAAACAATCTTAAACTCAAAATAATCTAAACCCAAAATCATCCTAACATAAATAATCCAAAAAATTTTAAAAATCTAAATTTATCCCATTACATAACTTGATCTAAAAATAAACTTGATTGCCTAATTGAATTGTGTCTATTGTTATAGAGAAGTTAAGGAAAAAAAAACAATAGTAATAAGTAAAAGGTAGATGAAAAATATGAGATAATTTTCATTATTCAATTTTCACTTACAATGTGCTTTATTTATAAGATCATTCAGATTCAATCAATAAATGTAAATTAAGCCTTCCTAATTACCTCATTGAAACATATCATGATCATAAATGAACCTGAGAGTTTTATCTCATCACTTTAATAAGGGTTTAAAGGGGTTATAGACATCCATTATTAATGTATTTACAACACTCCCCTTGGATGTCTTTTAAATAAAAATGTATCTCATTAAAACCTTTATTAGAAAAAACTCTGGGGGATAAAAACCTAATGAAGGAAAAAGAGTACATAATTTATTATTACAAGCTACTTCGTTAAAAACTTTTACCAGGAAAACCCGGTGGGACAAAACCTTGGTTAAAGAAAAAGAATGTAACGTGTTTTTGACTCCCCTTAATGGCAATATCACATTACATCTTTCAGTTAACGCATTCTGATCTTGTATAATATATCTTTCAAACGTTGAAGTTGACAATGTCTTGGTAAAAGCATGTGCTAAATTATCATTAGAACAAATTTGTTGAACTTCTATGTCACATTTCTTCTCAAGATCACGAGTGAAGAATAATTTTGGTGAAATATGTTTCGTTCTGTCACCTTTGATGTAACCACCCTTCAATTGAGCTATACATGTTGTATTATCTTTGTCTAAAATAGTTGGTATTTTTTTCTTGTAAAGGAAAATTACATATCTTCTTGATACATTGGGTTAATAACCTTAGTCAAACACACTCTTGGTTTGCCTCATGCATTGCAATTATTTCAATATGATTTGAAGAGGCGACATCTAATGTTTGCTTTGTTGAACGTTGTGATATGGCAGTACCTCTACATGTAAATAAATATCCCATTTGAGATCAACCTTTATGTGGATCCGATAAATATCCAGCATCAACATAGCCAACTAATGGAGATTTTGAATCATTTGAATAAAATAATCTCATATCAATGGTCCCCCTGAGATATCTAAATACATAGTTAATTCCATTCCAATGTCTACGTGTTAGAGAAGAACTAAATCTTGCTAACAAGTTTACAGTGAAAGCTATATCAAGTCTTGTGTTGTTTGCAAGATACATCAATGCCCCTATGACACTTAGATATGGTACTTCAGGACCAAGAAACTTTTTATCATTTTCGCAATGACAAAATTGATCTTTATTCACATCTAATGATCGTACAACCATCAGGGGTACTCAACGGATGTGTTTTATCCATGTAAAATTTATTTAAGATCTTTTTCGTACAAGTTGATTGATGGACATAAATCCCATCTTTTAAATGCTTGATCTGTAGGCCACGACAAAACTTTGTTTTTCCAAGATCTTTCATCTTAAATGTTTTCTTTAAACAATTTATTGCATTTTGAAGCTCTTCAAGAGTTCTAATAATATTTAAATTATCAACATAAACTGCAATTATCACAAAATCTTATCCAAACCTTTTTATAAAGACACATGGACAAGTTGAATCATTCTATAACCTTCTTTTAACAAATATTCACTAAGACATTGTACCATATACATCCATATTATTTTAATCCTTATGAACTTTTTTTTAATTTGATCGAGCAATTTTTCAGAGAAACTCTATATCTTTCTAGGATTTCAAATCCTTTAAGGATTTTCATATAAATTTCAATATCAAGTGTACCATACAAATAGGTTGAAACAACATACATTAGATGCATGTCAAGTTTTTCACGTATTTCCAGACTAATAAGATATCTAAATATGATTTCATCCATCACAAGAGAATATGTCTCATCGTAATCAATGCTGAGCCTTTGCGAAATTTCTTGTGCTACAAGTCGTTATTTATATTTTACGACTTTATTTTTTCATCTCGTTTTCGCATAAATACTCATTTATATCCTACCAGCTTTACATCTTTAGGTGTTTGGATTACAGCTCCAAAAACCTCACATTTAGAAAGAGAATTGAATTCTGATTAAATTGTGTCTTTCCATTTTGGTCAATCTTTTCTATTTCTATATTCCTTAATAGATTTAGCCTCAGGATCCTCAATTTTTTTTTTTTGCTATTTCATTAGCAACATTATAAGCAAAATTGTTGTTGACAACTATATTTTTCCGGTTCCATCTTTATCTAGAAGTAACATAACTTATCGAGATCTCTTTGTAATCACCATTTTCAGATACCTGAACCTCTTCTGGAGTTTTATGATTAGTTATATCTTTAGTACATTACAACTATTAATGACACGAATCCCATTGAAAATGTCTTTGCTTTTTCAAACCCTTATCCCCAAAACATAACCCAAAGATTTCCCCTATATATCCCCAAGCTACCTAATCAATAGCCGATTCAGTCCCCCTAGGCCTAGTAATTAATATGCATTAATGATTTGTTTATTTTCATAATTAAATTTAAATTAAGATAAATTTTTATTATTTTAAATTAAATCATTTTGAAGAGTTTTGACAATTATTTTCAAATTAAGGCTTAAATATTTTATAGGTTCAAGTTAGTTTTTGATATTTTCTTAAAAATCCTAAAGTTTAGGATTTAATACGAGAATAATTGCCAATTTCAAGCCCTAATATGAGAATAATTGCTAAGTTTAGAAGCTAACTTGGATAAACAAAAGTTCAAGCCCCAATATAAGTATAACAGTCTAGTTCAGGCTCTAATTTTGGGAATGACTGCCAAGTTCAAGGCTTAATTTGAACAAAAAAAGTTCAAGCTCTGAGAATAATTGTCAAGTTCAGACCTCAAATAGTAATTAAATCATTATTTAATAGTAAAACATGCCATTTAGGTAAATCCGGCTTGGACATGGAATTTTTTTTAACCCATAAATAATGCTAAACAAATAACTTTTGAATACAAAATTAAAAGTTATAATTTATAACTTTTTTATTTTAAAAAAAACAGTTTTGGAGTTAATATGATATTTTTAACATTCATTTAACATCTAATGTACTTTTTGTTATATTTATCTTGAGTATATAATTATTTTTAAAAAAATTATTTCATATATATAATCTTATATATTTGAATTTGTAATGGCTATATTTTAATATCTAAAATATAACTTATATATTTAAATTAAATTTTACAGACAATTCATGTTAATTACTTTAAAAGTATTTAAAATTTATATTTTGATATTAATGAGTTACAATGAATATTTTTATAATTTTATTGAAATATCATTATATAAAAAAATTTAAATATATTTAAATGCATATATATTTTTTAATTTACAATATTATGTTTAAAATAAATATTTTATATTTTCAAAAATATTTTTTAGCAGCAATACTAAACACTTAACTATTTAAGGTTAAAATATGGTGTTAGTCCATATATTTTTACAAAAACTAGAGATTTAATCCCTATAATTTAAAAAATAAAAAATCCAATTTTATTATTTTGTCCAGTTTTTTTTTCTTTATCGGCAAAACTCTTGGGCAGAAGAAGATTCAAACTGAATTCATTCTTTAATTTGATTTTACACCCAATCAATGTTCTCTCATTTCCTTAACCAATGTTTGAAGAATCTACGTGCACTATCCTGGGAAGGAGTTTAGGCCTCGGAAAGTGGAAAACATTGGATTGAAATTCAGGTGAAAAGCAGGCCACCGGGCTTGACATTTCCACTGATTTACTGGTAAAACGTAGGTATGACGAATTAGATTTCCACAGAGTTGATTTTTGGCTGACATGATACCTCACGGATTTTATAACTTTTGAATCAATTGAGGTTGGGTGATTTCCGTTTCGAATTGTCTAGATTTGAGTTTTGAATTTTTTTTATTTAGACATTTCTAAATTAATTTAAATTTGAATTGGACGAATATAAATTATTAAATTTTTAAGATTAAATCTAAATTAAAATCTCAAACCCAAATTTTGGCTTCATGTGGAGTTTTCCTTTGCTAATGAAGTAATCATTAATAGTTGTTACTTTCCTTCACGTGGATTAGCAGTAGGAAAGAAAAGTAAACGAGAATAGAAGAGATTAAGGAAAAGATAAAATATAACTAAAATTATTAATCTTTTAAAAAATAAAAATAATTTAATTTTAACCATATTTGCTTGGTTAAATAGTCGAAACAAAATGTAAGATTCATTTTAATAATATTTTACGATTATAACTTTTATTCATAAAATAATTTATATAAAATATGAAGAGAATAAAAAAAATTACATTCAAGGGGTTAACAAGTAGAGATGTTCACGGGTCGGGTTAAGTCTAACCATAATATTAACATACTTTATATTTGTTCAAGCCCAGCCCTACTCGAAATATGTGCTTAAAATTTTACCCAAACCCATCTTTATTTGCAAAAGATTTATCCAAACTAATTTTAAATCTGCTCATATTATTTTTTAAAAACTGGACTATGTATCAATACTCAACAAAAATAATACATCAATAAAGACAATGAAACCAGAACTCTTGAAATCTGTTCATCTTTTATCTTTGCTTTGCATGTTTGTAGGGAGTCATTCATCTCTTGAAATGCTTAGCTCAATAGATCTTGGATCAGAAGACGAGAAATCCTCGACTTCAAGCAATTTTTTCTGGTTCTAAAAGTGGTATCGTCTGCAAAATCTATTGTTTTGATTGAAGATGTCGAGAATTTCTCGTCTTATGATCCAGAATCCGTTGAGCTAAGCATTTTAACCATGAGTTTTTTGTATTCTTTCTTAGTCTTGGCTTGAGCCAACATTGCACTAGCAGTCAATTTTGTTTGAAGGAATTTTGCTATAGATTGATTCGGGGCCACAGACTTACATAATCTTGAATTCTTGTTGAAAAAATTATCCAAATACTTGGAATCAGAATCATATTTTTCATCATTAAACTTGTCCCACCATTCCGTTTTAAAATTTTGAACTAATAATGAAAATCCTACACAAGGATCTTGTTCATAAGAGTAATTCCAAGAAACAATCCAAGAAATACACAGTTTTGAGAAAAAAAATGGATTGTTCGATAAATGTGTTTTTGATTTGGTTCGAGCTAGAATTTGTTAAAGAACTTGGGCTATAAGTTTCAAAATTTTTCTAGTAGGATATCAAAAGATAATCTATACCAGTTCTACCATTCTTGAAACTAATTTGAGAATTTGAATTGGGTACCATATTTAAAATATATGAGCTAGGAATGTATTATATGTTGATTGTTCATTAGGAATACATTGTACTAGGCCATTTGGTAATCCCAATATGTGAAATATGGGTGGTGGTCTATTATGGTGGTAAATTTGGCTGGGAATTTCTTTGGAGAATTTGAAATATTTCTTTTGGGAAATATTTTTGAAAAAATGCTACTTCTTTTGGGAAAACATCTTGGAGAGATATTTCTTTTAAAATATTTTTGAGAGATTTTTGTTTGTGTAAAACAATCTCTTTATTTTTTTGAAATCTTTGCTATTTCAACACCAATTTGTTTGAGAGGAATTTCCTCTTTTAATTGAGAAAAGGCTAATACCACTTTTGGGGATTGAGAAAGAGACTCAATTCATTTTTTGATTTGTAAACAGTTCTATTTGGATCTTGTGCATCCTAAAGGGATGCATTTTTGGAAGATTTTGATCAAAACAATGGATTTTGTACACGATACCACTTCAGTGACTATCACCAGAACCAGAAAAAATTAAAATAAAAAATGATGACAAAAAACTATTTTGCAAAGACTAGATGAATGATTTTCTGCAAGCGTGCAAAGCAAAGAAAAAAGACGAATAGGAGAGATTTCTTATAAGAAAAGACGAATGAACTGTGAAAATTCTCTGCGATGAACAATGAAGATTCCTTCCAATGAACAGTGAAGATTCTTTTCAATGAACAAAGAGGATTCTTTGCAATGAACAGTAAATATTCATTGCAAAAAAAATTACAAAATTTAACTGTAAGATTTTATGTAAAAAAGGAAAAAAAATTGTAAGCAGAAACTATATTCTCTAAAAAGTAGCAATTATGTAATTTTGATAATGATAAAAGGGATAAAATTTCCCAAACAAAGATGTTGTAAAAATGCAAAAGTTCTCTCTAAAAAACTATCAATTTTGTAATAAAAGGCACGACTTCAAACATTCAATATAGAAATAAAAAGAAATTTGTTTCTCCGAAATTTTCTAGCTTTCAAAAATTTAAGTTATTGTTTTTCAAATTATTATTTCCATACGCTTCCATCCACTCCATCCTCAAGTATCTGGATATTTATTTTATTTTAATATTTAATAATTTTATACATTTTTTATTTTTTGAATTTTTTTTATATAATCATCCTAACATTATTTTAATGTTTACATTAGAGTAGTATTATCTATTTAGTGTAGGTTTATTTTTTAATATGTTCTATATTACATAATATATAAAAATAACATAATATAAAATATTATAAACTTAAAAATGGTCAGACCTTGAATGTTCAAGTCTGAACCCGACCTATATTTTAAATAAACTTAATTTTATTTTCCCTAAACCTATTTTTCAGGTATAATATTCTTATCTAAACACTCCCGAATTTTAGACCAACCTTCAAGTCTAAACACTTAACCCCACTATAAACAAATTTTGATATAGTAAAATATTAAAACTATTCACAACTTTGTAGTCTTAGCTGGCCTTGGTCTATCGAAGTTACGAAAGCAATTGTAGGTTGAATTGAAGGAAATGAAATATTATTTATAATTTTTAAAATTTTTTATATAATTTATACGTTAACTTCACAAAATATTTAAAACGACTACAAAAAGTTAATAAAAGAGGCGGCCAAAATTCAGTAAGAAAACAAAAAAAAAAAACTCTTCCATCTAACTGTCCAGATTCAATAAATGAAAAATTATCCTTCCCTTCCTTTTACCCTAATTTAAACATAGGGTTAAGATAGATATTGCAGTGAATCTGTTAATTCATAATATTATAGAAAGCATGCATGAAGAAGGCTCTTATTGGTTCATAGATTTTCCTTTTCTTTATCCAAAAATCTAAACTCGAATTGCTTTCGCTTTCTTTATTTTATTCTTCTCTATATTGCTTTGCATTCCTCATAGTTTCCAAAATCTCCAATCAGATAAAAGTCATGATCCACAAAGATTATACTTTTGCTTCCTCTTTTCTTAAAGCTGGCAACTAATATTATCTTATCACTAATGGAAATGGAAGACTTTCATATAAAAAAAAAAAGAGACTGATTAAAAAAGGGTCAAGCTAGGGTCTTCATTGTATTAGAATGATGGAGTAGATTTTCACAGCAAAAGAACCTCAACTTTATTTTTATATTTCCCCTTTGGGAAATATCAAAAAAATTCATTGACTTTACTAATTAGGATAACCAAATTTTACAGCAAAAAGTTTACAATGCTTATCTGATTCATTTCATAAAGATGGAGTTTTAGTTGTCTATGTTTTCTTGTCGTCCAATTGTAACTTGAGGTCAATCAAATCCAACTTTATTTTTCTTTCTGATATATACCTCTGTACTTTTTTCTTTGTCAAGTTTTATTTACAGATCACTCGCTGGTGAGACTCGATTTTTGATGTTTGTGAGGGTGTTAATTAAACACCAACTATACCATGTTGGCATTGATGTATATACTTGCTTTTCTTGGCATGTCATTTCAATTACTTTGGAATCATTTTTTCTTTGCAGCAAAGTAGTCAAAGATTTATAAAGAATGATTGTTTATAAGCAGTGATCAAAAGAAAATCCAGGGATATAAAGTGATTGAGTGTGAGGCTAATGTTTATATTTCAGTGGTTAAGTCTCTTAGGGCTTTAAATTTTGACGAGGACCCTTCACTGACAATTCAGAAGCTATCTCATAATCTAGAAAAAAGACAAGAACAAAACTGGATATCCCTTCTACGTTATAACTTACTTCGAAGCACCCAATTTTAGGTAAAATTTCCTGATGGGAAATGTTTACAATTTAACTGTCAATAAATTCTTGTTATTGTCATAAAAAAAAAAACTAGGATACAGACAGTTGTTTCTTAAATGAAACACGAAACAAAGGTTACCATTAAACACAACTCTTTTCTCATATAGTTAGGCTTTACATGAATTTCATGTCAAAAAGGAAAAAACCTAACCTCATTAAACAACAACATTGAAGGAAGCAAAAAGAGGGAACTAATGTGTCAAAGCACAAATGTTGGCATGTGAGTGGGTTTTTTCTTTTGAAAGCTGAAATGTATTTATCACCTTAATGTAAGGAACTGCTTTTTCCTATTAAAGTTGAATGGCCATCTGGTCATCTTCACTTACTCCTCTCATAAACCAAGAAATTAATGCAGTTGCATATACTTGTCACCATCCACAAGTGACATCATAGCTTGTTGGTCATATATATATATATATTGTCCAACAATGTGGGTTTATGAATGTCACAAGATGGACTTCACAAAGGCAGAGAAATTAGAGAGCCAAAATGAGGTTCAACAGCCACAGCAACCAACCAAAGGCACCAGCTTCTTTAGAACTTGTTTCAATGGTCTCAATGCCTTATCAGGTTCCTCTCTTCCTCTTTGTAATTTAAAGGTTTTCTTCTCATGCTTCTTTGTAGTATATTAAACAAACCCAAAGAATTTGAAGAACCAATCATCTTTAGAATAGGAGTCTAGTAATAAAATATAACAGCTTGATCAAATAAAGATTCAGTTCCATTAAATGTCTCTACTACATGAATCCTTTATTAATCCATTTCCATTGGTCAATTAACATTTAAATAACCTATATCTTTGAATTCTACCACTCAGGCGTTGGGATACTGTCACTTCCATACGCACTTGCTCAAGGGGGATGGCTAAGCTTATTTCTTCTTTTCCTGGTAGCTGTTCTCTGTTGGTACACAGGATTACTTCTACGACGTTGTATGGATACACATCCCCTCATCAAAACCTACCCCGATATAGGTGAGCGTGCTTTTGGGTATAAGGGGAGAGCTGTCGTATCCGTGTTCATGTATGTCGAGTTGTATTTGGTTGCAGTTGAGTTTCTGATATTAGAAGGTGACAATCTGGACTAACTGTTTCCAAACACGGCATTTAAAGTTGCCGGGATGAAAATCAGAGGAAAACAAGCCTTTGTTATGTTGACTTCCCTCATAGTTCTGCCAACTACATGGTTGAAGAGTTTGGCGCTACTTGCCTATGTTTCTGCTGGTGGGGTGTTAGCTTCTTTCATTCTTGTTATCTGCATCTTTTGGGTGGGAGCAGTAGATAAAGTGGGGTTTCATGAAAATGATTTGGATTTGAATTGGAGGGGAATGCCTATTGCCATAAGCATGTTTGCTTTTTGTTATTGTGGCCATGCAGTTTTCCCTACGTTATGCAGCTCAATGAAAGATAGAAGCAAATTCTCCAAGGTAAGAAAGTGATATCATGGAGTTCTACATAAAGATTGACGCAATTCTTTCCTGATTTACTGATAGTTAAGAGTTGCATCAAGTTTTTAGGGAAAATAAACTCATGCACCTTTCTGTTTTTCATTGCAGGTTTTACTTGTTTGCTTCATCACAAGCACGATCAACTACGGATCGATGGCTGTCATGGGCTACCTGATGTTTGGAGAACATCTGAAGTCTCAAGTGACATTAAATCTTCCCATAAAAAAGATGACCACAAAAATAGCAATTTATACTACTCTAATCAATCCCCTGACGAAATATGCTATCATAACCGCTCCAATTACGACTGCGATCGAAGAAACATCCCTCTTTTGCAACAGCAGGTCACTAAGCATCCTCATTAGAACTGCACTAGTGAGCAGCACAGTGATTGTTGCCTTAACCATCCCATTTTTTGGCTACGTGATGGCCTTTATAGGATCGTTCTTGAGTGTCACTGCATCTATGTTGCTGCCGTGCCTGTGTTATCTTAAACTTAACAAAGCTGCTCGAAAAATGGGGTTAGAACTGATAATAATTGTAGCAATTTTGGTTGCTGGGTTATTTATAGGTGTAGTTGGAACCTTTACTTCCATAAAGCAAATTGTTAAGCATCTGTGAATTACCCAAATAGATACTAGCCTAAAGCTTTATGTAAGATGGGAACTAACAGTTTGATAAGCAATAATGCGAGTATATAAGGATTGAAGCATTTCCAATGTTCAGGATTCTCGAGTTTACTCCATTTTCCGATGATTTGGAGAATATGGTATAGAAGCTTAGATCATGGAACAAAAGACTAAAAAAGCAGAGGAAGTAAAAGGAGAAAGAAATATAAGTTCCATTCCAATCTATAATAATCAAACTATAAGCAAATATCTTTGCTTTACCCGGGGGGGGGGGGGAGACAGGTCATTGTGATTGAATGAACATAGGATGGCCTAGGAATGGAGCTTCACACCCGTTGATATTCTAACCTCAAACATCAAACTTCAAAAGCAAGGCAATGACTCCTTTCTTTACAAGTAATGCAACTTAGGGGGTCAAAATTTCGCTGTTTGCTCCATCATCGAAATCAAACTGAAAATTTTAAGAATACTGTAAAGATGTTAGTAAATTTATGCATCCAACATTGTCCACTTTTGATGTTTAGATGTTTTGCAGTAGGTTCCATAATGAGTGAATATTGTAGGCTTTGATTTCAGAGCATGCCAATGACAAAAAAAGTATTAATTGGCCAAGATTCCATGTCAGACCACCAAGTGCAATACAGTGAGTTATAAGGAGGAAAAGCAAAAGGAGAGAAAATTAGAACCTTTTTCCAAATGGAAGCAGAAGGATTTACCTCTAGTTTCATAGCCAAAATATCTGAGCTGAACTTGTATATTAGTTCTGTAATTGATGCATTAATGACTTAGAATCAGGGAATGATGTTGATTGCATTAAAAGCAATATATATATATATATGCACAGATTTCAGTTATCCAGTATTCCCCACATCTGTCGGTGCAACCAAATCTACGTTGCCTGAACGAACTTTGCGTCTTAATTGACTTAAGCGTAGCTGTCCTTCCTCAAGCATCATCTTGTCCACATTATCAGCATCTACTGTAATGACCATGGATATTAGTGCAAATACTGTTTAACACCTAAAAGGAAAAGTGTGAAATTCACAATAATCATCAACTAGTGGCATACAGGTGCACGATTTTGTGAAAAAGATGGCCAGTTGCTAACAAAACTAGCAATTACAAGAGGAAGCTCATTCAAGAAATATCACACATTTCCACCAAATTGTATCAATCGGTTAACATGAAATTCTAAAAGCTTGATCATAGATCTGCTTTGCCTGAAAAAAAAATCTGGACACACTTTGTGAGTGCAAGGTGCTCAAAGGTCATAGGTCATTGAAGACAATTTTTCTTTATTGCTATGGGCCTATTGCTTGGCATTGTTTTGGTCTAGCTGGAAAAACAATAAATTGCTATTGCAGAAACTTAAAGCATACTCATTACAAGCAAACCTTCATTGTCCTCTCTATATCGATCCTAATATATTACCTTCATGAAATTGGCAATCCAATTGCACATGCGTAGGCTCTCCAGTTCCTTCTAGTCGTGAGCAATTGTTTTTAGACCGAGCTTGACGCCGTATCTGACTCAACCGTGTTATCCCTCCTAGCAACTTGCCATGTGAACATACTGCACTAATGTTTAGCTGAGGTACATGGTTTCCAGACCGAGCTTGACGACGAATTTGAGTCAGGCGCATTTTACTTCCCTGCAAGGTCCTATAACTATCCTCATGGATGCTCTGTTTCATGAATGACTGGATTTTAAGACGGGCTTGACGTCTAATATGACTTAACCGCGGCACTGTCCCTTCACCATGAGATCCATCCCTTTCGTTTCTATCATGAGAAATTGGGGGCATTTCATGAGCTTCACCCCAATTCTTATCTGAAAGAGTAAAAAAATATAAAAATCAGATAAGAATGTTACTAAAGCAATGAGATTGTTGGGAGCTGGATGAGAGTTGTACCACTATTCTTAGCCATAACATCGTCAGCGTTTTCTTGCAAATGTGGAGCCTCCATAGTAGAATCTAACACGGACCATGGATTATTAATGACATAATATGAACCATATACCTATTAAATCGAAACAAACCAAAACATTTTCCAAAGTTTTGAGGCACTAACCTTCATCATTTTGAGGATTTTCTTGTGCTGTAGGTAAGATGTACTCAGATTCAGATATTAGTTCAGCAAAGTTTGCAAGAATCAACAACTGGTTATTGCTTCCCTCAGTTAATTTTCCTTCAAACTTAAGGCTCATTTCTTCACTTATCCTTTCTTTCCGACATTCAGACACCACAATCTGCTTTTGTTGGGAAACATCACGACAATATTGCCTCTGTTTGATTGTCATTTCCAATTTTTTGCAGCAAGAAACAATGGGAAAGAAAACTATCTAGCTAGTAACTATCCATCATCATCTGTTTTCCAGGAATGGTTAAGCATAGTTAAAAAAAAAACAAAAAACAAAAGCAACTCTCACGGTAAAGCTAGCTAGCATCAATAAGGCATTTCAAAACAGTTGAAACACAGTTAGCCTTACATCAATGTTTAAGGATATGGTTAAACAAAAAATATGAATCTAAAGATGCAATAAAACACAATGCCACTTGCATTTGGAACCATTAGAAACAGGAAAGCATTTAAAATACCATTGTCAAGTTTAACATTTTCACCAGAATAGACAAGACCAAACATATTTATAATAAGGTTCATCTGAAAATAATTTTATAAAAAAACCCAAATGGGTTAAAGAAAGAAAAGACAAGTAAATGCATATAGATAAATGGGAAGAAGAGAATAAAAGAAAAAAAAGAAGGATTTCTGGGTATTACCAGAAGTACGTTTTTAAAGAATGAAGAGACAATGTGACGACGAAAAATGGAAAATATCAAAGAAAAAAAATATTGTAAGTGAACCCTAAATTTTTGGCCAAAAACCCTAAAAAAGGAGTCTTCCGGGGAATCTAAAAACTCTTGAAACTTTGTTGTTTTTGGGCTCATAAACACTCTAAACTTGAGTGTCTAGGGGAGTCAAAGGATTCCTATTTAGCTTTGCCCATTTCAATTCAACGTCTTTGCACACGGTTTAGCGTGCGTTAAGTTGTACCAAAAGATTATACATTTTAGTTACGTGGCATCGAATTAATGGCTGTTACTTTTGGATAAGTATACATGAATGCATTTGAATATTGTTTTAATTACAAAAAAGGTGAAGCTCTTATCTTTATTTGTTTTGGCTTCCCTCCACAAACCTTTGAACCAAAAAAGTAGTTTCCACTTTCATGCATTTGTTTGTTGCAATGGCAACTGTCCCATCTCCAGTAACTTCAATTTCTCCTCCAAAATCAAAATTCAATGAGAAAATCTCAAGATTTGAGACCCTGAACCCACCACAAAACCCTCTTTCTCTTCTACCCAAGTGCACCTCTTTGAAAGAACTGAAACAAATCCAAGCCTTTACAATCAAAACCCATCTCCAAAATGACCTCAATTTCCTCACCAAGTTCATCAATTTCTGCACCAAGAACCCAACTTTTACCTCCATGGAATATGCCCACAAGCTGTTTGACAATATATCCCAACCAGATGTTGCCCTTTTCAATACCATGGCTCGTGGCTATTCACGTTCCAATACCCCAATCCAAGCCATTCCCCTCTTTTCTCAGCTTCTTTCCTTTGGCTTCCTGCCTGATGACTACACTTTCCCTTCTGTTCTTAAAGCTTGTTCAAGTGCTAAAGCCTTGGAAGAAGGTAAACAAATTCATTGCCTTGTCATTAAACTTGGGCTTAATCATAATATTTACATATGCCCCAGCCTTATTAGTATGTATACTGAGTGTAATGATGTGGATTCGGCTCGCAGGGTCTTTGATAAGATGTTGGACCCTTGTGTTATTTCGTATAATGCTATTATTACTGGTTATGCTAAATGTAGCAGACCAAATGAAGCCTTGTCACTGTTTCGTGAATTGCAAGTTAAAAGTTTGAAGCCTACTGATGTTACTATGTTAAGTGTTCTGTCTTGTTGTGCTTTGTTAGGAGCGTTGGATTTGGGGAAGTGGATGCATGAATATGTTAAAAAAAATGGACTTGATAAGTATATTAAAGTAAGCACTGCACTTATCGATATGTATGCAAAGTGTGGGAGCTTGAAGGATGCAATTTGTGTTTTTGAGAACATGAGTATCAGGGATACACCAGCTTGGTCGGCAATGATTGTGGCATATGCAACTCATGGGAAGGGTTATAAAGCTATTGAAACATTTGAAGAGATGAGAAAGGCAGGGGTACAACCTGATGAGATCACCTTTTTAGGTCTCTTATATGCTTGTAGTCATAATGGACTTGTGGATGAAGGTTGGAGGTTTTTTTCTAGTATGAGTGATAAATACAGCATTATTCCGGGTATTAAGCATTATGGGTGTATGGTTGATTTACTTGGTCGAACAGGAAACTTAGATGAGGCTTATAAGTTCATTGATGAATTGCCAATCAAGCCTACCCCAATATTATGGCGAACATTATTAGCTGCTTGTAGTAGTCATGGTGATGTGGAACTTGGGAAAAGGGTAATTGAACGAATTTTTGAACTAGATGAATCTCATGGTGGAGATTATGTGATCTTATCCAACTTGTGTGCAAGAGCTGGGAGATGGGAAGATGTGGATTTCCTAAGGAAATTGATGAATGATAGAGGGGTGGTAAAAGTTCCTGGTTGTAGTTCCATAGAGGTGGACAATGTAGTGCATGAATTCTTCTCTGGGGATGGGGTGAATACTGTTTCAACATCTCTTCATAAGGCACTTGATGAGTTAATGAAGGAATTGAAGATGGTTGGTTATGTACCTGATACCTCTCTAGTTTTTCATGCAGAAATGGGAGAAGCAGAGAAAGAAATTTCACTTAGATATCATAGTGAGAAATTGGCCATTGCTTATGGGCTCCTAAACACTCCCCCTGGATCAACAATTCGCGTGGTAAAGAACCTACGAGTTTGCGGGGATTGCCATTCTGCTGCTAAACATATATCACAAATTTTTGATAGGCAGATAATACTCAGAGATGTCCAACGATTCCATCACTTCAGGAATGGAAAGTGCTCTTGTGGCGATTTCTGGTGACAGATTGTTGAACTCAATGTCCAGATTATCACTAGCGAAGCACAATTCCTTGAATCACGCTAACTACTACAGTGTTTTAACTGACGATTCATTGGTCATGATTTGTGTCTTGTAAAAAGGATGAAGAGCTGCAGGACCTCCCTGGGTTGATTTAAGTTATTTGCTGTCTATAAGCCGTTTTGTTCAGTGGAAATCCTAAGCTACGATTATGCAGTTTTACTGAAGTCCGAGGCTATGAGTAGGTAAAAGCATTTAGTTGCAACTTTTGATTTATAATCAACAACTTAATATTACTTCTACACATAGTGCAAGTATTAAACCGATTATATAGCATTTTGTTTCATATTCCAAATAATTTTCCAGTAACAACTTTTATAGAGGATGGCAATAGGGATCCTAGTGGTTTCACTTCTTGGGACTGCCAATGACTGCTGCATTTCAGAAGTTCTCATTGTATGCACTCCTTAATATAGTTGCTAATGTAAAGGCATACCTCTTATGTTTCATTCGTTGTAATTCCTTGATTCCATGAATAACATCATAAAGGAGTTTGTGAATTACAATGAATAATTCCGTAGTTCACTTATTATGATACATGAATGAAAGTTTTCAAGAGAGCATTTAATAAAACTGTTCTGTCTTTTATTAACTAAAGAATTGAATTTAAATAGAGAAAAGAGTCCTAAAAAATAATTCTCTTATTCTAATAAACTACTAAAAGATAAAATAAAATAATCTTAGAATATTTGAAATGATTTATTCTAAGATTTATCTTTTTATCTACCTAAATAACTTTAAAATATATCCTAAAATATACGGGTTTTACATATTTCAACACCCTCCCTCAAGTTGGTGCATATATATCAATCGTATATATATCAATCGTGTCCAACTTGCTTACAAGAAAATTAAAGCTTGTCTTAGAGAGTCCTTTGGTGAGTATGTCAATAATATGTTATTTTGAAGGAACAAACGGCATGCACACTTGGCCTTCTTCAATTTTCTCCTTGATAAAGTGTCTATCAATCTCAACATGTTTAGTCCTGTCATGCTGGATTGGGTTGTGAGCAATACTAATGACAGCTTTGCTATCATAGTACAACTTCATTGGTGAAGTTATTGGTTTTCTTAGCTCTTCCATAATTCTTTTTAACTACATCATTTCACAAATTCTTTGAGCCATTGATCTAAACCCAGCCTCTACACTACTTCTTGCTACAATACTTAGTTTTTTACTTCGCCAAGTCACAAGATTTCCCTAAACAAATGTACAGTATCCTGATGCAAATCTTCTATCCGTTATTGAGCCTGCCCAGTCTACATCTGTATAAGCTTCAATTCCTCTTTGTTTGGATTTCTTGAAGAATAAGCCCTTTTCTAGGTGAACTCTTCAAGTATCTCAGAATCTGAAACACTGCTTCTTCATGTTCTTCCATTGGAGAGTGCATAGATTGACTCACTAAGCTCATTGCAAAAGCTATGTCTGGCCTTGTATGTGATAAGTAAATTAACTTACCAATCTTTGGTACTGTCCTTTATCAACTAACCGACCTTCTTTATTTCCGAATTTTACATTTGGATAATTGGTTTGTTAGTTGGGTGGCAACCACTCATCCCAGCCTCTTTTAAAAGATCAATCACATATTTTTTCTGAGAGACCACAAGACCCTTCTTTGATCGAGCAACTTCTATTCCAAGAAAGTATTTCAAAGGACCCAAGTCTTTGATCTCAAACTCCAATGCTAGATGCTCCTTGAGACGCCTTATTTCATCCACGTCATCTCTTGTAAGAATGATATCATCGACATAAACTATAATAACTGTTATTCTACCTCTTTGTGAGTGTCGATAGAACATTGTGTGATCAGTTTGCCCTTGTAAGTAACCTTATTTTTTAAAAACTTGAGTGAATCGTTCAAACCAAGCTCGAGGAGACTGTTTTAGACCATACAAAGATTTCCTGAGCTTACATACTGAAGTTTCAAATTTTTCTTCAAAACCTAGTGGAGAATCCATGTAAACTTCTTCTTCAAGTTTCCCATTTAGGAAATCATTCTTCACATCTTGCTACTGTAAAGACCAATCAAGATTAACAGCAATTGATAAAAGAACTCTAACAGAATTTAATTTGGCTACTAGTGTAACACCCTTAACCCTTATCTGTTGCCGGAACAGGGTTACGAAGCATTACCGGACTTTTCAGACCAAATATGAACATTTCATATCATTTAATACACATATCAAAAACCAATCACAAATCACTTACATTGTCCCTTATATGAGCCCTCGAGGCCCAAAATATGCACTAGAAATAGGTCATGACTAAACCGGAAACTCAGAGAATTTTTCTCAAAATTTTAAAATTTTGCCTAGGTGCAGGGGACACACGTCCGTGTCTTAGGCCGAGTGGGCATTCGATGTGAGACACACAACCGTGTCCCAACCCGTGTTCATACCCGTGTAACTCTCTAACTTGGATCACACGGCCAAGTTACATGCCCATGTGCTAGGCCATGTATAAGGTGCATAGGCCACACGGCCAACCCACACGCCCGTGTTCTAGACCGTGTGCAAAGACCTGGGTATTCTGTTTCTCACTTTTAAGATGCAGGGGACACATGGCCAGATCACATGCCCATTTGCTAGGTTGTGTGTCACACACGGTTGAGACACGGCTGAGACACACGCCCGTGTCTCTGCCCAGATCACACGCCCATGTTCGATGGCTTTAAACGTAAATCTTACCAAACATACTATAACAAATCATTTATGTAAACCATTCAATATACATTTCCTGCCAATCACAATTTCAATTCATGAATTCATTTATTTCGAACCAATACCAATAATAACTTTAAGTCTTCAAACATTAATTTCATGTGTCACTTACCAACCTTTGCCAAATCTGAGAACGACTTACGGATATGAGAACATCATAATCAGAAGCCCAAAGGCTGCATAGGAGCACATAAGTGCTAAACAAAAACCCATAATGGTTGAACGGAAGCTCGTAGGAGTTGAACGAAAACCCATAAGGGTTAAACTGAAGCTCAAAAGAGCTGAACGGAAATCCATTAGGGTTGAACAGAAACTCATATGAGTTAACAAAAGCTCGTGAGAGCTAAACGGAAAGTAAACATGAATGCTCGCAACAAATGCTGAACCTCGGTTTACTTGGGTAATTTTTCGTCAATTCATCCTTTACATTTACCCTCAATTCATCATTTGCCACAGAACGATTGTACTCAATCTTTTATTTTCAACAATAAATATGAATAAATACATAATACCATTCATCAATTTAATAAATAAATATTAAGTTTTAACCATACGAACTTACCTGGATTTATTTGTAAGATTTGTAGTAGTTTAGAGACTATTCTGCTAATTTCTCCTTTTCACAATTATCTATGGGCTTTTGATATAAATAAAAAATTATTCATTCATCATCATATATTTCAGTATCAATTTAATTCACAATTAATACCCCTCAAATTTTGAAATTACACAATTACCCTAACTTTTATAGTTTTTGCAATTTAGTCCCTCACCAATTAGTCTATCAAATGAGCTAATTTTCTTAATTGACAATTTATCTAAATATTCTAAGCTATCATATTGCCTTTGATCAACAAAATTTTAATATCAAAACCTAATACTTAATCTTTTCACAATTTGGTCCTAAAATCAATATCTATTGAAATCACTTAATAAAATCATCATATAACAAAATTAAAGCTCTAAATCCATGTTAATTCATCACAAACATTCAGTATTCATCAATGGTAACTTTCAAAATTACCCATAAAATAAAAAACTAATGAAATAGATAGTTGGACCTAATTGTAAAAGTCTTAAAAATACAAAAAAAATTAAAAAAAAGAGCAAGAATTGAACTCACATGATGTGAAAATATGAAAAAATATCTTTTGAAGACCTCCTATGCCGTTTTTGGCTGAGAATTTTGAAGAATGTCTAGATTTCTTTTGAATCTCATTTTTATCTAGTTAAATTCTATTTTTATTTCTCATTTTACCCCTTAATCACCTAATTTCATTGTTTTTATTTCTGCTTATGTCGCCTCAGCCTTCTAATGGGTGTCTCATTGCCTTTTTGGTCCTCCATTATTTACCATTTAGGCTATTTAGTCACTATTTCTTTAATTAGCAAGTTTTTCACATTTTTCAATTTAGTCCTTTTTAAGTAATTAACTACCAAAACTTTAAAATTTTCTAACGAAATTTAATACCACCTTAATGAAACTTCATAAATATTTATAAAAATATTTACGGCTCTGTTTATAAAATTGAGGTCTCGATACCTCATTTTCTAAATTACTTAACTTAATAATTTCTTATAACACACTAATTACTATTTCAAAAATTCTCTTAAAATCACATTTGGCTCATAAGTATTGAATAATAAAATTCATGAGCTTACTCGTGGATTTGGTGGTCTCGAACCACTCTTTTCGATGCCACTAAAAATCGAGCTGTTACAACTCTCCACCTTTAGGAAATTTTGTCCTCGAAATTTGTTACCTCAGAATAGATTCGAATATTGTGATCTCATCGATTCTTCTATGTCCCAAATAGATTCCTCCAAACCATGACGATGCCACAATACTTTAACTAACGGTACTCGTTTATTTCGTAATTCTTTAACTTCTCGAGCCAAAATCTTTACCGGTTCTTCTGAGTACGTCATATCTGGTTGAAGCTCAATTTCACTATGAGGAATTACATGGGAAGGATCAGATCTGTATCGTCTCAGCATCAATACATGAAACACGTTATGAATTTTCACAAGTTCTAGAGGCAAAGCTAATCGATAAGCCATAGGGCCAATTCTTTCAACAATCTCATACGGTCCGATAAATCTTGGACTTAGTTTCCCTTTTCTACCAAACCGCAATACCTTCTTCCATGGTGAAACTTTTAGGAATACTTGATCACCCACAATGAATTCTATTTCTCTTCTTTTCAAGTCTGCATATGATTTCTGACGGTCAAAAGCAGCTTTCAAACTGTCCCGGATGATTCGAACTTTATCTTCAGTTTCTCAAATCAAGTCAACCCCCACTAGCTTGGATTCACTCAATTCAGACCAATATAATGGTGTCTTACATTTCCTCCCGTAAAGAGCTTCAAATTGTGCCATTTTTATATTGGATTGATAAGTGTTGTTATATGCAAATTCAGCCAACGGTAAATACCTTTCCCAGCTACCACCAAACTCGAGTATACAACATTTCAACATATCTTTTAGAATCTGAATTACTCGTTTTGATTACCCATCAGTCTGAGGATGAAACGTTGTACTGAAATTTATCTTTGTACCCAGAGCCTCTTGTAGTTTACTCCAAAATCTCAACGTGAATCTCAGATCTTGATCAGAAATAATGGATATCGGAACCCCATGTAACCTCACAATCTCTGCTATATACAATTTCACTAATTTCTCACGTGAAAAGTCTATTTTAACTGGTATAAAATGTGCCGACTTAGTCAATCTGTCAACAATCACCCAGATCGAATCTTTCTTTCTCGGAGTCACAGGTAATCCGGATACAAAATCTATCATGACATGCTCCCACTTCTAGGAATCATGATAGGTTGTAACAAACCCGTTGGTACCTGATGTTCTGCTGTGATTTGCTGACAAATCAAACACTTAGCTACAAACTCACAAATTTCCTGTTTCATACCCGGCCACCAATACATCCGTTTCAAATTACAATACATCTTTGTACTACCTGGATGAATGAAGTACATACTACTGTAAACTTCAGAAAGAATATCATTTTTCAAATTCGAATTATTCGGAACACAAATTCTATTGCAATAATGTAGCATACCACTATCATCAACGCTAAACTCTAAACTCAGATTATCCTGAACCATCTGTTGTTTCAACACCAATTTCAGATCCTCGTCTTGTAATTCTCGAATTCGTTGAAGAAACATGGGTTTTGTTTTTAGCTTTGCTAATATAGAACCATCTTCATTATGAGTGAATGGGCGTTCAACGCTCGAAGTGCGAACAAAGACGACTTTCGACTTAGTGCATCCGCAACCACATTAGCCTTTCCCGAGTGGTAGTCAATAACCAGATCATAATCTTTCAGTAACTCTAACCACTGACTCTGTCTCAAATTCAGTTATTTCTAAGTCGTCAAATACTTCAAACTTTTATGATCCGTAAACACGTAACATTTCTCGCCGTATAAATAATGTCTCCAAATCTTCAAAGCAAATACAATTGCAGCCAATTCAAGATTATGTGTAGGATAATTATTCTCATGCAGTTTTAACTGTTGAGAAGCATAGGCCACTACTTTCCCTGACTGCATCAATACACAACCCAATCCATTTAAAGACGCATCACTATAAACAACATATGATACACCCGATTCTAGCTGAGTCAAGACCGGAGCTTCTGTTAACATTTTTTTCAACTGATCAAAGCTCTACTGACACTCATCAGACCAAACAAATTCAACATTTTTCTGCAATAATTGAGTCAACGACAAAGCAATCATCAAAAAGTTCTTGACAAAACGTCGGTAATAACCTGCTAGGCCCAGAAAAATTTACATTTTAGAAACATTCTTCGGATTTTTTCAATTCACCATTGTAGATACTTTGCTTGGATCCACTCAAATCCTTTCAGCTGATACAATATGACCGAGAAATCTGACCTCGTGAAGCCAGAATTCACATTTGCTAAACTTTGTGTACAACTGCTTTTCTCTCAAAGTCTGTAACATAACTCTCAAATGTTGTGCATGCTCGGATTCTGTCTTGGAATAGATCAGTATATCATCGATAAACACAACCACAAATCTATCCAAATAAGGTTGAAAAATTCGATTCATCAAATCCATGAAAGCAGCAGGAGCATTAGTCAGACCGAATGACATTACTAGAAACTCATAGTGACTATATCGAGTTCAGAAAGCAGTCTTTGGTACATCACACTCTTTAACGTTCAAATGATAATATCTGGATCTAAGGTCTATCTTCGAGAACACCGTATCACCTTTCAGTTGATCAAATAAGTCATCAATACGTGGCAAAGGGTATTTGTTTTTAATTGTGACCTTGTTCAACTGTCTGCAATCTATGCATAATCTTAAAAATCCGTCTTTCTTTTTCACAAATAAAACAAGTGCACCCCAGGAAGGCATGCTCGGCCTGATGAGCCCTTTGTCTAATAACTCTTGCAATTGTGCCGGTACCATACGATATAGTGTTACTGATACCGGAGCCATTTCATGAATCACATCAATTACAAATTTAACTTTACGATCAGGTGGTAAACTCGGAAATTCCTCAGGAAATACATCAACAAACTCACTAACAACCGGTAATTGTTCTAGCTTCGATTCAAAATTTTGAGTATCAAGAATGTAGGCTAAAAATGCCTCACTACCTTTTCGTATCAATCTTTGGGCTGAAAAAATTGAAATAATTCTAACAATTTCTTTCAAATTCTCAAACTCAATTGTAATTACTGCTCCTGTCTGACATTTCAAATCAATCCGTTTCTGTCTACAATTTACTACAGTATCATGCTTTGATAACCAATCCATTCTCAGAATAACATCAAATTCCCGAAAGGGTAGCAACATTAAGTTAGCAGGGAATTCATAGCCTTTCACTTTCAGTGGATAATCACAACACATTAAATTAACTATCACATTTTGGCCTAATGGATTAGTGACTTGAATATCATAATCGGTAGGTTCAACAAACAATTTCTTTTCTATTACTAATACAGTGCAAACATAAGAATGTGTGGACCCAAGGTCGATCAATGCATATACAGTAACATAAAAAAGATAGAATGCCTAACAAATTAGAGACACGCCCGTGTCTTAGGCCGTGTGGGCATTTGATGTGAGGCACATGGTCGTGTCCCAACCCGTGTTCATACCCGTGTAACTCTCTGACTTGGGTCATACGGCCAAGTCACACGCCCGTGTGCTAGGCTCTGTGTAAGGTGCAGGGGTCACACGGCCAAGCCACATGCCCGTGTGCTAGGCCATGTGCAAAAACCTAGGTATTTTGTTTCTCAATTTTAAGATGTAAGGGACACACCATTTCAAAATATTTCATTACCAAATTCAACCCCATACATGCCATATAAACCAAAGTTTACATCGCAAAAACAACAGATTAAGTTGGATAGTATGGCTTGATGTGTTGATTCGATCTTCTGACTCCACGTTAATCTACAATGACATTAAACAAGACAAGTAAGCTTATTGAAGCTTAGTAAGTTCGATGACTTTAAACGTAAATCTTACCAAACATACTGTAACAAATCTTTTATATAAACCATTCAATATACATTTCCTGCCAATCACACTTTCAATTCATGAATCCATTTATTTCAAATCAATACCAATAATAACTTTAAGTCTTCAAACATTAATTTCATATGTCACTTACCAACCCTTACCAAATCTGAGAATGATTTACGGATATGAGTACATCGTATTTAGAAGCCAAAGGCTGCACAGGAGTACATAAGTGCTAAACAGAAACCCATAGGGGTTGAACGGAAGCTCGTAGGAGCTGAACGGAAACCCATAAGGGTTAAACTGAAGCTCAAAAGAGCTGAACGAAAACCCATTAGGGTTGAATAGAAACTCATATGAGTTAACAGAAGCTCGTGAGAACTAAACAGAAAGTAAACACGAATGTTTGAAATAAATACTAAACCTCGATTTACTTGGGTAATTTTCTGTCAATTCATCCTTTGCATTTACCATCAAGTCATCCTTTGCCATAGAACGATTGTGATTAATTTCGCATTCCACACGTTTTGAACAATCAATTCAATTTCATAATTTAACAATACTTTTATTTTCAACAATAAATATGAATAAATACATAATACCATTCATCAATTTAATAAATAAATATTAAAATTTAACCATAAGAACTTACATGGATTTATTTGTAAGATTTGTAGTTCAGAGACTATTCTGCTAATTTATCCTTTTCACAATTATCTATGGGCTTTTGATATAAATAAAAAATTATTCATTCATCAGCATATATTTCAATTTCAATTCACTTCACAATTAATACCCCTAAAATTTTGAAATTACACAATTACGCCAACTTTTATAGTTTTTGCAATTTAGTCCCTCACCAATTAGTCTATCAAATGAGCTAATTTTTCTCAATTGACAATTTATCTAAATATTATAAGCTATCATATAGCCTTTTATCAACAAAATTTTAATATCAAACCCTAATACTTAATCTTTTCACAATTTGGTCCTAAAATCAATATCTATTTAAATCACTTAATAAAATCATCATATAACAAAATTAAAGCTCCAAATCCATGTTAATTCATCAAAAACATTTAGTATTCATCAATGGTGACTTTCAAAATTACCCATAAAATAAAAAACTAATGAAATAGATAGTTGGACATAATTGTAAAAGTCTTAAAAATACAAAAATTTCAAGAAAAGAGCAAGAATTGAACTCACATGATGTAAAAATGTGAAAATCCAGCTTTTGAGGATCCCCTATGGATTGTTTGGCTGAGAATTTTGAAGAAATGTCTAGATTTCTTTTGAATCTCATTTTTATCTAGTTAAATTCTATTTTTATTTCCCAATTTACCCCTTAATCACCTAATTTCATTGTTTTTTTTTCTGCTTATGCCACCTCAACCTTATAATGGGTGTCTAATTGTCTTTTTGATCCTCCCTTATTTACCATTTAGGCTATTTAATCATTATTTCTTTAATTAGCAAGTTTTGCACATTTTTCAATTTAGTCATTTTTAATTAATTAACTACCAAAACGTTAAAATTTTCTAACAAAACTTTAATGCTACCTTAATTACATTACATAAATATTTATAAAAATATTTACGGCTTTGTTTATAAAATCAAGGTCTCGATACCTCGTTTTCTAAATCACTTAACTTAATAATTTCTTATAACATACTAATTACTATTTCAAAAATTCTCCTAAAATCATATTTGGCTCATAAGTACTAAATAATAAAATTCACGAGCTTACTCATCAGATTTGGTGGTCTCGAACCACTATTTTCGACTCAACTGAAAATCGGGTTGTTACAACTAGAGCAAATGTTTCAAGATAATCTATCCTGTATGTTTGAATGTACCCTTTTGTCACCAGTCGAGCTTTGTATAAAGATCCATCCGGTTTGAATTTGGTTGTGAATACCCATTTACAGCCCACTGTTTTTTCCTACTTGTAATTAAACTGTTTCCCATGTACCTGTTTCTTCAAGAGCACGCATCTCCTTTAAAATGGCCTCATTCCACTGAGGAACTTGTAAAGCATCTTTCACATTTTTGGGTATTTTCATAGTATCGAGACACGAAACAAAGGCTGAGAATATTAAAGACAAGGCTTTATAGGACACAAAGTTAGACATGGGATATTTGACAACATTTCTATCACCTTTTTTTTAGCAATTAGAATATCTAAATCATAAAATTCTTTGGTTGGAATATGAGCTTTATCTACACTTTTGACAAGATCTTGCAAGTCAGATTCTTGGTGATGAATCTTGTTGATTCCACTTTTTTTATTTCGATTTCTTCTTGAGTAAACAATTAACTCATTTGTTTGTTCTTTATTCTCATGATTAGACTCTACACCTGCATACTCATTTTTGTTAACAACATTAACATCATTAATTTCTTTATTAATCATAAATTCGTCTTCCTCATTATTAGAATCCCTATGTTGTATATTCCTAGTCTTTTCTTGATCAATTATAGAATCTTCCTTACTATAATTCCCTCCCTGAAGATTAGAATCAAAGTAAGATTGTGTTTCAACAAATGTGACATCCATGGTAACAATAATCTTCCTATCAATTGGATCATAAAATTTGTAACCTTTTTTATTAGAAGCATAGCCAACAAAGACGCATTTTTTGCTCTAAGATCTAGTTTACCTTGGTTGTGAAGATGAACAAAAACACTACACCCAAAAACTCAGAGAGATAAATTTGTAACCAATTTAGAGTTAAGAAAGTTAACTTTAAAGAAACGGAAATGAGTTCTATAGTTTAGAGTCTTACTGGGCATTCTATTAATAAGATATGTAGTTGTTAACAAGGCTTCGCCCCAAAGATAACGTGGTACCTGACTAGTGAACATCAAGGCTCTAGTTACTTCCAAAATATGTCAGTTTTTTCTTTCTGCAATCCCATTTTGTTGTGGTGTATTTGTACAAGAGTTTTGGTGGACTATTCCATGTTTGGTTAAGAAAACACCTAATTGGTCACTAAAAAATTTCCCACCATTGTCACTCTGAAATACTTTTATTCTCACACCAAATTGTGTTTTCACCATAGCATAAAAAGACTGAAACACATTTTTAACTTCAAACTTATCTTTTAATAAAACACCCAACAGATGTGAGTATAATCATCAATAAATGTGACAAACTAACGTTTTCCTAAAAAAGTTGAAACTCTCGAAGGTCCCCAAACATCACTATAAATTAGCGAAAAAGGTTTGAAAGCTTTTGAGGTGGAAAAAATGACCGATGATCTTTAGCTAATTCACAAAATTCACAATGATATGAAGGAGGACTTTTATTTTTAAATAAATTAGGTAACAAATATCTTAAATAGTAAAAATTGGGATGTCCAAGCCTATAATGCCAAATCATAACCTTATCAAAACTAGAAACAGAATTTAAACAGAAAGTAGTTGTTGGTTGACTTAGATGGTCGTCATCAAGAAAGTAAATTCCACCAGATTCTTTAGCACTGCCTATCATCCTCCCCGAGACAATGTCTTGAAATTTACATATAGAGGAGTCAAATATAACATGACAATTTGAGGACCGGGATAATTTACTAACCGATATGAGATTACAAGCTAGATTTGACACATGTAAAACATCATGTAAAACCAAGGAAGGCAAAATTTTAACAGTGCCTTTCTCGCCTATTGTCGAGAACGACCCATCTGCTACTTTGATCTTTTTATTTCCTGCACAAGGTGTGTAAGTTGAGAAAAGAAAATGACTATTAGTCATATGATCACTAGTTCCAGAATCAATGATCCATGTGTTTGTTTTACAAGGCTTGACACTGAAAAAAATAGAAAAATTAGTGCTTGATTGGGCAAAAGCGGAAGAAGGATTATTGGATGAGTTAAGAACAAAAGAATTCATTCAAAATTGTGGTGATTGAAAAAGCTTGTGTAGATGCTCTAATTGTTCCTTAGTGAATGGAAACCATTCTAGAGAACTTTGGTCATCATAATTTTCATTAGTTGTTTGGAAAGCTTTGCTATCCCCTGATTGTGAACTATGACCATTGCCACTTTTATTTTTTCCATTCGTCAGTTTTCCATAGAGCTTCTAACACGTTTCTCGAGTGTGCTAATATTTTTTACAGCGATCGCACCAAGGTTTTTTTTCTTTTTTCACTATCATAATTTTTTCTAACAATTACAAGAGCAGAATTATCATCATTAGCTTCAAATTCTAGCCTTAACATTACTTTTCTCCTTGTCTCCTCTCCTCTAACCTTAGAAAAAATCTCACGAAGTCTTGGAAGCCCTTTTTTCCTAAGATCCGAGATCTCACTTCATCAAATTCTTTATATAAACCAGCTAGAAATAAATAAGCTCGTTCATTCTCTTTTTTCATAGCTTTTACACCATCTCTAGGACACTCCTATTTATCATTATAACACTGATCCAGTTCTTGCTAAAGAGATATCATTTCATTATAATAAAAAGTAACTTCCTTTTCCCCTTGTCTAGCTTTCTAGAGTTTTATTTTTAACTCAAAGATCTGTGAAACGTTTTCTAAACTTGAATAGGTGTCTTTCACAGTGTCCCAAACATCTTTAACAGTCTGGAGAAAAAGAAAAGGTTTACCTATGGATGCTTCCATGGAATTAATAAGCCATGCAATTATTATAGAATTTTTTGACCTCCACTTGCTGATATTTGGATCACCCACCTGTGGTTGCTTGACTTCCCCAGTTAAATGACCTAGCTTGCCGCTCCCATCAATTTCTAACTTTACGGACTACGACCATTCCATATAATTCTTGCCATTCAGCTTGTGAGATGTTAGCTGAAAAGAGAGGTGAGACGCCTCTGTCCCTTGAGTCATTGTACTCTCGGTAGGTGTTCAACGGTAGAACTTTCTACCTCTATTTGATTGCTGGATCTCTTATCTCTAGTGAAGACTATTTTAACCATGATGTTACTAGAGATTTAACCTAGCTCAGATGCCATGAAAGTTTTCAAGAGAGCATTTAATAAAATCGTTCGGTCTTTTATTAGCTGAAGAACTAAATTTAAATAGAGTAAAGATTCCTAACCTAATTTGGAAAATAATCCTCTTATTCTAATAAACTACTAAAAGATAAGGGAAAATATATATCCCAGAATAAATGGGTTTCACATATTTCAACAATGAATCTCAATAGTCCTTTGAATTTATTCAAACCAATAAAAAAAGTGAGTGGTTTTGTATGTAAATTCGTCTGTTATGTTTAACACAAGACTATAAGCCATATCCCATAAGCACCTAACTGTCACACATCTTGCTTGGTTTTGCAGGTAAGGTAATATAAACACTTTAAGACTTGTATTTTGTCTGTCATGGAATAAATGCATTAATATTTCTTAATTGTTCCAACCATTCGGCCATATTTTCTAATAACATAAAACACAAGAGACTTAAATTAAAATAGTAGTAATTAAAAACATACCAAACAAGGAAAAAATTATAAAAATGGAATTAATATGAACATGTAATTGAGCTGCTAGATTGCAGTTATTGGGAAAACATTAAATACATAAGCATTTTGAACTTTAGCATATCTGGCTTCGGATTCCTCGTCCACAAGCCTTCCATTTGTACTTACGAAAACAGCTTATCAACGTAATATCATTCTCAAAATTCTTCAAACTTTAATTAGTTGAGACAAAGGGAAATCAGGCTGAGAGGAGGAAAAGGAAATGAAGTGTATAGCCTTGATCAATTTTTTAGTTTTACAGTGTCTGGCAATTCTTGGTGTTTCAAAGGGTTTTGATTTCTTCTACTTTGTTCAACAAGTGAGTGATTTGTTTGTTAATAAGAGGTCATTTATTTTTCTGGTAATTCTTTTGATTTTCTTCGTCCATGTCAGACTTTAATTACCCTGTTGATGCAGTGGCCAGGATCATACTGTGATTCAGACAAGTTTAGTTGTTGCTACCCTACAACAGGGAAGCCTGCAGCTGATTTCAGTATTCATGGACTTTGGCCTAATTACAGAAATGGATCATACCCTCAAAACTGTGATCCTAACAATCCTTTTAATGAATCTGAGGTACTTAAACATCTTAGAAATCTTCATTTTCTGGTTGAACTGAGATGTAGAAGATGATGTTGAATGTTCTAGCTAGGCCTATGGTCACCACATTGTTTTTGTCAACCCCAATGACTTGTTATAACTCCAAAGAATCTAGGCCGGCTAAGTTTGTGACCAAGTCGGCAACATTTTGATTGAGTAAATTTCAAAGTGGGTTATAACATTTTTGACAAAAGTTGAAAGTTTGATTATTATGAGTATGTATTTAACATGGCCATTTTAAAAAGTTTGAAGTTTTCTCATATATTCGGAAGATAATATTTAGACTTATCTAAATATGTGTTTCAATGAAAAGTTCAGAGAGTATGACTTAATTTTATCTCTTAATGCCTGCTCAAGTCTCTGAACTTAACATATCATGAAACTCCAGACATCAGACCTCATCAGTAGCATGAGGAGGAATTGGCCATCACTATCTTGTCCAAGCAGCAGTGGAGAAAGCTTTTGGTCTCATGAATGGGAGAAACACGGTACCTGCTCCGAGTCCCTCCTTGATCAACACAGCTACTTCCAAACAGCTCTCACCTTAAGACAACAAACAAATATCCTCCAAAGTCTAAAAAGTGCAGGTAAATCCATGAAATTAACACCTCTCAAATCACATTCTCAAATCAGTTTCACTTGCTGCAATTTTAGTCCAACACTAGTTCATTGGAAAAGAAAATGTGGGCATTGCAGGAATCATTCCAGATGGAGGATCTTATAGCCTTGCCAACATTAAAGATGCTACAAAAAATGGAACTGGTTATACTCCATGGATCGAGTGCAATGAAGACTCATCGGGAAACAGCCAGCTTTACGAGGTGTATTTATGTGTGGACAGTTCGGGGTCAAACCTCATAGAATGCCCTGTATTTCCCAAAGGAAAATGTGGTTCAGAGATTGAATTTCCTACCTTTTAGATTCTGATGATATATATATATTTCAAACTACAGCATTTTATCATCTTGTCCCTCTCATGTAAGGCCTGTGATTACATTGAGGTGGACCAACATTTTAGAGTTCAGATGACATACACATCAGTTTCAAATCTCCATAGGCCAAAAACCTTATTGAGTACTTACGGTTATGCAATTATTCAATCAAAACATCTTCTCTGATCATGGTCTAAGATCACCTTTTTAAAGCAACTAATAATTTAATTACTAGAGTTTTATGGTTAATCATGGTCTAAACTGTTTTTTTTTTATCATTCTTTTTTCTAAGAATTCATGTCTAAACTATTGAAAGTTCAAACTAAAAGGCAGAAGAAGATTTAGAAACTCTACACTAATTGTACCATGCCAAAAGCTTAAAAATCTGGATCGTTGAAGAAGAATCTTTATACAACTAGAATAAAAAACAAACCTTTTTGCTGGTCTCATTGGGTTAAATAAATTTAAGGGAAAATATCAAAGAGAAGGTGGACAACAAGACAAGTGGCATTCAATCAACATTGAATTTGGCATCAACGTTGAAAACTACGCCTCCTAAAAATATCTTCCTTTAACTGAAAATGACTTTTACTTTACATGTCTGAAGGGATAAGCATCATTAGGAAAAGCAAAAAAATTATTAGTATCTTGAACACAGCAATCAATATTCCAGATCCTTCGGCAACCTTCACCAATCTCAATTCTGTGGGCTCCCTAGTTCTTCACTTCCACTGAATCCCTTATTATATCCCCCAAAAAATTCATCTTTTCATTCATTGATTCATCCTAGGACTAAAAAGAGGTTTTTACCTTTTTTTCAAGTTTCATTTTTTCCTAGAAAGTCTCTCTTTTTGCCCTCGGATTCATAAGTTCCCATGGCTTCTGAAACTGAAGCACCTGAAATTTCTTCTTTGTTTGAGAGGTTGTTGAGGCACAGAGACCTCTATTTCTTTCTCCCTTTTATCTTGGGTGTCTCTAACAACAGTGTTTCCAGAGAAAACAGTGAAAACCCAGATCAAGAAACCTCACAGGAAACGACTTCCCAACGTGAAAGGATAATCCTTGTCAACCCGTTTACTCAAGGTATGGTGGTGGTTGAAGGAGATTCGAATTTGGAGGCTTTGCTACGTGGTTGGGTTAACAAGGATGGCCAGCCGCCTGCTTCAAAAGCATCTATAGAAGCCATGCCAAGTGTGAAAATTGGTGAAAGTGAAGATGGGGAGTGTGTTGTTTGCTTGGAAGAGTGGAAGCCTGGTGAGGTGGTAAAGGAGATGCCTTGCAAGCACAAGTTTCATGATGAGTGCATACAGAAGTGGCTTGTAATTCATGGATCATGCCCTGTTTGCAGGTATAAGATGCCTGTTGATGAAGAAGATATGGGTAAGAAGAGAGATGAGGAGAGGAGTAGAAGGGAGATTTGGGTTAGTCTATCTTTTGATAGTACTAGGAGAACTGGGGATTCCAATCAAGTCCCTTCAACTGATAATGAAATGGAGGGGTAGAAGATTTGTGTAAGATATTTTTTTTTCTTCTTGTTGCCCATCATTTCAATTTTCTTTTTCCATCTTTGTGAGAAAATATTGCACATAGAGATACTTGTCGTTTCCTAAAATCTATAATGAAAATAAATAAATTTGTTCTGTTAGTGCAAACAATCCCTTGCACATTGATTCTTAACATGAATAATTTTTGTACTTCCTCTGTTGCACAAGAATATTCCAGGAAAATTGTGATTCTCTGAAGAAAGAAGCACCCTGAAGAACAGGGTACTTAATTTTACTAAGTTGAAGTATGAAATTGTTCTCAGCAATCAGCATAAAAAAACTAAATCACACAACATATGTTTGAGCCTTGCTGGCATCCGTTCCCTCCATGAACCTTATGGCATGGACTGTGCTCTCAGTAGCATTGCCTGCTTATGTTTAAAGCAATCGGATAACCTTCAATAACAGCATTTCTCAGTTAGAAGTTTTAAGTACGTACATTTCAAATTAAGCAGACAGTGGTTTGAAGGTTGTGGTGATAAGTCTAATGTCTCTGTTTGTTAGAGTATAGAGATGGTTAGTTTAGAGACTGTTAGTCTGTTATCATTCAGTTACTGAGTCTGGTGTATAATTGGTTAGGAGCAGTTACTCATATTCAAGTATATAAACATCAGCACTGTATGCAGTGTATTTGATTAAGGCAGATAAAGAATACTAAGCAATTTCTTAGTAATTTCATCTCTTTTAGTTTGTTCTATATTCTTGTGAATTAGTACAGTATCTTACATGGTATCAGTCGCCTAACCTCTTGTGTCTGTTTTCGCTACCGAGCCATGGCTAATTCAACCGATTCCACGTCTGTTGATCGGTCTAGTCCGTCTTTGACCAGCTCGCGTTTGATTCAGTCTTTCCCTCGTCACGACACAGTGAAATTAGATGAAGGGAGTTTTGTGCAATGGCAGCAACATGTTAGATTAATCACAGAAGGATATGAGTTGCAAGGTTTTTTAGAAGGCACGTTACCTACTCCGCCTCGATTTGTGGCGTCTTCAGATGGAGCTCTGACTTCGAACCTTGAAGCTTCTCTGTTCACTCAACAAGATAAGTTACTTGCCTCTTGGTTACTCTCTACAATTAGTCCGTCTTTGTTATTTGTTTTACAACTGCTAAAACAGCATGTGACGTCTGGCGCACTGCCAATCGGCTTTTCGCCGCCTTCTCTGGTGCTAAGATATCGAGAATCAAACATGACCTGCTGTCAATCAAGAAAGGTGAGTTACCAGTAAGGGAGTACATCGCCAAAATCCAGAATATTTGTGTGTTACTTGAGGCGTCCGGATCTACTATTTTCGAGGCTGAAAAGGTGGAGGTTGTTCTGGCTGGCCTTTCATCGGACTTTGACGCGGTACTAACCTTGGCATCGTTCTCGTCGGAGCCTCTTTCTTTCCAGAAACTTGTGGATGTTTTGATGGAATTTGAAAGTCGTCAGTTGCGGGCAATGCTTGATGCGTCGATGCATGCCCACCTGGTTGAATCTTCTTCGACTACGGCGGTAATAGAGTCTAATTTGCGTGATGTGCGTGGACGTTCCGCCTCTGGTTCGCGTGGACGTGGTTTTCGTCCTCGTGTGCAATCTCTTGGGTCTGACCAAGGTTTTGGCCGCGCAGCGTCCATGCAAAATAATAATTCTAGAGTTTCATGCCGGACTAAACCTCGACCTTATGTAATTGATTTTGACTCCTTGTCGTGTATTGGACTGCCTGTATTCTTGATTTTCGTGCATTTGATTTTTCAGCCACCACTGAGTATGGGTCCAACTTTGATAATAATGATTCCTATGTGCCTGTGCCTATTGGAACCTCGTCCTAGTATCCAGATTTAAGGGCTACTCATCATGTTTGCCAAAATGCCTCGGGTTTAAATGAGTTCACTCTATACTCAGGTAAGAAATGGGGAATGGGGCCCCATTAAAATCTCGTCTATTGGAAATTATGTTCTGCCCAGGTAGAAAAAGCTATTACATCTCATGTCGTGTTTATCAGTTTGCTAATGACAATAATGTATTTATTGAATTTCATATGTCTTATTGTGTTATTAAGGATGTCCAGACATAGGAAATTTTGCAGCGGGGCCAAGCTCGTGGCGGTCCCTATCAATTTTCGACTAATCGGTCTGTTCCATCTGATATAGTACCTTCTATTCACAACACTGGGATCCAAGATTGTCCTGTAGATGATGTTTTTGCATTGTGGCATAAAAGACTTAGCCATCCTTCTGCCGCAATTGTTAAACTTGTGCTTGATAAGTGCCAAATTGTTTCTAATAAGAAATGTCTAGATAATGTTTGTATTGCCTGTCACAAAGGGAAATCACATAAATTGCCCTTTGCTCACTCTATTACTGAATATATGGAATTATTTAACTTGGTTGTTTCTGATTTGTGGGGAACGACTTCTGTTGCTTGTAGAGGTAGTTTATACTATGTTTCGTTTAGTGACATGTGCAGTCAGTTTACTTGGCTCATTAAATGTAAATCTTAGGCGCTTGAGTGTTTTCTCTAGTTTCAGAAAATGGTTCTCATTCAGTTCGAGAAGTATATTAAAAAATTTCAAAGTGACTAGGGCGGTGAGTTTTGTGCTTTTGCATCGATTTTGGCTAGTTGTGGGATTCTTCATCGTCTTTTTTGTCCTCATACATCAGAATAGAATGGTGTTGCTGAGCTTAAACACAGACACATTGTGGAGACCAATCTTACGCTATTATCCTAGGCCAATCTACCTATCGATTACTAGGGTTATGCATTTTGCAGTGCTATTCATCTTATCAATCGTTTGTCTACTCTAGTACTATAAGGTCAGTCGCCGTATCAGGTTCTTCATGGTCATAAACCTATGTATGATCTCTTAAGGTATTTGGTTGTTGTTGTTTTTCGTATTTGCGTCTGTTTATGCATCACAAGCTGGATTTTTGTTCACAATTATGTGTATTTTTAGGGTATAGTTCTCAACATAAGGGCTATCACTGTCTCACACTGGATGGTAAGGTTATTGTATCTCGGCATGTTTTTGATGAGCGCTGATTCTTGTTTTCTTCACCTACTTTGGACACCGTTAAGTCTCCTGCCTGTGAAGCTAGTCCGTCCGGTTCGATCACTGAGGCCTTTAATCCTCCTTATGTTCCTCTAGGAAATACTCACACTATGGTTACTTGGTCTAAGGCGAAAATTTTTAAACCCAAGGTTTTGTCAGTTGAGGCTGTTGATTTTGAGCCACGAACTATTGAGGAGGCGCTTGCTCATAAGGAGTGGAAATTAGCTATTCAAGATGAATTTGATGTTCTAATGGCTAACTTTACCTAGGAACTTGTTCCTTTACCTCCTGGTCAAAAAGCAATTGGGTACAAATAGCTTTTCAAAGTAAAGAAAAATCCTGATGGTCGGTTGATCGTCGAAAGGCACAATTAGTGGCAAAAGGATGTTCACAAATACCTGGATGTGACTTCAAGGAAATGTTTAGTCCGATGGTCAAACCTGCTACTATCCGAATCATATTATCTATCGCTGTATCAAATGGTTGGTAACTCCGTCAAGTCGATGTAAATAATGCCTTTTTGAATGGAGATCTCACTAACAAAGTGTTTATGCAGCAACCTCTAGGCTATGTTCAATATGGGCCAAATGGTGAGCCATTGGTGTGTCGTCTAACAAAGGCAGTGTACGGATTACGGCAAGCTCCCCGTGCCTGGTTTGACAAATTGAAACAGTTTTTTGTCTCTACTAGGTTGTCTTATCTAAATCTGATGCTTCATTGTTTGTTAAAGTTACAACCATGTTCATCGTGTATATTCTGGTCTATGTGGATTGTTGAAACCATTTTTTTGAAAAAAAAATTTAGTTGTCGACTAAAAAATAAAAAATTGGGAGTCGCCACCGATCTTTTAAAGAGGTGTGATCAGGTCACCTTGGAAACGATTTTAGGTCTACGAATTTTGAGAAAATAGGTTCGGGAGTCGGTTACATACGAGGAAGGGTTAGCACCCTTGTAACGCCCAAAATTGGTACCGAATTGATTGTTTAATGTTTTTGTGTCGAAAATTTGAAAAGATTTTAAAATACGATCCTTCTTTTTTTATTAATGCTAATTTTATAAAAGATGCTTGGATAAATCGAGGCGAGTACTAAAGACCTTCTCGTCTCAGAGTAATAAAATGACACACTCAATACATTAGGGCACGACATTTTTAATCCTCGAGAATAAGCTTGTCTTTTGATTTTCAAAACTCGCGCGGTGAAGTTTAAAAAAGGATATCCAATTGCTTTAAGTCAGATTAAAAGTCGAAGCCCAATATGTTAGGGTACAATTTCTCAAAATTTCGAGCATTGAATATTGTCCTTATTATTTTTTGAAAAATTCTCGTCTCGAGGAATCAACATGTCATGTCTAATACATTAGGACACAACGTATCAAATTCCCGAGAGTGAGCTTTTTGTTTATATTTTGATTAAAACATATCCTCGATTATTTAGATTCAACGAGGAAAATTGGAACCCAATACATTAGGACCCAATTTTTTCGAAGATCCTAAATGCCGAGTATTGCGTTATTTTTGAAAACTTTTGTATAAAATGATTTTGATATTTAAATAATATTTGATGTAACCCTTTTAACGAAAAATGTTATGGATTGATAGTGGATGACGCAAATTGATAGTTCATAAGCCACAATATATATACTAATAAATGATGAATAATCAAATAATATGAACAAGCATAGTGACAATAATTTCAATCACACATTATGTAAATATCAACATTAGCTAATAAGAGGAAACTAATAAAAAATCAAGCAAATTTATATAACACTAATGTTTGAAATATACAAATTTAAACATAATTTAAGAAATAAAAAATAATATATAAATTTAAAATTTAAAATAAATTTGAATAAATTAACGATGTTGAAAAAAGCTGAAATAAATTAAAGATGTTAAAATATTTGAAAGAAATAAAATATCTATATAATAATCTGAAGCTAACAATAGATTATATATATATATGTATGTATTTATAATGAAAATAATTTAATATGGAATACGTATACCTATGCAATATTATAATAGTATTACGTAAAAAATATATTTATACGAATCTAAAAATATGTAATGAGTGAATATAGATAAGACATATCGTAGAATAAAATGAATTCAAATAATATTACTAATAGTATATTATAAAAAAGGTAAATACATATAAAAAGGTAAACAATAATACATAAAAAAAAAGTAATGTATACATAATGGGAAAATATATAAGTAAATAATATTATCAATAATAGCTATAATAGTATAATAATAATTATAATACCAACACAATGATCCTAATACTAATGAAAATACTAAACTAATTAAAAAGAATAAAAAGGATAACACAAGCAAAACAAAAAAGGATTAGATTGCAACTAAAACGAAATTAATCGGGGAATAACGTAAATAAAACAACATAAGGGCCAATGTGCAATGTGCGAATGATATGGAGGGTTAATTTGGAAATATTCCCAACCCTCCAGAACGCTGTGTTGCAATATGGACTAAGATGAAATCCGTAGGAAAATAGGCGGCCCAATTTAAAAAAACAATAGAAACTAGATTGAACCAAGGCGCAAAAGTGGAGGACCTGGACCGCAAATAACCCTCCCCATGCCAAAACGTGCGGATCTAGCCGCGGTTGGATCGGGTCATCGGATATGGGTCCTGCAGTCAATACGACGCCGTTTAGAGCCACCGAAACGGGCATTAAACGGTGCCATTTCAATCTCATATAACAGCTACCGCAATCCTAAAAAATTTTAAACCCTAAGCTATTCTAAACAAACAGAAAAAGAATCCCCCTTTTCTCTCCGCCGTTTCAAATCCCAGGCCTCTGCCCATTCAACTCCGATTCGCCAGGAGGAGAAGAAAGGCTTCATCGGCGCACCCACGATGGTAAACTCTTTCTCCTTTCCCTCTCTTTTCTGTTGTTTAATGTATTCCTAAACAAAGAAACTAAAAAAGAAAAAGAAGAGTGAAGAAAAACGAAAAAGATAAAAACTGATATACCTCTCCAATCCTTTTTTTTTTGTATTCAATCTCGTGTAAAAAAGGGAAGAAGAAGCCCCCGAAACAATACAGAAATGGGGTTTTATAGCCCTGAAAATACATCTATTTTTCCTTCTATTTTTCTCATATTTTTTCTTTTCTGTTGCTATTTTGTTATTTTTCTTTTTCTCTTTCTGTTTGCTGCTTGTTTGTTGTGTGCAGGTACAGGTACGGAGACCTACGTGGAGGTACGGAGGTGGCCATACGGAGGCGTGCGTGGAAGTGTGTGGAGGCCACTGTAGCGGTGGCTGGAGGGCAGTGATGCTAGGGTTTTTTGATTCTCTTTTTGTTGGGCTATATTGGGCCATTAGATTTGGGTTTATTTTGGCCATTGAGCCCATTGCTTGTAAATGGACACTTAAAATTGGACTATAGTTGTATATGTATACTCTGGTTTATCATTTGTTTTTGGACCGGGCGAATATTGGGTATTACATTGATGATATTATTATTAGTGGAAATTCGACTAACGAAATAAACTATTTTGTTTAGTAGCTGCATAACGAATTTTCTCTAAAGGATTTGGGCAACCTTCATTATTTCTTAGGTATTGAAGTTAGTCGGTCATCTACTGGAAGTCTCCATTTATGCCAACGCAAAAACATTTGAGACCTTCTTGACAGGTGTTTTTTGGCTAATGCAAAGAGTGTTCATACACCGATGGTTAGTTCATCTACATTTTCTAAAGATGAGGGTGATCGTCTGACTGACCCTACTGAATACAGAAGTCTTGCTGGCGCTATCCAATATGTGGTCTTAACTCGACCAGATATTACGTATGCGGTAAACCGTGTGTGTCAATTCATGCATGCCCCTACTACAGTTCATATGGTAGCCTTAAAACGTATTTTGAGGTATTTACATGGTACTATTAATCATGGGCTAGTGTTTCGTCAATCAGACAGACTATCTTTAGTTGGTTATGCTGATGCCAACTGGGGTCTAGATTTTGATGACCATCGTCCTACGACAGGCTATTGTGTCTACTTCGGTCATACACCTGTCTCATGGTGCTTTAAGAAACAACAAGTTGTTTCTCGATCTACGGAAGAGGCTGAATATCGAAACTTGGCTGCAACTGCCAGCGATGTTGCTTGGTTACTCTCTCTGCTAATAGAATTACAAATCGATTCTATTGATCCTCCTACTATTTGGTGTGACAATTCCAACACAATTGCTGTTGCTGCTAATCCGGTCTTACACTCCAAATTCAAGCATGTCGAACTTGACTTATTTTTTGTTCACGAGAAGGTAGCTAGTGACTCACTAGTTGCTAGTGAAGTGCCAACTTGTGACCAAGTTGCGAATATTCTTACTAAGCCATTGTCTGTCTCTATTTTTTCTCGATTTCGAAGTTTACTTCAGGTCTTACCTATTGAGAAGTTGGGTGAATGTTAGAGGATAAAGATGGTTAGTTTAGAGACTGTTAGTCTGTTATCATTCAGTTACTGAGTCTGGTGTATAATTGGTTTGGAGCAGTTACTCATATTCAAGTATATAAACATCAGCAGTGTATTTGATTAAGGCAGATAAAGAATACTAAGCAATTTCTCAGTAATTTCATCTTTTTCAATTTGTTCTATATTCTTGTAAATTAGTACAATATCTTACACTGTTGAAGAATAATAATTTTTATCCAACTTGTCTTTACCATTGCCATGAAAGAAGATATTTTTCAATTGCTGCATTCAAAACGTCTTCTAACTAATATGGAATGGTTAAGGAGGCGCATTGGTCAAAATGGCTCGTGTCCGTTTTGTGGGCTTAGTGATGAAGATTTAATTCATGTCCTTAGGGACTGTCCGACAGCTAGTGAAGTTTGCAGGCATGTCGTTCTAGCAGAACTTCAAAGCATGTTTTTGACAAGAGATCTTAAGGAATGGGTGGAGATGAAATTATGCTCATCGATTTGGTTGCCAAAGGTTGGTAACTTTTGGGTTCACTTAGCGAATAAGAACCTCTTTTATCTTTTAAAGAATAACTTGGAATCCCACTAATACTATTAAGTCTTCTGTGAGTTAGGCAAAACAATATTCACTATCTCATAGCGGCAGTTTGACAAGACATTTTAAAACTAGTCCTGACTTTCCTATGACAGGTAATTGGATTCAACATATACTGATGGATCTGTTAAGGTGAATACGGGGCTGCTGTTGCTAGGGGGCAATGTACAAGCAAGGAAGGGAATGGATCCTTGGATTTAACTAATACTTGAGTACTTGCTTCGTGTTTGATGCTGAACTTTTGGGTATTCTAGATGGTTTGATCCTTATCCAAGAGAAGGGACATCATAAGGTTGTGATCTACTCAGACAATCTTGAGGTAGTTAAAAGCCATTCAATATGGTCACTTGTCAGATTCTTTTTCAGCTCTGCTACGAAAGATACAAACAAAACTATAAACATATTCCAATGGAGAGAAATCAAGTTGCAGATTGTATTGCAAAGATGACCACAATTAGGTGTACTAATTTGCAGGTGTTTGAAGTCATTCCCGAAGATTTACCAGTTGATCTTGTAATTGATGGACTTGTTAATTTCCGACTTTGTTAAGTTAATTTAGTCAGTATGTTTTTCACCAAAAAAAAAACAAAAACAAAAAACAACTACAATATTTTTGGAATTTGATGCCCTGAGAAGAACACCTGAGGTGTCTTATGCCCCATATATAAAATATACTTCAATCAGTCTTTGTTCTCTTAATGTGTTATAAACCGAAGCCATTGTAATGTAGAATTCCAGCTTCAAGAAGGCCAAATTCAACAGGAGCGCCATGGTGTTGGTTCAGGGGTGAAGATTTTGATCCCTCCCATGTATAAGCATCTTTAACAAACATTTAATCCCAGCCTGCCTAGCTGACAAAATCCTCGTTAGCTCTGCTGTAAAATGCCCCGTTGATAGCTGGGGAACCACCTGGTGCCCTCTTACAGTTCCTAACACCATATGTTGATACGAAGTCTATGTAAAGTCATCAGTTCGAATCAATGAGAAGCCCCAAGATGATCCACCTCGAAAATCTCTCAGGCAGGGTAGCTGCAGTGACATTATTTACATCTGAGGTCATGTAAGGATGTTATCCTTCAATGAAGAAGGTTTAATAATATTGTTATAATGAGTGTTCAAGGCTTCCACATGGAAATTCTGCCATTAAAAGAGACACCCTTACCTTGAGGCTTTGAAGGACAACATAAAGATTCCACAAGCATTGAGATGCAGATGAACTATACAAGTTTACTTAAGATTCAGGAAACTTGGTGATTGACTCGATCACCAGAAATTTAAGTTTCCGAAGCAACTTCAACGAAACATTATAGGGAATTTTATGTAGCAGTTAGTTTTCGGAGTTACAAGAGAGAATAAAGGACGGGTTGTCTCTACAATATATAACATCATGCCTTCCTTTGATATCAATAGTCTTTTAAAAAGTTCTTGAAGTTCAATACAGATAACAATATTCATGGTTTATGCACAGAAGATTGGTTCTAAATATAACCAAATTCGCTGCTTAGACTATATTACTAACAACCACGCATTAAAAAGTTCCAAACCATGCCCATTGAGCTGATCTATTCCCTGCAGTTCAAGTCTATTGCTTTTGGACCCGATTCGATGTCATTGTGGCATTGGCTGTTGAGATCAAATAATTCCAAGAATCCGGACTTTCTTAAACAACCACCAGTTTCTTCTTCAGGAAGCTCTAACCTTTTAGCTAGTGGTTGTTCAACACATACACCATCAGAAACCTTACTCACACTTCTTTTCTTTCCGTTAGCTTGATTGCTTGCACAACTAATTAAAGGCTTTTTTTCTGGTTGAATATCCATTAAGGAAAGTTCAACATTCTGGGTACAAATATTCCCATTTTCCAGAGGTGCCTTGTCATTTCGCCCTGAGCTTTCTGAAGATGTCAGTGAGCTCCCCATGGAACATATAGTACCCCTCATTGGTTTTCTTTCTATTATGCTTGAACCTCCTACTTCGGTTAGTTCCGAAAACGAAGAACTTGTGCAGCCAGTGTTAACCATTGAGACCAGTTGAGAGAGTTCAGCTCTAGCAAGTTCTGCACCAGCAGAAGAGGAGCTATATCCAGCCAGTGTTTCTTGTGCTTTCTTTAATACTGTTTGCAAGTACTTTCCTTGAGCTTCAATTCTTAGCTGTAAATGTCTCTGGACCTGAAAATGGAAAAGTAGCTTGATTGATATGCATTGATGCATCATCAGCAGAAAACCATCTATTTAAACTGAAATTGGTATAAATAGGAGATATATATATTATATACCTCAATCTGTTCATGAAGCTTCTGTTGTACTTCCATCTGCATTTGGAGAGCCTGAGGGATCTGCAAGCTTCTGATGAACACAATAATTAGACTGTTTTATTAAAATTTCCATAAAAAAGTTTACTAAAAGACAGAAATTAGAATCCAAATTTATAACTATTACTCATTCATATGCCCGTGAATTCCATCACTTGTGTCCCTAATGAAATTCCCATTACTGCTCTGCATCTCTTTGTAATCTGTCCCCAAGAATGAAAGGGAAATTTTTTTTATACTGTTGTAAAACTCAATATATGAATATACAATATATATAACAAGCAATGAATTCTTGATCCCACCTGTATTATTCCCAAGGCTTTTCCCCAGCCTGTATTTCTGCAAGTAAAATACAGTGAAAAGCTTGTTTTCGTTCCCTAATGGATTTAGATAAAAAAGAGTGCTGATATGATTATATAATGAAAGAGAAAATTGCCTGTAAATGGCTTTTAAGATGATACAAAGTGAGTCCAGGAATCCCCATGACCCTCATCACACTCTTTGGTGTTGCTTCTGGTCCCAGAAATAAACACACACACACAAAAAAAAAATCAACAAATTATATTCTTACAAATAACAATATGATTAGATAAGATGATAATATGATTAAGGTTATATCTAAAAAGTGTGTTACTTAACTGTCTGGCCCTCCAAGTTGATTGACTGCATCAACAAATCTTTGATGAAGTTCAGGTGTCCACTTTAGCCTAGGCTTTGCATCAGTAGAGAGAACCAAATTCATTCTTTGATTTTGAGTATTTTGAAGAACCAAGTTTATGTAAGAGAGGCAGGCAGGAAACTGAATTTCATACGTGGTTTTTGATCCTTTTTTAGTAGAAACCATGCTTTCAATATGCGGCAGATGGAGTTTCTCTTTTATAAATTTTGGAGTTGTTGGGCTGTCCTATGATCTCACTCCATATCTGGAAACATTGGTGGGGCTGTATTGGGGAGGGAATATATGCCATTAGCTGTGCCTCTTTCCTTTCCCTCATTTCATACTAACTTCCCTTTTTATTTGTCTTGTGCCTATCTTAGAGGGCACAAGGTTTTGCTTTGAGACTCTCTCGATGCTTAGATAAGTAAATATTAGATGAATATTTGATAAATTTTCGTATTTATTTATTTTGAGTAGATCATAAAAGTGAGTGGTGCACAATTAAATTCGAGTCTCGAAAGAAGAGAAAAGAAAAGCATTATTATTTATTTTGTTTTTATTTTATTTTTATGTTTTACCCCTTCTTCATACAACACAATTTTTTTATTCTTTTCCCTGGTTGATTCCCTTGATGAGTTAGGTTAGCCCCACCATGATGAATAATGGATGCAACTTTCCTAACACTATGAGAAGCTTTCAAATAAAAAAAAAAGAAATGAGAAAATTACATTTGACAGAAAAGGTTATAATGAATACTTTAAACCAGTAGATGAATGAATCAAAGAATCTAATATTAGATTTTGGACCCCACTGACCCTTTCTTTTCTCTTATAGAGGGGGAAGAAAAACTCTAAAAAAGGTGAATCAAAACAGGCCATCTTACAGGTACCACAAACACAACTGAGGTATGCAAACAACCCCCCCCCCCCATGCTATAAATTCTTCCCTGGAAATTGAACCAGAAGGGAACACCAATTTTGTAAGCTTATCCCATTAGAGGGGAATCTCAGCAGGTCATTTGTTTTTTTCATTCTTACTTTCATTGGATCCAATAGGTTGATATAGGACTCCATTTGTAACTTTGAGTTTTTACCTTAAAATATCTTCCAATACCATCCAAGCAGGTTAATCTACAGTTTTCTTGGGGGACTAAATTAAAGGAATCAAAACCCAATCATTGAACTTCAAAGTATTTGCCATCTCAGTGCCATACATTCAGTTGGTCTGCTAAATCAATAACCTGTTTTCCATTATTCAAAGGCAAAAAGGAAGATCAGATGCTAATCAAGTGTTATTTTACTATGTCTAAGGTTGGTTTTCATCAAGGTGCCTTTAACAAATGCAAGATCCCAAGAAGTTGACTCACTAAGAAAGTTTATAAACTGTTAGTTGGATACAATTTAGTGAGCATAGAGTGGAAGGTCCACTGATTAGATTGTCAATATCATTACTCTGTGCAACAACAACAAAAAAAAGAAGATTTAACGATGAGATAAACATGGTGAACCAGCAAGTGGTGGGTCCAATTTCACACCTGTGAAACTATATTTCTCAGTGGCAAGCTCATAGTTCATGTTCAAAAGAAAGAAAAGAGGAATAAAAATTATGGACAAGTTTTTATGATGCGTGTGGCCCGAATGTTTGAAAAACAAGTAAAGAAGGTAGAGTTATTGAAGCACCTTTCTCTTTAACTAGTTGATGTACTTGAACCTCCTTTCTTGCTTTAATATATTCCATAACATGTAGAAGGTCTAGTGAATCAAAAGTCATACAATTTCACAAAGGTGACTCATGAATTATTGTTTTTTAAGGGACCCCATTAAATAGATCTCATAAATTTAAAGGCAAGGAAAGGAAGAAAATGAGAAGAATATGACATAAGGAATCTAGAAAAAGAAGAGAAACAAAAGGAACTAGTCAACATCCAACTAAAGAATAATGGAAAATTTCTTCAGATGTAATATTATGTCAAGGCACAGTCCCACAGTTGTGAAAATGATGTTAGCAATATGTCACAAATTAAACTTTAAATTATCCTTATCATCTGGTCTTTTTTACTGTAAGAAAAAAAAAAACGCATGAAACAACTCATGTTCAAATGACAGTTGAATGTTTTTCCAGCATTAGCATCAGTGGGTGAAAGATACACAAGTTTGATAAAGACCTGCCTCTAGAAACCATGTTGTACCCTTCAAGCGAGATAAAAATAAGTATTGCAGATACCAGATTCGAATGCTTATACTTGTTATGTAATATCCCAAAAATCAGGGGTTAGCAGAATCGGGTTTGTGAATCGAGAGAGGGTAATCATGCCTTAAAATTTTAAATTATCTATGCATTTTTAGGAAATAAATGAGGTATTGATTTGTTGGTTAAGTGTTAGTGTAACATTTATTAAAACCCAAGTTCAAATCCCTAGTTTTACCATCTCTTTCTTTTTCTTTTTGCCACAAGATTTTTTAACATATTCTCCACCATATTGCTGTCATTTTTCCTCATTAAAATCAGCCCCAAATCTGAAATCTTAAACTCTAAGATCGATCCCGAACATTGCCAAGAAAGTGCCATTTCTCTCGACTAGCTTGGGTAAGGCCTCTTCTCTTTTCAATTTCTTAATTAATCTTGTCCATTAAAAGCCTAAATTTATATATCTGGAATTTGGGAGATTTTAAATGATTTCAAATGTATTTTTCCAGAATTTAATAAGATCTCAAACCGTTTTAAAATTTAGCCCAAATTTTGGCCACCATGGGTGGTGGTGCGTGCGCCTATGTGCAAGAAAGGGGGCTGTTTTGTTTCTTGGTTCTTGCCTATATTTTTCCAGCATTAATTTGAGTTCTTGAACCCTTCTAATCAACTTTTAAACCCATTTAAGTTAGGGAAAAATGTTCTTGATCAATTGGCCATTCGGATTCCACAAATCATGAAGTGTAAGTGCAATAAAGGGTAACTAGTTTGTTATTTCGACATAGTTGTTGGATAAAGGTTATGAATTGATTAAATGAAGGAGTTTAATCATTAATTAGCTACTGATTTTCCAGTATATTATTGAATTAGGTACTAACCCAAACGCCCCAAATCATCCGTAAAGACGAAGAACGATTGTACGTACGGTTTGCATTGATACAGTGTAAAAAATCTAACTAGTTTGGATTCGTAAAATAGTTATAATTCCAACGATTGGTTTGAACTCATAAGTGGGTGTTTGAGGGCTGGTTTAATGGTAAATTTATTTTATTTATATTGAATTTTGGTTTAGGTTCGTTTAAGGAATTATTAAGAAAAGTTGGAAGATTCGCTAGTGTGCTAAGAGGAAGCGAAAAATAAGGTGTGGGTCTTAAACTCATAAAATTGTTTGAAAATGTTAAATATCATGTTATATTTGATAAATTAGCTAACAGATTAGATTGGCCTAATAGCCAAATTATTGATTTTGTGAGTGGCCGAACCAGATATGTTTCGAGCCTTAAAAGATTACCATGTTGGCAAAATTGCTAGTTCGATAGTATGAATGTTTGATTGAGTTTGTAATTGAATATTTGAGTTATGAGATATGAGAATGTTTGACTGAATGATATAATGTGTCGAGATATTAAGCTTATGTATGATTTAAATGCATGAGATATTTGTTATATTCTGTACAAAAAAGGGTGCTATTTATGCACAATAAAAATCTGTAAAGTATGTAAAATTGAACGATATTGATTGATACCAACACAATGGTAATTTGAAAGATCGGAACACTATTTCTATTTACTGAAAGTAAGTGATTATTGAGGACATGCCGAGCATGTCAAATAAATGTGAAAAATATTGAGATATGATTATGAATGAGATTGTGTGACATATTGCATATGCATTGGGTTGAGATTTTGTGGTTGACGGAGGAGTTCCGTGGAGTACTGGCAGCATATTAAGTCCGCATTATTTATAGTCAGTGCGCTGCACCTGGAGTACCGAGGGGAATGGCAATTTTATCGCTTATTATATGTTATTGGCGATTATATTGCACTATTTGATATCCGACAGATTTTCTGCGTCATTGATTATTCGGTGGTTTTACCACATCGAGCTATGCTCATACTATTTTGGAGTTTGGCAGACGAGTTCTGGGGAACTCGTGGTGTGTAGCAGATGATATGGGAAGGAACCTTTTTGCATTGCATCATTTATGCTACGCATTATTTTTTGTTGTATTGAATGGTATCAAAATTAATGATTGTTACTCGAATGAATGATGATCTATGCTCATACACCGTTTGACATCAATTTGATAATGACTATGCAATGACATGAAGTTTCTATGATGGTTCTATTTTCTTCTATTAATGCTAATATGTTTCACTATATTTGATGTTTTTTCCCGTTTAAATAATTATTCGACTCACATTGAGCTTTTCAAAAGCTCACCCCCAATAGTGTTTAACTTTTTAGGTAAACCTTAACATTAGGACCGGACTTGGCATTCGGAGAATCAACTTGGATCTCAGATTATTATTTAATTAAGTATTATTAAGTATTTATTGGTTTTGGCTCGTAATTTTTAATTATTTCTGGTCTGTGGCTTGATAACTTTTCTTTTGGGGATTTTTGCATGCATGGATTACTCAAGCATAATAACCGGATAATGCATGATATTGGGCTTAAGTAAAATTTGATTTTGTTCCCTAGTTTCCACTATATTGCAAAGGAATTGTTTTTGAAAAACAAATCGATAAGGCAACTAATTTTCCAAAATGACTTGAAAAATGGTTTTTCTGTTGTATTAGTTTAACTTCGAGTTTTTTTAAAGAAGAGCGACAAGCAAATGGTTTTTCTAAAACAACACTGTCAACAGTAAAATGAATCCTAAGCATACATGACTAATGAATGAATGCTTTTAAGCTAACTTAAAGTACAACTACGATTTTCTCTAAAATGAGTTTATTTAAAGTCTTAAAAAGTAACATAAGTTAGCTTAGCTATTTCGGTGGCTAATGTAGCCTTTTCAATCTAGCCATAACGTCTAAGTAGGGTTTGAGAGGTTACATTTAGTGGTATCAGAGCCTTGGTTCAAAACCTCAGATTGAGTTTTTAAATCTACTTAAGTAAGTTAGAAATTTGGGGAAAACAAACCACAGAGAATTTTGAAAATGATATTCTACAAAGAAAATCAGGTCCGAGACTCCAATGCTGGTTGTCATAGAAAAGATGTTGTTAAGTTATAGGTAAACACTTGAGGTGTATTAGTGTAGACATAGAACTGAAATAGTTGGTATTTAATTTTTCTTTGAAATTGTAAGATAGGAAACTGAAAATTGACTGAAGTTAGCTAGTTATTATTTTTTCTGAAACTGTAGATCAAATTTAAGACCATAGGATACATAATTAACAACTGTAGAATGAGGAACTATGGAGCTCAGTGTCGAGCTACCCAATTTGAGTCATTTGCTTCTCAAGGAATTGTGCCTAACCCTAAGAAGACTGACATCGTGATTGCGCCTACTTCTAAAGGCGAAAACTAAGAGGCTGGGAATGATGCATTGCCTGTCCCAAGCGATATTAGGAGTTTTAGAAAATGTTTTCAAGATTATGGTTGAAAGGACTAATACGAATGGAGAGACTAAACGCTTAGAGTGCAAAAGAAAGGAAAAAAAATAAAGTTCAGAAAAGAAGAGTCTACTTCCACTGGACCAAATCCGTGACCTTTAAAATGGATCAGAGGATCCAGACCTCAACGAAAGGTTGTAATAGTTATTATTGGAGAAACTGTTAGATCAACTAAGGTTTCGATTTGTAGATATTATGGTCAGCGTCATCTAGTAGAGTTTTTGTTAAAATTGGAAATTGGGGGTAGAGGAATCTATTAGTAACGTTTCCTTAATTAGATATGCAAAATATATGTTGGGAATTTAAGGAGACGCATTGTCTGGAATTGTGTTGGAATCAGAGTTGCGCAGCGAAAGCTTGGTGGCCTGGTTTCAAGAAAAAGGGCTAACAGATTTTGTTACCAAAAAAAATTCAAGGATGAAATTTCCTTAAGGAGGGGAGAATTGTAACATCCCAAAAATCGGAGGTTAGTAGAATCGAGTTTGTGAATCGAGAGAAAGTGATCATGCCTTAATTTTTTAAATTATCTATGCATTTTTAGGAAATAAATAAGGTATTGGTTTGTTGGTTAAGTGTTAGTGTAACGTTTCTTGAAACCCAAGTTTAAATCCCTTATCTCGCATCTTTTTTATTATTTTGCAAATTTTACCTTAAACCCTAGTATGTGACATGCCTTGTTTTTTTTAAAATAAATATTTAAAATCATATCAAGAATGGTTATTGGTTTGATGGTTAAACATTAGTGAATTTATCCTTGAGATCCTAACTTCAATTCCATTCCCATGCAAATAATTTAATTTTTTTGACAAAACCTCTTGTTTTAATGTGTGGGTCATCCAAGCCTAGTTAGCCTAGGTATAAATATTAATTTTTAACTAATAATCAGCCTTTAATCCTCCTCCTCATTGCCCTAGTCGTTCATCTCCTCCTCTTCTTCTCTTTGATTTTAATTTTTTTCCTTTCCTCTATTGTTGTCGTCGCCTACACTTAGTTTTACAATCTCTTTCTTTTCTTTTTCTTTTTGCAGCAAGATTTGTTAACATATTCTCCACCATATTACTGTCATTTTTCCTCATTAAATTTTTCCCAAATATGAAACCTTGAACTCCAAGATCGATCCGGAACATTGCCAAGAAAGTGTCATTGTCGTTTCTCTCAACTAGCTTAGTAATGTCTCTTCTCTTTTCAATTTCTTAATTAATCTTGTCCATTAAAAACCTAAATTTCCAGATCTGAAATTTGGGGATTTAAAATAATTTCAAAGGTATTTTTCAATAATTTAATGAGGTCTCAAACCGTTTTAAAATTCAGCCCAAATTTTGGCCACCATGAGTGGTGGTGCGTGCGCCTATGTACAAAAAAGGAGGGTTGTTTTGTTTCTTGGTTCTTGCCTATATTTTTCCAGAATTAATTTAAGTTATTGAACCCTACTAATCATCTTTTAAACCCATTTAATTTAGGGAAAAATGTTCTTGATCAATTGGCCATTCAGATTCCACAAATCGTGAAGTGTAAGTGCAATAAAGGGTAACTAGTTTGTTATTTCGACATAGTTGTTGGGTAAAGGTTATGAATTGATTAAATGAAGGAGTTTAATCATTAATTAGATACTTATTTTTCATTATATTATTGAATTAGGTGCTAACCCAAACACCCCAAATCATCCGTAAAGGCGAAGAACGATTATACGTACGGTTTGCATCGATACAGTGTAAAGAATCTAACTAGTTTGGATTTGTAAAATAGTTATAATTCTAACGATTGGTTTGAACTCATAAGTGGGTGTTTGGGGGCTGGTTTAATGGTAAATTTATTGTATTTATATTTAATTTTGGTTTAGACCCAAACACCCCAAATCATCCGTAAAGGCGAAGAACGATTATACGTACGGTTTGTATCGATACAGTGTAAAGAATCTAACTAGTTTGGATTTGTAAAATAGTTATAATTCCAACGATTGGTTTGAACTCATAAGTGGGTGTTTGGGGGATGGTTTAATGGTAAATTTATTGTATTTATATTTAATTTTGGTTTAGGTTCGCCTAAGGAATTATTAAGGAAAATTGGAATATTCGCTAGTGTGCTAGGAGGAAGCGAAAAATAAGGTGTGGGTCTTAAACTCATAAAATTGTTTGAAAATGTTAAATATCATGTTATATTTGATAAATTAGCTAACTGATTAGATTGGCCTAATAGCCAAATTATTGATTTTGTGAGTGGCTGAACCAGGTATGTTTCGAGCCTTAAAAGATTGACATGTTGGCAAAATTGCTAGTTCGATAGTATGAATGTTTGATTGAGTTTGTAATTGAATATTTGAGTTATGAGATATGAGAATGTTTGATTGAATGATATAATGTATTGAGATATTAAGCTTATGTATGATTTAAAAGCATGATATATTTGTTATATTGTGTACTGAAAAGGGTACTATTTATGCACAATAAAAACCCGTAAAGTATGTGAAATTGAACGATATTGATTGATACCAACACAATGGTAATTTGAAAGATCGAAACACTATTTCTATTTACTAAAAGTATGTGATTATTAAGGACATGCTGAGGATGTCAAATGAATGTGAAAAGTATTGAGATATGATTATGTATGAGATTGTGTGACATATTGCATATGCATTGGGTTGAGATTTTGTGGTTGACAGAAGAGTTCCGTAGACTACCTGCAGCATATTAATTCTGCATTATTTGTAGTCAATGCGCTGCACCTGGAGTACCTAGGGGAATGGTAATTTTATCGCATATTATATGTTATTGGTGATTGTATCGCATTATTTGATATCCGATAGATTTTCTACAGCATTGATTATTCGGTGGTTTTACCACATCGAGCTAAGCTCATACTATTTTGGAGTTTGGCAGACGAGTTCTGGGGAACTCATGGTGTGTAGCAGATGATATGGGTAGGAACCTTTTTGCATTGCATCATATGCATGACATATTCAAGTGTTATTGATTTATGCTACTCATTATTTTTTGTTGTATTGAATGGTATCTAAATTAATGATTGTTACTTGAATGAATGATGACCTATGCTCATACACCATTGGACATCAATTTGATAATGGTTATGCAATGACATGAAGTTCCTATGACGGTTCTGTTTTCTTCTATTAATGCTAATATGTTTCACTATATTTGATGTTTTTTTCCGTTTAAATAATTATTCGACTCATACTGAGCTTTTCATAAGCTCACCCCCCAATAGTGTTTAACTTTTTAGATAAACCTCAACATTAGGACCGGACTTGGCATTCGGAGAATCAACTTGGACCTCAGATTATTATTATTATTTAATTAAGTATTATTAAGTCTTTATTGGTTTTGGCTCGTAATTTTTAATTATTTCTGGCCTGTGGCTTGATAACTTTTCTTTTGGGGATTTTTGCATGCATGGATTACTCAAGCATAATAACCGGATAATGCATGATATCGAGCTTAAGTAAAATTTGATTTTGTTCCCTAGTTTCTACTACATTGCAAAGGAACTGTTTTTGAAAAACAAATCGATAAGGCAACTAATTTTCCAAAATGACTTGAAAAATGGTTTTTCCGCTGTATTAGTTTAACTTCGAGTTTTTTTGTAAAGAAGAGCGATAAGCAAACAGTTTTCTAAAACAATAATGTCACCAATAAAATGAATCCTAAGCATACACGACCTAATGAATGAATTCTTTTAAGTTAATTCAAAGTACAACTACGGTTTTCTGTAAAATGAGTTTATTTAAAATCTTAAAAAGTAACGTAAGTTAGCTTTGCAATTTCGGTGACTAATGTAGCCTTCTCAATCTAGCCATAACGTCTAGGCCGGGTTTGGGAGGTTACATGTTAAATGTCATGTTGATTAATAATAACAAAATGAACCAATTGAGTTAAATTTCAAGTTCAGCTCAATGATAATTTATAATTTTTCTTTCTCTAAAAAGAAAAGCAAAAGGCTAGTTATATAGTGAGGTGAAGTTAAATATATAAATTTCACTGTCTGGATAAATACATGATTAATTAATAATGCAAAATCCTGGGTTCATATTGCAGCATTGCATATACGATAATGTAGCACAGTACAGGGCTTACAAATGATTGCTTTCTTAACAGTAGGACAGTAAATGTGGAAGTGGCTTCACTTAATGAAGCCCAATTATAAAAATATGCAAGGCATAACATCTTTGTCCAAGACCCTACAGACAGAGACAAAGTAAAAGCATGCAGTAATATTCCTTCAAATAATTCAGCCAAAGTCATATTTGATGGAATGGAACATCCAACACCGAGTACTGCCTCTTAGAATATACAATCAATAATCAATTTAGGAAAGTAAACATCAATAGAGGTAAATTTGGATAAGAAAAGAGAAGAAACAAGAATGAGTAGAAGAAAAGAACATATAAAACAACAAGAGAACAAAAGAAATTGACAGAATGAGTATGGTTTCTTTTCTTGATTAATCAACTCAACTTCTTCACTAATATTAATGCGTGTTTATACACAACATACATGATAGCTGATGGCTGTCATTAGTTGATGTTGGTATTGGTGTGTGGGGATAAAACTAGTGAGAAATTAATCGAAGGTTTCAAGGCATGTAATTGCCGAGGGGCGAAGCCAGAATACTTTTTTAGGGGAGCCGAAGTTAAATTGTAATTTTTACAATAGTAAAAATACAGTTTCATGATTTTAATAGCCTATATCTTTATAATTTTTAAAAGATTAAATCAAAATTTTATCATTTTTAGAGGGGCCAAAAGTGTAAATTTACCTTTATTAATTTAAAATTTTGAAAATTTTAAAAGACCTAAATGAAATAGGAGGCGATTGAACAATTCCTAACTATGAGCATGCAAAAGGAGTCTACATAACTAACTGCTAAAAGCTATATTACGACAATGCATAAAGTGAATGAAACCTATATAATCTCATTTTTATACCCCTAAAATTTTACATTTTATTTAATTTAGTCTCAAAATTCAAAATAGCCAAACTTCTAATTTTGAGCCTCAATTTAAAAATCGATTTCACATATATCCATTACACGGTCTCCAGACATGGCCGTGTGGCCCAACACGGGCCAACTACATGCCCATGTCATTTATAAACTAGGGTTTTGAATCTTTTTTTTAACTTTTGTCTTTTTCGTCCAACCCCAGCCATCGCTACCCCCGATCTCCTCAAAACCCCGACGCCGTCGATCTTCGTTTGACCCCGCCACTAGTCGTCCCTATCTTCTCCCCTTTCTCATCACTGATCACCCCAGCCTTGACACTACCTCTGATTAACCATAGTTCTTTTCGCACCGCTGTTCAACATCCATTTCAATGTGTTCTCCTCCACTCCTTTTCCGTTCATCCACTGGTCTTCTCCCCCATCTCATTTCACCGTCGCTGTTCATTTCTTGTGCCGACCATAACCCCATTTCTGTCTTTGTTCTCACCAGCCATTCACCTTACCCACCACCCTCCACCTCCGCCGACGACTACCCAAAACCCCACCGCTTGGTCCATTACCTTTTTCTTTTTCTTATTTATTATTTATTTTTATTATATTTAATTATTTAATTATTATTTTTATTATTATATTTAGTTATTATTTATTAGGCTTTATTTTATTTTTATTCTTATTGTGTTACTATTGTTTGTATCATGTTATGTATTGCTTACATTAATATTAGATTCGTTGTTCAGTCTTTTGGTTTACATTTTAGCTTGGATTTGGTATTCGTTGTGCGGTTTATTAGACTGTGAATATTGTGCTGATATTTAGATATTATATTTTATTGGACTGTGACCACTCACCACCGATACCTCACCTTTTACCATCCACCCCATGAGGAAAGGTATTAACACCTGAAAGATAGAGCACCGGGTTTGGGTCGATGCATTGATTAAGTCACCCTTCAAACTGTGGGTCTATTTGTATTGGTTCATACTTTACTAAACGCGACTATATGGGAGCAATTCTTCGCGATCGTGGAGCTGACATATGCTGAGCTTACATTGGAGTTTTACTTAACATTTTTTCTACAACTAGTGCTTTTGTCGGGGGCTGAGCCTCGAGCTATATCATTTCGCCCCAGATGTATCACTCAGCATTTCAGTATTGCGGGTTTTGGTGTCGCCCTTGGCCTATACTCTGATGATTTATTAGCAATGACCGAGCTCTCCTCCCTCTCACGACACATCCATTATTTGGCCTCTCTCTGATGGTTGGAGATCATTGAAGCTGTCATTCCATATAACTAGAGTCAGTCCAAAGCTCAGTGCATTCCTCCAACCTTGTGATACATTCACGCTATCCTAGCTCATACCTTGACTCGATGGAATGAGAGTACGACCCTTGTGGGAACTTTAGATGCCTACTTCTTATGGAGCATGCGCAGGCAACATCCGATTAATTTAGCCCACTTCGTAGCCCAATGTTATTGTAACTAGAGTGAGCGATCACGAAGATGACCTCTTTGTATGGGCCCATATGTCACACGCTTGGCTCGTCACTTCGGCCTCCTCAAGACACTTAAGCAAATTGGTACTCTTACTTTGGTTGGGATATGACACCACAAGGTTTGGATATTATGAAACACATGAGGATGATCGCTCGTCAGCTTGGGCCTTTTAGTGATCAGTATGTGTTGCTACGAGCGACTCAACAGCATGAGGATGATGAGCACCTTGACAATTATCCCCCACCACCAGCACCACCGTAATCTATTCCCACTCCTCTACCTCCCTCTACTGTTGCACCTATGTATTCGATCACACTCGACGATATTTATTGTACTCAACAACAACAGTCAGCAAGGCTCGATACCATTAAGGTGTATTTGTAGAGGGTTTGTCAGCATTTCCATAACTCTCCACCCGATCATGCGCCTTACGATCCCGACACTCCGTACGATGCCGATCCATGACATGATTTCTTTTTCTGTTTATTTATTATAATTTTTATTTTTGGTTGAACTTTTATTTTTGTTTTTATTTTTTTTATTTGTGAGACTTTTTAATTTTATTTGTATTTTGAACTATGTTGTTATTTTTATTATTTTGATGGTTGTTATTACTCGAGTTTGTAATATCTTTCTCTTCTTATTTATTTGTGTTTATCTTCTTATTAGTTTGCTCAGAAATATGCACTACATTTAGATTTCTCATAATTTCAGTTTTCACTATTCTGGCAATTTCATCCAAATTCAGGGCAGTTTAAGTTCTCCCCTTCTCTTTTGATATTGTGCTTCTTTTATGCTTATATCTGTTTGTACATTGAGGATAATGTACATATTAAGTGTGAGGAGGTTGTTTATATTCTTATGTGATAAAATCCCTGAATTATTTGTTGTGTTTAATTAATTTTCTCATACCCTCTATCAGAGTGAATTTTTTCTATTTGGAATTTTTATTGATGTTGTTTTGGATTAATTTGTGAATTTTAATAAAGTACTTTATAAACTCTTTGGGTTTATTTTTGGACATTGGACTTTGTATTGTTTTTGGTTATTTATAATTTTGGTACAATAACTATTGTGAATGCATAAACGATGAATTTTTAAACATATTAGTCACTAGTTTTAGAATTTAAAATGTTTACCCATTTTTAAATAATATAAAATATTATGTTTTCTAAATTATTATTAAGTCCGCTGAAAATTGTTTACATATATACTTTTTGTAAGTAATGTTTTTAAATTTATATTGCACGTTTCCTTCTTAAAATGTTTAAAAACGATAAATTGATTTATCTTAAAAAATTTTGCTCAAATTAATCATGTATGACTAAATGTTTTTCAATGTTAATAATTTATTCTGAAGTAATAATTTTTTTTTCATAAAAACGATTTAAACATAATTGTTTTAAATAGAAAAATCTTTTCTACAGAATTAATGTGACTTCTGAAATTTGGCTATAACATCTAGGCCAGGTTTAGGGGGTTACAACCTAACCTAAAAACTATAAACCCTAAAGAAACTATTCAATCACCAAAAAATTTAAAAATAAAGACTTATAAAGTTGTATTTATAGCCTATTAATATTTAACCTAGCATTAACCATTTTGCCCTTAAGTAAAAAAGAAGACATAAGCTTGTTTAGACAAAAAATTGCCCCTGCAGTTTTTCTTCACTCGTCGGGCTTGGGTGTCGTAATACCCACAACAGTCTTCAGATTGGGAGTCTTAGGTGCCTCGGTATCGCGATACCACTGTAGATGGCCTCTATTCTTCTTATTTCAGCACTGTCAAGGGTATCACGACTTTCATGCTTCGATAACGCGATACCCCTTTCTAAGTGATGTTTTCTTCACGTTTGGGCCACCATCGACCCCCTATAAAACTCAATCAACTTGTTAGGTTCCCCATGGCACAACTAGCCAATTTGGGCCTAAAAATGAATTAAAACTAATAAAAACAATTTATTAATGACAAAACTAAAAATCAACAAAAAAAACCTATAAAAACACTTAAATTGCTTGAGAATAAGCTCTTTAAGTGTACCGGAGAGCCTAATTTGACATATAAAATTACGACATATCACTAAGCAAATATAATGCTTATCCTACTATGTTTTCCTACCTTGTAGTTGTCTTTTTGCAGAATGTGAAGATCAGATCAACTCAAAGCTCACACTATCCAACTTCAGTTTTGATAGATTTTTTGATCATTTTAAACTCAATTACGTGGCATGTAAATAGGGTTTTATACGATTAAGTGTTGATATTGGAAGTTGGTGAAATGGTCACTAAATAATTACTTGTTTTGAATGTGTTTATAAATTGTAAATAGGTTTGATATGTCAAAGTGTATACCTTGTTGGATAAGAAGAATGGTGTATATATGTGATGTTGTTTTGAATGGTTTGATGATATGCATATAGGATTTTCATTATAAATATGTTTACTTGTAGGTTCATGGAATTAAACCAAGAATGAAATTTGTTTTGGATGACTTGGTATGTGAAATGGTAAATAGGTATATGACACTTGGAAATGGTATGCTTTGGTGCATAACATGAATAACTTGAAATGTTTTGGAAATACTTGATTTGTGATGGTGTCATTGCGGCATATTGTTTACTGATTTAGGAAGTTGGTATATATATGTTTTGGCTTGTTTTGGATTATTTTGAGCAGGTTACCAATTGACCAAATTATATTTGAAGTTGTCTTTTTAGGATGGAAATTGAAGCATGTACCTAATGACTTATTTATGTACCACACAGTCTATACACATGGGTTGGTGACATGGTCGTGTGTCAACTGGAGAATAAGAAGAATTAGTAGCACACAGTTTTCGATTTTCACACGGGCTGGCCATACGCCGTGTGAGTATTTTAATTTTGGTTATTAGTTTTCACAGGATTTTAGCTTGTTACACGGTCCAGCCACACGACCGTGTGACATTTGATAGAAAATTTATGTTTTTAACCAACACAGTTTCAATGAGTTACATGGCCTAGATACACACCCGTGTAACTCCAATTCCACATAGTCACTGTTTGTAACACTACCTAGGCACACGGTCATGCGACCCTAACTTTGAAAAATTGTTTTACTTTTTGAAAAGCTTTCAATATGATCCTTGTTTATAATCGGGTTAACTTTAGAGCTTTTGTAAGTTCGATTGTGACTCGAATTAGTTTGTAAATCATTATTTGAGTGTATGTATAAGATAATTTAAATGTTTAAATGAGTTTTTTATTTAAGAAATCACATGAAATGTTCCATTATTTGCTGTAGCATCCTATAACATAGGTGGATTAAGGCTTGATTAATCTAATTTAATTAACCTAATCATGATTTAATTAACTTAAACTAACCATTAAGCATGTTTAGTGGAATCATTCATCATCATCCACTAATTCGCAAAGTAAAATGGTTTAATTACTATTTTAGACCTTTGGCTAATTGCAATTTAAATCCCTAAACCTTTGACCAATTAATAACTTATAGCAATTGGACTTTTACAACTCAGTCCCTAAGCCTTAATTAACCATTTAACTGAAAAATTGATGGACCAAACATCAATATTATTTTAGATCAACTTATTAGATATTTATATTTATTATTTACGAACTCGATTTATAGGAATAGGGTTCCAAAACTGCCTTTTTCGATACCATTGAAAATCAGGTTGTTATAATGACTAGAGGAGGGAGATGCTGAGCTGATACCTGTTGTTGGATTTATATATTTTTCTTTATTTTAGTATTTTGGATTGACTAATATTTTTTTATGAACTTGAACTTTTGGGCAATTTTTGGATGGTTGGATTACTTTTATTGATACATGATTTTCTTATTCACTTCATACTTAGTTATGGTTATAATATTTTGATTATTGATGCTAATTTGAGAAAAAAACATTGATGGTTAATTTGTTTAATTATGTTTTAAATTAAGTAAGTTGAACTAAGGGAATTGTGTTGAGGTAGAGTTGTGGTTGTGTATTGATTAACTTTCAGCCTTGTTTAGTTTTTTTTTTAATTCAAAAGGGGAAGATTGTTGAGGCAAGTGTCCGATGTTGCTGTCATAACATTTCCTACATAAGAGTACAGGGGCCTAGTAAACAAATCTATACACCGAGGGACTAAATTACTTAGAGTCGCCACTAACCAACTAAGGCTAGGTTGGTTAGCCACCGATCGTCTAAAAATCTAGAATTAATACTACGGAAAAATCCTAAAAATCTAGACTCGATCTCATCACCAAATTTCGAGTTCGAGAGTACGGTTACGTGTGGGGAAGGTTATAACACCCCCACAACGCCTATTTATGGATAGTCCTACAGGGTCTTAAGAGCTAGATATTTTTTATTTAAGCATATTAATGTCTTAATCAAAGCTAAAATCTTATGGAAATCTTAAATAAAAACTTTAAAGGAAACGCCTCTAGTTTACTTGTAGCTCGATTAAGATGTATTCACCAAATTTATCTAATTTGAAACTTAAATTAGAGATTTTTTACTTTTAACGGGAACCCTAAAGGATACCTAAATAATTCTAGTAAAATACCTCAATTCCTAAAATTAATTCTATTTTAGAATTCTAAATAATAAAAAACCTAGAAATTACCAATGAATTAAGAGAAATATTAAAATACATCTACAACTTATTCAATCTTTTATTATTATTATTATTATTATTATTATTATTATTTTTATAATAAAATATTTAATTAATAATTTTTTACCTATCAAGATCTTACGAAAGTATCTTATGTCGAGTTTATGATTTATCTTACTTTAAAATTCTTGATCTAAGATTTCATCAAAATCCTAAAATAATAAATCTTAAATAACATTTATTAGCTTTCTTAAAAAAGTTTCTAAAATAAAATACTTAGAAAGACCTACTCATGATTTACAATTCACCTAAAAAATCTTTAGTTTTATTCTTGAATAAAGTCCTAAAAAATATTTACATATTAACTTAAGATTCTAATCCTAGACGATATTTAAAACTAATTTAAAACCCTAAAAAAATCTTACATAGTATTTATAATTTTTCTAAGGTAAATGGTATATGAGATCTTAATGACTAACCTAAATCCAAATGTAAAAACCTTATGGTTTCATTAAAATATAACACCTACTTAACTAACTTCATATCAACAATTATAGGATGAAAAAATTACCTAAAGTGCCCTCTTTTAAAATGAATAGTAATAAAATAGGAAAATTAATTCAATTGGCTAAAGTTAATGAAAAGTTAAAACTATTTCAAAATGGCAATAATAAAAAGAAAAATTAAATAAATGAAATAAATAAGACATTAACATAATGGTAATAATGATAATAACAATAATACACTTTATTCATAATACAATAAAAGAATCAAGGTAACATAAATAAATAATATTAAAATGTATGAAAGGGGAATGTGTAAAAAAAATATAAATAGACATGAAAATAAATAAAGCGAAATAAGAATAAATAAAAATTATACAAGTGTGAATAAATATAAAATATTAAAATAAAGTGCATAATTAACATTAAATTTATAATGTATAAATGCAAGTGAAATGGAAGATATAAGTGTAAATTATTTATTAAAGATGGAAACAAAATGACATAACTTGATTTTAGGACTAAAAGATAAAAAATGTGGAAGACAGAGGACTGGTGTAGCAATTAATTTTCCTTTAATTTTTAAATTCCAAATTAAATCGAATGTTTAAATAAATAAAAGGGTTATGGGTGTAAATAGGTCAGAGAGTGAGGGCGGTGCTGCAAGAAAGGGGTATTTTTTGTAAATTTAAAAAGTAAGGGGGTGAGAATAAATTAACCATTTTTGGCACCTAGAAATGAAAAAAAGCTATTTATTCTTTCATTTTAACCTCATTGTTTTTCAAAAAAAACTTCTTCCTCTTCCTCTTCCTCTTCCAACTTCTATGTTGGTCATGGCTCCACCACTGGAGAGAATCTAAACTTTCTCATTTTAAAAAAAAAAACATTATTTTTCTTAAATATTAAAGCTTTTATTTGTAGTTAAAAAAAATCAAAACTTTGTTTTAAAAATTTAAATTTTCCTTTAAAATAACTAAAAAAATAGATTTTTATTTTTCAAAATCTAAACTTTCTCCTTTAAAAAAAACATTGTTTTTCTTAAAGATTAAAGCTTTTACTTTGAGATAGTTGAAAAAAAATCAAAACTTTGTTTTAAAATTTTTAACTTTCCTTTAAAATAACTAAAAAATATATATTTTTATTTCTTCAAAATCTAAACTTTCTCCCTTTTTTTAAAAAAAAGCACTATTTTTCCCAAAATCAAGCTTTTTTTTTAAAAAAAAGATAGCTTTATTTTAGCAAAAGGAGGGAAAAACGAGATTTTTTTAGGCTTCTAGGGGTGGAGGACCGATGGTCCGGTGATGTCCCCTTCATCGGAACCCAAATTTTGATTCCTCATGACATGCCTATGGCCAAAAATAAAGATAGAAGAAAAGAATAAAAAAAAGAAATAGAATGCTTGTAGATGTTGTGTTTTTTTTTTACATTTTTTTAAGAACAAAAAGAATTAAAAGTCTCCTCTTTTTCATTTCATTTCATGTTTATATATTGTTTTTTAATATTACTTATTTGTAAAAAGTGATAATAATAGTATTTAATAATAGTAATAGTAGTGATGATACTAATAATAATTTGGGCCTTTGAAAAATCCAAAAAGGAAATAAGAAAAAAAGAAAAGAAAAATAAAGGTCTCAAATAGACCAAAACCGGGTGGACTTTGAAAAGCCCAAAAGAGAACAAAATTTAAATGGGCCCCCAATCGAGCTCGGACAAAAACGGGTGTCTACAGTTGCTACAATGTGTCAATGGAAGTGCCCACTTCCACCACCACTGCGATAGATAGCACCTTCCCAGGTTTGGAAGATTCACATCTTATTGGAACATTATCTTTGGACAATGTTGATATCGTGGGATTATTCAAGTCCAAAAATAAAGATCAATTCACTTGAAAAAACATATTCTGAGGATCAAATTGGATTGATTGTACCAAATCCCTTGGATCGAGGATGTTAAATCGAGACTAATCTTGAATACTTGCCTTTCAACAATCCACATTACTTTGGTTATTATTATATTATATTTGACTATTTTATCAGTTGTTTGGAAGGGATTGTGATTGATTTTTAGTATGCCAGCAAATCTTGAAAATATTTATACATTTGAAAAACTTGTATAGGTTTAAGTATTGAATATTGAAAGCACTTATAAGTTCGTTGAGGAACGTTATTAAGTATTAAATATTGAAAGCACTTATAAGTTCGTTGAGGAACGTTATTTGTGAGAGTGCATTTAAGACTGTAGAACCTCTTGTTGTTGGTTTTACAAACTAAGTTCTCAAGGGAGAATTTAGTAGCGAGAGACTTAATTTTTTATGTAAAAAAAGTGAGAATTTTTCATGGGGTGTGCTATTACTAAAATTATTGGTTATATTAAGTTCAAAGATAGTTGATTCATCTCATTGAGCTACTATAGACTTAGGAACTGAATATTCAAATATATTTTATAAAGAATTGTTGCAGAGGTTCTTTATAGAATTTGATACTATTGCTATGCTCTGTTTAAAGTTCAATGGACTATTTTTCGTTAGTACAAAATGTGTTGGAACATTTTCAAATATTTATAGTATCCCAATAACTATAAATAAATGGGTGTAATTAATCAAAAGATAAATCTTTTGGTCATTGGTCAAAAGTTATATCATTTAATTTTTTAAAAAGAATTATAACTATTCAAAAAATATTATTTGAATAGTTACAAAATTAAATGAATAATTATTATTTATTTATTCATAACGACACCTATTGAAAGATATCTCTATGAAGAGACATGAAAATTCCTATAAATAGGAATGAGATTTCATTTGGAAAGATATCAACAAATTCTAATATTATTTCTTTCCTTCCTTCATTTTCTAATATTATTAGATTATTCTATAAAATACTGCAGAAATCCTTTTGTAGAAATTGAGTTTTTTGTTATACATTACTCAGTGCATAGTGGATTATTCTCGTCAGTGCAAAACGCAAATAGTCATTGGCTTCATTGTATCCTCGAGGTTAATATGCTTGGAACTCATTTGCATACAGAAAGTAGGTGGGGGTGAATATAACCTTAAAGATAGTGGTTTGATACACGCCTTGGAGCCTGTCCTATTTCTTCTTTTTTTGTTCGAGTTTCGATCGTGTGTTCGAGATTTTCCTTACCGGAGTTTTGAACTAACAATTTTAAGGTTATATTTCATGATGACTACCACAACACATGAATGTGGAACACTAAGGGAGTTGGCTTCCAACTTTGTTAAACTTGATCGGTTTGATGGTGGCAATTTTTGACGATAGTAGAAAAAGATGCACTTCTTATTATCAACTTAGAAGATTGCTTATGTTATGGAACAATTTCGTGATATTGAAAAGATGCTGAATCAATTTAAGCAATATGATATGAAAATGGATGAAATGATTGTGGTGTCATCCATAATAAACAAACTTCCTCCATCTTGGAAAGACTTTAAAAGAAGTCTAAAACATAAGAAAGAGGAATATCTCTTGAGGCTTTGACAAATCATCTTCGTATTGAAGAAGAGTATCGAAAACAAGATCAGAACCTAAATTCTGAAAATGCCAAAGTACATGTTACAGAGGAAGTACAGACTACTAAACCATTCAAGAGAAAGTTCAAACAGACTGATAGAGCACCTAAGTTCAAAAAGAAACAAAAGGGCTCATGCTATCATTGTGGAAATCCGGGACATTTCAAGAATGAATGTCGATTTTTAAAGAAGAAATCATCTTCTAAGGCTGATAATAATGAAAAGTTAGTTGCAATGATATCTAAAATTAATATGGCACAAGATGATAATACATGGTGGATTGATACCGGAGCAACCGAACATGTGTGCAAAAACAAAAGCATGTTCACAAAGTTCACACAATGTGAAAATGACAATGTCTTGTACATGGGAAATTCTTCCACCACAGCAATCAAAGGCAAAGGTTCTGTTGAACTACAATTCACTTCTGGAAAGGTTTTAACCTTAAATGATGTATATTATGTACCAGAAGTTAGAAAGAATTTAGTGTCTGGAAGTCTGTCGAATAAGTTTGGTTTCAAACTTGTTTTTCAGGCATATAAGTTTATTTTGTCTAAGAGAGGAATTTTTGTGGGGAAAGGGTATATGTATGAGAGCATGTTCAAACTCAATATTATTAATAAGAATAAAAATACTATTTCTGCTTATATGGTTGAATCTTTTTGTTTGTGGCATTATAGATTAGGTCATTTGAATTATAGAAAATTGAATGACATGTATAAATTAGATTTAATTCCTGTTTTTAATAATAATATTGAAAAATGCAATACATGCAATACATGTATTTTGACTAAAATTTAGTAGGTACACAAGTAATCCAAGTAGTTTTCATTGACAAGCTTTGAATAGAGTACTTAGGTACTTAAAGAAAACTATTAATTATGGATTGTGTTGTAATGGATATCCTCCAGTTTTAAAAGAGTATTCGGATGCTAGTTGGATTACAAGTTTGGAAGATCATGCATCTACTAGTGGATGGATCTTCATTCTTGGTGGAGGAGTCATTTCTTAGGGTTCCAAGAAACAAACATGTATTACTGATTCCACCATGGTAGCAGAATTTATTGCATTAGCCGCTGTATCTAAAGAAGCAGAATGGTTAAGAAATTTGCTTTATGATGTACCTTTATGGCCTAAGCCAATTTCACCTATTTCTATCCGTTGTGATAGTGAAGCTACTCTAGCAAAAGCATATAACCAAGTATATAATGGAAAGTTTAGACACATTGGATTAAGACATAGTTATGTCCGACAATTAATCTCTGATGAAGTGATCACTATTAATTATGTGAGGTCAAGTGAAAATTTGGTAGATCCTTTGACAAAAAGTCTTGCTAGAGATTTAGTAAAAATGACCTCAAAAGGGATGGGACTCAAGCCTATTAATTAGAGTCACCCATGATGGAAACTCGACTCAACGCTTGGTATAACACCAAGTTTTGAGTTCAATGAGACAAAGTACATCATTAGTATGTGACTGTTAGCACTATAAATAAATCCATCCTAAAATTAAAGTGCTAGGTACCCGTAATGATAAGGGAAGGATGAGTAATGTACTCTTAATGGACCCATAACATAAATATGTTAGAGTGTTATAATTACGGGAACACTTTTGATGGGATCTACCTATGTGAGTGGAAGTGTGGCCGCTTTCTAGGAGCTTAAGGGCTTGGCTCTGACAGCACTCATGAAAAGAATACATAGACAAATGGCCATAATAGTGTCCCTAGATACTATGCATTGACCGATGTTGAAATCATTGTGTGAGATGTGTTCAGTTAATCAAATGGAATAGTTGGTTCAAAGCTTAGTCTACCATGCAATTTCGATTAACTTTAACATGTTTTCACTAAGTGAAGGTTCAATCGTAAGACACCTTTATTTATGCAAATTGATTTCCAAGAATATCAAAATCTAAGTATTTTGAAAATGGGGGAGATTGTTGGAACATTTTCAAATATTTATAGTATCCCAATAACTATAAATGAATGGATGTAATTAATCAAAAGATAAATCTTTTGGTCATTGGTCAAAAGTTATATCATTTGATTTTTTAAAAAGAATTATAACTATTCAAAAAATATTATTTGAATAGTTACAAAATTAAATGAACAATTATTATTTATTTATTCATAAAGACACCTATTGAAAGATGTCTCTATGAAGAGACATGAAAATTCCTATAAATAGGAATGAGATTTCATTTGGAAAGATATCAACAAATTCTAATATTCTTTCTTTCCTTCCTTCATTTTTTAATATTATTAGATTATTCTATAAAATACTGCAGAAATCCTTTTGTAGAAATTGAGTTTTTTGTTATATATTACTCACTGCATAGTGAACTATTCTCGTCAGTGCAAAACGCAAATAGTCATTGGCTTCATTGTATCCTCGAGGTTAATTTGCTTGGAACTCATTTGCACACCGAAGGTAGGTGGGGGCGAATATAACCTTAAAAATAGTGGCTTGATACACGCCTTGGAGCTTGTCCTATTTCTTCTTTTTCTGTTCGAGTTTCGATCGTGTGTTCGAAATTTTTCTTACCGGAGTTTTGAACTTACAAAATGTAGACAATCATTGAGTTTTATTGCATCCTCGAAATTCATTTGTTTGGAACTCTTTTGCATACTAAAATATAGGTAGGGGTGAATAGAAACTTAAAGACAGTGAAATGATTTCAAGCCTTGAAGCTTTAAGTTAATTTATCATAAATTTATTTTATCAAACGCACCAACACAAGAATGAGTTGAAGAAGAGAAGATATAAAGCAAAAAAAAGAAGAAGGGAAATTGAGAGAATGAGTACGGTTTCTTTTCCTGATTAACCAACTCAACTTTTTCAGTATTTATACACAACATATATGATAGCCGATGGCTGTCATTAACTGATATAATAGAGTAACTACTACTAATTAACAAATTGGCTGACTTTTACAACTGCTAACTATAATCTGTTATACATTCTTCTGATACTGCCCACCTGGTTGCCACACGTACTCATTTGCATACTATGTAAGCTCAAGACACATGAGGACTCAAGATGGCAGTCAATGGCAGGTCATGAACATGGGTATTCTCCTAATGATTTCATATCTGCACGACTTCATTAAAAAAATGGTCAGTTGTCACTGAGATTAAAGGGGAAAAAGAGAATCTAAAACATGAAACTTTGCAATTCCTTGGGTTCGGAGTAGTTGTAGATAGTTTGTATTTGTTTTTCTTTCCTCCAATCTTCTTAGCTACTGGATGAAACATAAGCAAACACTTAATTGTCCTCACTTGCATTCTCTAAACAAACTTACTTAACAAAGGATTTTGAGTCAAGTGGGAAGGAGGAGGTTGCTTTGATAGGGATGAATAGCACAGTGCTCCAACCTTAGTTTATTAATATCAATGAATTACAACTTTATTATTCTATGATTCCACGGTTTTAATTAGGAATAGAAAATTAAGTGTTCAATTTTTCTCGTTTGGAATTTGACCTTACTCCAAAATAATTTTCCCTTCAATTCAACTCCACTCTATAATCGAGGCTAAATATAAATTATAATTACCAAATATTGGATCTTAGACCAAAAAGAATAGCTGATGAAGATGTACAAGTAACCCAAATTGAAGCCCAAAATGTAAAAGAACAAGAACAAGGGAAAAAAAAATAGTACTAGATATTGGGCTCCGATCACTGCTTTCCTTCTCTTTATTTTGTTAAATACATTATGGTATACTTGTTCATGGTGGACTTGAAATATTTTTAAAAAAATTTAAAATTATAACCGTTCGGTATAATAGCCATTTTTAAAGGGAGTAACAAGATTACAAACAGTTTATGGTCAACATTTTCATATTTAGTAATCTCAGCTTTTATGTATATTCCCATGTGGATGGCATAAATCCTGGGAATGATTGATGATGGTAAAGGAAGCAATGGAGAAAAAAAGGTTGGTGAAGTTTGTTTTGTTTGCATCATTTGTGCCTGAATTTTGCAGTCCCTTGAGAAAAGGATGCCTTTTGTTTCAAATTTCAGTTTCTTGTTTTGTCTCTTTGCCTCATCATCAGCATACGCTGTTTGTTTCACCATCATATATTCATGCCGCCTGTATGTTCCTCCATATCATAAAGCATTTATCTCATACTTCTGTAATGATTTTATCCACTAAGGCAAACCTTAAAATAAGGATGGAATTACCACTGAATTGATGCAGTTAATGATAAACATGATTCCCATTTTACCACTATGCATAAATCATATCATATAATATGAAAACCTGGCTTTGAAAGTCCATTTCAGCACCCTTTATGATCTAGCTGTGGTTCAAAACCAATAGACAATGAAGGAGAGTTGGGAGTGTTTAATAGTTTTAGAAGAAAAGTGAAGGGAAAAACAGTAGAGAAGGCTGCATGCATATAATTATAATTTTATTATTTTGTTTCAACTTATGGAAAGGGTGGGGACTCGGGAGAGAAAGGGGACATGGAACAGACTGATGCAGAGATCTATGGACTGTCACCTTTCTCTTTACCTCTAAATGGCCCTCTCAGTTATCTTGGAGCACTTCCACATTAAGGTGGAAACCTTTTTCAGGGCCTTTTTTTTTTCTAAAACTTCATATGGCTCCTACTCCAAGAAAGTCAATGAATGGGGGTGGAACGGTCTCATAGTGGCTGCTGGTTGCTGCTTTGGTACCTGGCACTGATGATGAAGGTTCACTGCCTGATATTTGAGCTGTTGGTGCTGTGGAATCTGTGAGACCTTGGGAGCTGAGGAACTCTGACTGTTGCATTGCCATTATGTATGATGGATGGTGATGCTGGTGGGGATAGAAACCAGAGATTTGGGGTTCATCAATGGGCCTATCCCAAGATCTGGTCTGGCTGAAAATACCCATCATGTCATTGCTCTTAACACCTGTTCCAAATGTTTTAAAAACACCACCAGTTACAATGTAGAGAAACTAGCAAATTAACAATGACTAAACGTGAATGTAGTGTAAAAAAACATGTAGAGGAGTGGATTGGTTTGGGTTTAAACTTGGAAGCAGGAAAAAGGTAAAGGAAAACCGTTACATCAGTCAATGTCTATAAAGCAAATGAATAATTAAAACACAAAAATCATCAAAGTGTTTCTCAACTATGAAATTCGAGGTTAGGTTTCCATAAAGGAAACCAATGAGGAAACAGCACAAAAACCCAAATACACAAAAGAACTGCATAATGAACATTGAAAATAAGCTTTGGCGGTAAAAAGGAGTATATAGGGAGTTTACAAAGAGACCCACCAGGGATGAAATCAAAAGGTGGCTGTTGTGCAATGAACCCTTTGCGAGGGACCTCGCTGCTTGAGTCGGGTGAAACATTAGAACCACCGTTAACCCCAGCATTAGCACCATTGAAGGTTCCAAACTGGTAATGGGAGATAGTGCCAAGTCTTCTATTGGGGATGTTGAGACAGTATGGGGGTGGTTCAGCTTTTGTGGCTGCATCTCTGCAGACAAAATTTGGAGTTTCTTCCATTTTTCTATAAACAGATTGGCTCAGTTTCCTCCTCCTATAGGCAGTCGATTGTTCTCTATACTTCCTTGCCATAATCACATGCCAATGGTTCTTGACAGCATTATCAGTCCTTCCAGGGAACAGCCTAGCTATCATTGCCCACTTGTTACCATAAAGTCTATGAGCTTGCATTAGCCTCTCTTCTTCTTCTTCAGTAAATGCTCTTCTATTGATCCTAGGGTCCAATTGATTAAACCATCTTAGCCTGCAGCTCTTACCTTCAAGCACAATCAAACAAAAGTCATATTAAGTGGTAGAAGCCTTGTTAGTGAACTAAAGAATAAAATAACACTGCTTTTGCCATTTCTTGACCATTAACTTACCTGATCTTCCTTCCAACTTCTCTGCTATAAGGTTCCAGTTTTGAGGGCCATAAAGAGCTACAAGTTCCTTGAGCTTAGTATCTTCTGCAGGCCTCCAGTGGCCTCTGGCACAAAGCTTTGACTGACCACTATCTGTTTCCTTGCCACTTACGGTATTATCATTGGGGTTCTCTTCATTTAAGATGGCATTGAGATTAATGGTCCTACTATCATCTCCAAACCCATCACTGCAATCAGAGCTTTGACCTTCCACAACCTCAGAGCTATGGTTTTCCTCAAAGCTCCTTGTTTTGCAGTTCCCCATGAAATGAAAACCCCAAGAAGCTCTTTCATTTTCCATCTCTGGGACCTTACAACCATAACTGTCCTGCGTGGAAGAAACACTTGAGCCTAGAATACTGTAGTTTTGACCGAGAGAAAGGGAACCCATGTCTGGGTAAACCATCCCCATTGAAGAACCAAGAGAAGATGAAGAAGAAGAGGGAATAGTGGTTGAGTAGCAGCCTGGTCTATTCATGTTGAATGGTGCTGGTGCTGGTGCATATATATAACACACTTGTTAACCATGCTTCATTTCCTCTTCTGACAAATGCTGTTATACAATTGTTACAAAGTCATGTTCATGCACAGATGATTTTCAAAAACAAGTTTGACAAACAGTGAGGACTGGAAAAGTGAAGTTATGCAGCAGCTGGGAGAAAAAGAAAAGGATTAAAACTTGAAACAGCAAAAACAGCTAGGGATATGTGTGTAAGGGAGAAAACCTACAAAGGAATGGACTAAAAAAAGTGATTGAAGTAGTTCAGCTAGTTCCTATTATTAAATTTTTAATGTCACCAACATCATTCACACGTGTGTAAGCTCCCTTTTTCTCTCTCACTGATGGGCATGAGGGTTCTTAGGCTGTCCCTCTCTATAATGACAAGAAAGACTCATAATGTGATGTGTGTAAGCTTGGGGTGGTGCAGGTCTTAGACACCTTTCTTTTCAAGGCAGAAATTTTGAGAGCTTGACAAAACAGGCCCCTATCAACACACTAGTAAATAAACCTAGCTCTTTCCATCTCCATCAAATATCAGTCCCTATACAACTTTTTTTTTTTTTAACTTGAGGATTAGGTTTAACCTAGGGTTCAGTTAACCACCTGAAGTTGACCCAACAAGTAACCACCCCCCCCCCGAACCAAGAATTTACCGTATTCATCATGTCCCTTCCTTCCCAACTAACAGTACAAAATGGCTCATCCTTGTCTCTTTCATCTAGGCTTATCTCTCTTATCTCCGTTATTAGAAACAAAGATTCTACTAATAGTTATAGACACAAATATAAAAAGGGTATTTATTCTTTTCCCTTGATCTTTTTGCCATCGTAATTAATCACTAATTTAATATGGTGGTCATAGTTTTCTGTCCAAAATACATCTGCTCCATCACCTTGTCATGTGTAAAAAAAATACTCGTTTCACTGTTTTGTTACACTTTTACAAGACTGAACAGTAAAAAACAGAAGAGATGTAACGTGTAAGGTAGATTCAAGCGGCTACCTTTCTCTAAGATCACTAAAACCCACAAATAATACATTATTACCTTTTTTTCTGCAATCCCTGATGTATGTATGTACATACATGCACAATATGTCAGTAATGGGATGCATCAGAAAATTAGATAATCATCAATGTGCCAGTTTGTACATCTTTTTTCTTTCAAAGTTAATTGACAATTAAACAGTGCCATTCAATAGGGCATTTGAGAAAATTGTTTAAAGAGAGGTTGTGCTGCCTAGTGCTTCTGTCATGAGTCAATGGCCTATTGAAAGATTGGCCTTTTTTTTAGTTTTTACCACGAAGTTACAGAATGTCCAGTTCCCAGTTACTTTACACAGTTTTTTTACTATTAATGGCTCAAAGGGTGACTCTAATGAGAGCCTGTAAATAGGAAACAAAGCTTTTCTTTGATAGTTTCTGATTGCTTCAAAGAGGATGATGATGAGTCAGATCAGTGAATGAAGTAACTTCTCAAATAGTAAACAAAATTTGGCATATTCAGAAACAAAAAACCTCAATTAAACCGGTTAAAAGCACAAGTATATTTCCATGTAAGGAATGTCCTTAACTTTTACCCACAAAAAATGTGAAAAGACTTGTGAATTATATTATATATGCTTGGATAAAAGAATGGCCCTAATATTGTATTATTATTTTGCTCCTTTTTACTTTTTTTTCTCAGTTTTCACTAACTGGAAACCTAATGACAGACCTTTCATTTATTGTGATCACTGAGGCTAACAGGAATGTACTATCTCTGATGCTGATGTGATGAGTTTGTCAAAGAAAGCTTTGTAAGCTCACTTTACTTGAGAAAACAAAGCGGCTAAAACCTAAAAACATATAGGGAGGGTTTAAATGGGTGATTGGGTGTGGTGCGGTACGTTTAGTTTACTTTTTATCTCACGCTACAGTATCGTTATAGTATCTAATTTTACTGCCACTACTATTTTTACACTAACCGCATATAAAAGTACTACCCATCTAAACCCACTCATAATTAACAAAAGGTGTAGGAGAGGAGGGGCTAGACCCTCCATTATTGCTGTTTAGTTGTAATTAGGTCAGTTAAAATTGTTAGTCTTATTATTTCATGGTTACTTCCCATGGGGGTCCCAAAGCCAATGAGGGAGGCATATTAGTGTTCTTTCCCTGGAGACTCACTGCAGTAATTATTAATGGTGGGTTTTCTTTTTATCTTTTACTTCTGCCATAAGATTACAGGGTTGTCTTGATGTCATCATCACATTGGGAACCGGTAAAAACAGTTGATTTTATTTTTGTCATATTTATTGAATTTATTTATTTAACTCAGTGAATCATCCGTACAGCTATTTATTTTGTCCAAAATATTTGTTTTTTTAACCTCATTTTTAAGATCCAAAACAATTTATGATTGAAATTAAATCTTAGCATTTGAAAAAAGTATATACAAAATTTTAGAAAATGTGCAATTATCTTTTAATTAAATAACAAATAAATGTAAAAAGTATTTAATATAAAATATAATAAATAAAAGTCAAACCTTTTACGTGAAATGCTTAAATGTTTTTTTTTTGTATTTTATACAATAAGTTAAGTAAAAAAGTAGTGAAATAATGTTAAAATGAATATATTGGTACCCACTCATTGGGTGAGAAGTTATATTTATTTGAATAAAAATTTCTATATTTTGATTAGTTTTTTAAAGATAAGCCAATAGTTGTTTTAAGATGGTCATAATTTCTTGATATATATATAATTAAATCTTTAAGAAAGTAATATTGTTAAAAGAGTTGTAATTTTTTAAAGAGATTGGTATTTTTTGAAGAGGGGTCATTTTTTAAAAAGAGTGGAAGGTTTTTTACACAATTATATATACATATTTAAAATTTAAATGATATAAATATCCTTTGTATATAAATTTGAAGTAGTATTGTAAAACCCTTTTTTGAGATTATATTACTTAATTCATGACATCAAACACAGTCAAACAATTTATGTCAATATATATCTAATAGTATTGTAATGACCCGACTTCTAGTGGTATTAAAAATTTTGGTTTCGAGACCTCGTTTTGTAAATTGAGATAGTAAATATTAAATAAAGATATTTACGGAATTATTATATAGATGAATTAAATTTTGGATAGTCAATTTACCCGAAATTGTAATTAATTGGGGCCCAGAGACTATTGTAAAATTTAATTGTTATTGATTTTTAATTAGGAATTGACTTGGGGACTTAAATTGCAATTAATCAAAGGTACAAAATAGCAATTAGACAATGTATAAATAAAATTTAGTGGATGGTAATGATAATGGTGGATTAATTAAATACATTAAGGTTAATTAAAATTAAAACATAATTAATTAGCTAATTAAAAACTTAATCTATGTATAAATATGAAATTGGTGGATGGAGAGAAGATTTATCAAAAGGGGAGAACGCCATTAAGGATTTTCAAGCTTTTAGCTTCAATTTTAAGCCTCTAGCCATTTTTCTTTGATTTTTATAGATTTTCTTTATCTTGGGGGCTTGATTAAGCTAACCCAAGGATCAATTTGATCAATTAGTGAAGTTTTGATGATATGTCATTGCTTAGAATGAATGTTTTAGGTATTAAATTGATAGAAATTAAGTTTAGGTTAAGAAAAGAACTAATTTGTAAAGCTTAATTGTTAGTTTCGTACATTAGGGATCAAATTGAATAAAATGTAAAATTGACATGGAATTTCTATAGGAATAGGAAATAAGAGGTCTCTAATGAGTAATTGCGAAACTAGATTTCAATCTGGAGCTTCGGATTGAAAGTTATGTTTGTCTCGGGTTTAGGGACAAAATTAAATAAAATTTAAAATATGTTTGATATTGTGATTGGTTCTGATTTGAATTAAAATTGATAAGATTATATGTTTTATTATTTTATTTAGCTAACGTTGACACAGAACCGTTGAGAGGGAAAGGAAAATTGAAAGTCGTCGACGAATAGCTCAAAAATTCAATTTATATTTCTATGATTCAAGACCAATTTAATTATTGCATATTCATGTTATTTTGCATCATATAATATTTAGGTGAACTTTTATTGGATTTTTTAATTGAATTGCTTCGGTAAAGATTGATTATCGAGACATTGACTAAATTGAATAAAATAAAAAATTTTATAATTTAATTTATATATGAAAATTAGTATGAAATTGAGTTGAAATATGTGGTTTGTATGATGATTTGATGAATTATTTAGATATAATTAAATATGATTTGAACGATGTATGTAATGAATCAAAAATTTGGTTACCTTATAGCTGTTCGAACCGAGTCATATATAGTTGGCAAACCATAGGGTTAGATTATTCATTAAAAACCATCATTGTTGGGCAACTCAAGGTTGTAGATTGTACTTATAAAGTCATCGTTTTCAGCCAACCCGAGGTGATAGATTAAATAGATAGAGAAAACCATCGTTGTCGGGCAACTCGGGGTGGTAATATGTACTTGTATAGTGTCATTGTTGTTGGGAAACCCGGGGTCACGGATCAGCGTATCCATTCTAAGTCCGTGTTTGGTTAATAGGGTTATAAAAATATAAACCATCTAATAGTAATGAAAATGGAATGAATTTGAAAATGTAGTGATAACATGTGGAATGAGTTGAAACCGAGTCGTGAGGATTGAATGTGTATGAAAGAGCCATTAGGCTCAAATATAATTGAAATGTCGATATGGTAAGTTAGTATGTATACATAGTGAATTAGCATGTTAATATGATTATATGTATGCTTATAATGTATAACAAATAATTGGCATGGATTGTACAAGGATTGCCTATGTATTGAACTTGTATTGAATAAATGCATATTAATTTTAAATTTGTTTTATATTGGCTTAAATCATGTAAATACCACTAAGCGTTTTCGCTCAGCGTACGGTTTGTTTTCCCCGCGTAGGTGTACAAGATCCTCAGTAGATCGAGCAATTGATCCAACATCACGAAAGCAATCCCCGACTCAGCAAAGTTTGTATAAATTTTGTTTTGATTTATGTATGGCATGTAACTAGGTTGAGTAAAATTTGGTACAAAATTATGTTTATATACTCTTTTGTTTTAGAAGTTTAATGTTTGAACTTGACTAGTAGAGTATATATATATTGTTAATGGATTTCAAACATGGTTTGAAATGGAAAGAAATGTTGTAAATGCCAAAGACTTTGGTAAATAGGTATGTGTATTGAAAGTTTGAAATGAATTATATTAATTGGTTAACTTATAGGTAACATAGTTGTAGTACACCATTATCGAAGGTGTTTTATCATGTTTGAGACTTAGAGATCCTATGCTTAGGTTTAAATTGTGGTTTGGTTTTGTATAGGTATTGGTTTGGAAAATGCAAGCTAAAGTTTCATTTGGAAATTGTGAAAATAGAATGTCCCGTCATGACATCGGATGTATGTTGTCACGATGAGATCAGGCTACCATGCCACGATGTAATGTCGAGCATGGGTCATTGAGATGAGACCTAAACAGTAGGTTGCGCCGTGATGAGGAACCCCCTGACTTCACGACATTGACCTGAAATTTTGTTAACATTACAATGTAGTCCTAATTTGATCTTGGGTTAGTATTAGAGTTTTCGCGACGTTTATGCTATAAATTGAACTGTGATTTGATCATAGTTGTTGCGATAATGAATGTAACACATTGTAACTCGGACTTGACGATCGAGTTGGGTATAGGGTGTTACAGGTATGTACAATTAATGTCATAATTAAACCTCCCGATATTGACCCGAATCCTATCTAAAATCAATCAAGGGTTGATATTAAAATTGAATCAAAGACTGATATAAAAATATTTACACTCGTCCACATCCTTCAAATTTGGCCTCTCCATAAGCCAAAATTGAATGAACAAAAGCAAAACATATAATGTAATAAGGAAAAAGGTAGAACGTGATTATTAAAGTAAAAAAAATTATTTCAAAAACTTATAGCATAAAGAGGAAGACATAAACTAAACTAGTTATCTCGTGGATACATTTCTACTATCACATTTAGGAGAGTCAAAGTTGTAACACGTACCTTTTTAGGTCTTCATAGTGGAAAATTCTAATTTGCTACAGAATAAACAAAAATCATGCCTTAATACAAAATTACAAAAAAATATGAAAAATATAAAAACAATAAAAAATAAAAAGGTGAAAATGGAAACTTTGAAGGTAGTGCAATCCCTAGATCCCAAGAACACTGTGATCTGTAAGTAAAAAAAATCAAAAAGTATGGAAATATAATGGCTTAAGGAAAAGAAAAATCCATGTTTTTGAAGATCTGATTTCATTTTAGACCTATAACATGATGAGCACGCAAACATAATAAACAATGAGAGCATGAGACGATCACACAAGGAGATATACATCCAACACAAATACATACAAACATATTGAGAAAAAAACAAAGAAAATACAGATGGAAATAGAGAAGCATTAGAAAAAAAATAGAAAAGAAAATCAAAAAGAAAAACACAACAAAGAAAGGCACGAGAATACTGAATCTACATTCACCAGCAAACTGAATCTTTTGGAATCCAAAAAAGTGACAAAAAAGAAAGTCAAAAAGCGAAGTTAGTCTTTCTTCTAGCTTGCATGAATATTAAATTGTTTAAGTTTTCTAATTAATCCTAACTTCTTCTTTTCAAGAGGGATGGAAGTTGAGCTTTCAATGAAAATGAAGATAAAAGGGAGAAGCCATGGGATGGTAGGGTACTATAGATGAAGGAGATGGATCAAAGTTGTGTGGGAAAGTAAATGAAAGAAAGAAATTAAATGAATGAAGAGAGTTAGGAGAAAGAGGGATGATGACTTAGAGAAAAGAAAGTGGACATATTAGTTTTAGTTTAAGAGATGAGTGGGAGGTTTGCCACTCATCAGAAAGATTTTTGGGTTATTGGGTAAATTATTATTTTAGTTTCTCGTCATTTAGTGTTTCTATAGTCAATTTTTTAATTCATTCAATTTAGTCCATGACTAAAATTTTTGGAATTCGATATTATATAGTGAAATATATCAAAGCTTTGGACCACTGATGTTTAATTTTAATTTTTTTTATCAATTTAAGAGTATTTTTCGATTATGCATTCCTCTAACTACTAGCGTAATTAAATGATTATAACATTGAACCAATTGAATTGGGTTTATATACGAATTTATTAACATTATGTAGTAATTTGAAGAGTATTGACCAATTACACATTTCCCACACATTTGTCTAATTACAAATGTAATTCAATAGGCTATGACATTAATTATTCAACCATTGATCCAATTCAATGAATCTATGTAAGAAGGTAATGACTAGGGGTGAGCATTCGATCGAATCGAATCGAATCGAAAATTTTCGAGTTAATCGAGTTTTCGAATCTCATTTTATCATCCTAACTTTATTTGAAGTTTTCTCGAATCGAGTTGAGTGAGATGGAATTCGAATCGAATCGAATTGAATATATTTGTTTAAGTTAAATTTTAAAAAATAATTTTGGGTCCTTGTAACCATTGTCACCCATCGTAATAAAATTCGTCCACCTTAATCAAATTTTTTATTAACTTTCATCACTTCATAATTTATTTATTAATTTTTTATATACTGGTTAGCTTCTTTGCTTGCTTAGTTGTTTCAATTATATTCAGATTCTTGTCACTATATATTTTAGAATTAAAAAATATATTAAATGTAAAAATATGATTTTTTAATAAAAGTTATTTTAAAAATAAAATGTGAAATTGATACCAATATAAAATTTTAACACGAATATTTTATGGCATTATTAATAATTCAATTTTAATATAAATATTCAATATGACTAAACAATTCAATAATATAAATAATATAAAATGTGAAATTTAATTTAATAATATAAATAGTTAATATAAATAAAATTATTACTATTTATGTTTAGCGATTTTTTTTGGATATTTTGATTTTTTATTTGGGAGTAAAGGGTGAGAAGTAAAAGTTTAGGGGAAAAATAAAAAGTTTTGGGGAATAAAAGTTTTGAGGGAAAATAAATAAGGGGAGTAAAATTTTGGAGGGAAAATATTAAAAAAAATGGAGGGGGGAGGGTTTGGGATAGATGGGAGGTGAGATGGGAATGGAATAAAAGTTTTAGGGGAAAAGTGGGAGGGAGTAAAAATTTGGGGGGAAAATAAAAGGTTTTGAGGGTTTTTGGGAGTAAAATTTTGAGAAAAAATAAATGGGAGAGTAAAATTTTGGTGGGAAATGGATTTTGGGTAGATTGGGGGGTTGGGAGGGGAGGGGAGTAAAAGTTTTGGGGAGAAAGTGGGAAGGAGTAAAAGTTTTGAGGGAAAAGTAAAAAGGTTTGGGAATTTGGGGTAAAAATGTAAAATATTATAGTTTGATATTCAAATTATTCGAATTATTAGAGTTATTCGAATTCGAAAACTCAACTCGATTCGAACTCGAAATTCGAAAAAAAAAAATCGAGTTGATTCGAATAACTCGATTACTCGATTCGTTTAACTCGAAATTTGAATTTTTTTTCGATTTTTCCAAGTCGAATCGAGTTTTGCTCACCCCTAGTAATGACAATATAATGTATATGTATTTTTAAAAGTATTGACCAATTGTATATTCCTTTAATTATTAGCACAAACGAATAATCAATGACATAAATAATATAACTAAAGATCCAACTAAACAAATTGTATAATTAATTGTACAACCATTGATTCAATTGAATCAATCTATGTAAACACAATATTGAGTATACATGTTTGAAATTCAATATCATATAGCGAAATATCAAAATTTTGGACTACTGATGTTTAATTTTAAATATTTGATCAATTTAAGATTATTTATCAATTATACATTCCTTTAACTACAAACATAAATGATTCTTATAGCATTGAACCAATTGAATCAGATTTATATAGGAATGTACTAACATTGTGGTGTACAAGTAATTTGAATAACATTGATCAATTTTACATTTCTCTAATACTAACATAACTGAATGGGTTATTATATTAATTGTACACTCATTAATCTAATTGAATAAATCTATGTACGAAGGTGATGACATTATAGTGTGTAAGTATGTCTAAAAGTATTTATCAATTGTATATTCCTCTAATTACTAGGAAAATCCAATTAATCATGACATTAACCATACATCCAATGATCCAATTGAATAAATTGTATAATTAATCGTACAATCATTTATTCAATTGAATTATTCCGTGAAAACATAACATTTAGTATACATGTTTGAATTTAACATAATAAATTGAAAATTTGGACCAGTTATGTTTAATTTCAAATATTTGATTAATTTAAGAGCATTTATCAATTATGCATTCCTTTCACTACTAATTTAATTGAATGATTATGGCATTAAACCAATTGAATTGAGTCTATATTCGAACATACTAACAATGTGGTGTACAAGTAATGTGAAAAGTAATGACCACTTTTACATTTTTCTAATTTCTAATGTATTTGAATGACTTATGACATTACTTGTAGAATAATTCATCTAATTGAATGAATCTATATATGAAGGTAATAACATTGTATTCTATAAGTATTTTTAAAAGTATTGATCAATTGTATATTCCTCTAACTTCTAGTGTAATCGAACAAATTGTCATTAATTGTACAATCATTGATCCAATTGAATAAATTGTATAATCGATTATAATCATTGATCCAATTGAATCGATCCATGTAAACACAACATTGGGTATACATCTTTAGAACTTAATATCATATAGTGAAATATATCAAATTTTGGACCACCTATGTTTAATTTCAAATATTTGAATAATTTAAGAGTATTTATCAATTATGCATTCCACTAACTAGAATTATTCATCAATTTAAGGTGATTTTATTTGAATTTGATTGTGATTTTGATTATTATGGTTTGATTATAGTTCAAATTAAAACAATTATTTTATTTATAAATCACATTATGTGGACAAATAGTCATTTAGTACAAGACATCTTAATCAAATTAATTGATTCATTCATTCTTTCCTAATTCTCATTTGTCATATTGTTCTCTTTTTCACTCCTCTAATTCTAATATGGTAGTAGAGTAATGGTAATTTCTTTCATTAAAATTTCAATATTTCTAGCCAACTTCTTTACCTATGATGAGTTCTTTTTCTTTATTTATCTTTTTCCAAAATCATTCTCCTATTCCTTACATATCTGATCATGAAAAGAAGACTGGCATCCATGCATCATCATGTACTTTTAGAAGACATCTCCATACGATGCCTATTAAACAAATTTGACCACGTAGGTTCTTATATTTGATTACACAGTTTAATTATTTTAGTATTGGTTCTTGATTAGTTTTACTTGGTTCCTAAAGTGTGTTTGAGTGACATCTTTCTAACCCTCATTGTTCAAACTGAATGTCGATAATGAAAATATAGAACGATCACAAAGCAATAAGAAAGAAAAATAAAACACAGATTTTTCGTGGAAACCCTTTCGAAAAAAAAACCACGGGTAAAGGAGAAGAAGATTCATTAATGTTGAAAATCGAATGATACAATAGGAGTTTCAACTACATCTATTTAAAGGTTGAAAAACCATATTCTAATCAATGTTAAATAGAAGAAGTTTAGTTCTATACGGATTCTACTTGTGCAACATTGTCCTCGTCCTTAAGCCTTACATAGATCTCCTAGTTTTGCCACTATATTTTATTTTAACAAGGATTCAGATCACATAACTCTAACAATCTCCACCTTGACATGAATTCTTAACGAATAAGTTCTCCACCTTTTCCACAAAACCCCTAAAGCGATATTCTTCAATAATGAACACCAAACAAGTTTAAGCAATGTTTAAACTTGGTTATAGGAAGTGACTTAGTCATCATATTTGCAAAACTATCATGAAAACTAACTTTGTTCACAAAAATATCACCACAAGCAATAAAATCACGCACAAAATGATGCTGAACATTAATGTGTTTTGTTCTCTCATGACACATTTAATCCTTCGTAAGGAAGATGACACTCTAACTATCACAAAACATTGTACTGATCTGAAGGTCTTTAATGAGTTCACCAAATAGTCCCATTAACCAAATAGCTTTTTTACAAGCCTTAGTAATCACCATGTACTCAGCTTCAGTTGTGGAAAAAGTAATTGTAGTTTGCAAAGTGGCTTTCCAACTAATTGCACAACCCCAAATAGTAAAGACATACCATGTGAGAGATATTCTTTTATCAAGGTCTCTAGCAAAATCAGAATCAACATATCCATGACTCCATCTCTAGTTCTTCCAAATTGTAAGCAAACATCAGTAGTACCTCGTAAGTATCTAAAAATCCACTAAACTGCTTTCCAATGTTCTTTACCGGGATTCGTCATTTATTTACTAACTACACTAACTGCATATGACAAATTTGGATGTGAGGAAACCATAACATACATGAAAGATCCCACTACACTAGAATATGGAACACGTAACATGTAGTCAATCTCTTCATCTTATTGTGGAGACAAAGCCAATAAAATTCTGAAGTAGGCTACTAATGGAGTACTAACAAGCTTGGCACGCTGCATATTGAATCTGCAAAGAATTTTCTTAATGTACCCTTTCTGACTTAGGTACAATTTACATGTGTTTCTATCTCTGAAAATCTCCATCCCAAGTATCTTCTTTGCTGCTATTAAATCTTTCATCTTAAATTCTTTACTAAGCTGGGTTTGACCTTTCTTATCTCTCATTTATCTTTGGCTGCTATCAATATGTCATCAACATAAAGGAGTAAATATACAAATGAACCATCATTGTTTTTCTTAAAATAAGCACAACTATCAAAGCTGCTTCTTTTGAAATCATGAGTAATCATAAATGAATCAAACCTCTTGTACCACTGCCTTGGTGACTGTTTCAGGCCATAAAGAGACTTTTTTAGTAAGAAAATATACTTCCTTTTTTGAGACTATAAAACATTTTGGTTGTTGCATGTAAATATCTTCCCAAGTTCTCCATGCAAGAACGTTGTTTTAACATCTAACTATAAAGTTTACACTTAGAATCTGACTCTAACCTTTTGCAACCAGCATTGCTTTATACCTGGGTTCTTCAACTCCTAGAGTCTCTTCTTTCTTCTTGAACACCTATTTACAACTAACAACCTTTTTACCCTTAGAAAACTTCATTAGGTCCCATGTTCTATTCTTATAGAGTGATTTCATCTCTTCTTACATAAAAATCATCTACTTTCCTGAATCTTCACAGTTAGCAGCCTTGGAATAAGTAGATGACTCTTGATTTACATCTATATCTTTAGCCATATTTAAAGCATAAACAACTAGATCAGCCTCGACGAACCTTTTTGAAGGTTTAATTTCTCTTCTAATTATGTTCTTGGCAATAGAATATTATGGTAAAGAAGCAATTCTACAATGAGTTTCTATACTAACTTGAGGAGTAGACTCTATTGTAGATCCTAGATCAATCTGAAGCTCCACCTGCTTTGAACTTTGTTGGGCTTTATTGGAAGAGTCTCGAAGAAGTAAGTTGGGCACCATAGCAGTTTCATAAACAATAACATATCTACTAATTACAACTATCTTCGTTTCAGGACACCAGAACTTATACCTATTAACACCAGCCTTATAACCAAGAAAAACAAATTTAATAGATCTAGGTTCCAATTTCCCATTATCAACATGAGCATACATAGGACCCTTGAAAATATTCAAATCAAAATAATCAACAGGTTAATCAGAAAACTGGTTAATCAGAAAATAGGCAATAGAGGCCGCTTTAGCCTAGAACAACTTTGGTAAACAAGCATTCGACAAATACATCGAACATTTTCCATGATTGTTCTATTCATTCATTTTGCAACGCCATTTTGCTGTAAAGTATGACGAACTATCTGTGTCTCACGATCCTTTCTGATTGCATAATTCATTAAACTCATTAGAATAAAATTCTAAACCATTATCTGTGCGAAGGTGTTTTATATGCTTTTCTGTCTACTTCTCGATCATAGTTTTCTAAGCCTTAAATGTGGAAAACACATAACATTTCTACTTCAGGAAGAATGCCCAAAGTTTTCTGAAAAAAAAATCATCAATGATTTTCATCATATAATTAGTGTCACCCTTCGAAGGCACTCTAGGTGGTCCCCAAAAATCAAAATGAATATAATTTAGCATTCCCTTCATGTTACGGATTCCTCTGGTGGATTAAACTATCTTTTGCTTCCCAAGAACACAAAGCTCACAGAACTTCAGTTTACTAATGCCTTGTCCATCAAGAAATCCTCCTTTGCTTAATTCTGCCATGTTATTCTCACTCATAGGCCATAGACACATATGCCAAAGTCTAGTAACATCATCATCTAACAAGGAAGAGGAAGTGACGACTACATCAGTAATAACATTGAACCTTGCAAAACATATAACTTGACAGTCTTTCTCTGCCCTTTCATCACAAAAAAAGGAACCATTGTTAATCTTTAGAACGCTACTTTTAGCTGTGTACTTGTGCCCTTTTGAATCAAGAGTACTCAACGAAATCAAATTTCTTTTTAATTCCAGTACATGTCATAAGCCACTAAGTGTTTTGGCGACTCCATCGAACATATTAATTTTGATCATGCAAATACCTTTGATTCTATATGAAGCATTATTTCTCATCAAAACAACACCTTTAGCAACTGTTTCATATATTGTAAACCAATCCTGATTGGGACTCATATGGAAGGTGCAACCAGAATCGATGATCCACTCCTTGCTCACTTTAGAGTTGTCAACAAAAGTAACTAGGAGTTCACCATATTTGTAGTCTTCTACAATATTAGTTTCACCGGATTGTTCTGGTTGTTTTCCCTTTTGATTCGCTCCCATCCTTTTTTATTTTATTCTACAATTTATAGCACTCAAACTTAATGTGCCCTTTCTTATTGCAGAAGTTATAGGTTTTACCTCTATTTGATAATCTCGACCTACTTTTAGATTTACTGCGAGGATTTCGTTCCTATGTCCTCCCACAACTATCGTCAGTATTTCATTCTTGTCTCTCACGAACAATGAGACCTTGTCCTTGAGAGTCGAATCTAGGCACAAGATGTTTCATTTCATGGCTATAGAAAATTGTATCTCTAAAGGTTGAATAAGACGATGGCAACGAACAAAGTAGAATTAACCCTAAATATTATTTATCATATTGACCCTCCATGGCCTCTAGGTCTGAGAGAATTTCTTTCAATAGATTTAAATTTTCGTGCACAGACGCATCTTCCTCCAAACAATGAGCATAAAAACATTGCTTCATATACAATTTGCTAGTTAGGGTTTTCGACATGCATAGTTGTTGCAGCTTTGCCCATAATGTAGCGATGATCTTTTTCCTTCAACACGTCCTATATAATTTCATTCGGTTGTAATTGCATTAAAGCTTTTTGATCTTATCTAACCCTAGCAGGGCATCCTTTAAATTTACCTACGCAAGAACTTCTTACATCTTACATGCAACAACACGAATCTGTCGTTATGATCCAATAGTGAAATATCATACTTCATTGTTACCATTACTATGACCGAGACAAGCAATTTAAAAAGCTCTGATACCAATTTGTTCAAATTGACCGTTGATAATGGGAATATAGAACAATCGTAAAACAATAAGAAAGAAAAATAAAACACACAGATTTTACATGGAAAACCTTTTGGGAAAAAAACCACGGGTAAATGAGAAGAAAATTCACTAATGTTGAAAATAGAATGATGCAAGAGGAGTTTCAACTACATCTATTTAAATGTTTAAAAACCTTGCTCTAATCAATGTCAAATAGAAGAAGTGTAGCTCTATAAGGCTTCTCGTATGAACTCGTGTTTTATCATTACTTCTAACTAGTCAAAGACTCTTTTAGTTTTTCCTTTGGCGTAGACCGTAACTCCATGACAATCTTTCTCTCTCTGTATGCATATCAGCATGAATCGTCACTCCTATGTTGTTACCTTGGCATCATCTATCGTCTCTCATCTTCCTAATAGATCCTACAATTAGAGGCATCTGTAATAAGTTCACAAGAACTTAGTGAGATATTATCATACATTCATTCATCATTTCATATTAAATGTAAGCATTGCACTTTACTCTATGAAACCAGATAGATATTCATCGAACTCAATAGAAACATGTATTAAATCTCTACATACCTTGTACTCCTTCATATTTTGTAAACATGCGTACATCATTCGTTATCACACGACTTACTTACGGGTTGTACTGGTAACTTACTTTCCATTTCACCTTCCCATTGGTGGTCAAGACAGATTTTGTTCGCTTCTCATCATCATACATATCTTGCCATTCTTTCATTGTCTCAAGTCGGATAGTTGTGTTTTATTCAGAATTTACCACTTCTGTATTACCTTTAAATCTTTGTCCCGAGGTTATTTCATAGATTAGGCCATTAAAGTGTATTCTTGACTTTAGATGTCTTCCCTTGTCTCCAAAGGATTCAAACACTCGCTTGATCAATAGATAGCCACAAAGGCATCCACTTGACTTAGATAGCCACAGAGGAATCCATACATCATTAGATAGCCATAAATGCGTCTAGATACATAAAATAGACTTTGCCACGAAGGCATCCACTTGACTTAGATAGCCACAAAGGAGTTCGCATATCATTAGATAGCCACAAAGGCGTCTGCATATCATTAGATAACCACAAGGATGTCCAGATTCATACAATAAATTTTTCCATGAAGGCGCTTTCAACAAAATCAGCCATGAAGCATCTTCTCTTAACAAATTAACCACAAAGACTTTTCCTTGAGGATTTTGCCATAAAGGCTTCCATATATAATAGATTCTGCCACTAGGGCTCACATAAAACAGAGAACAACCACAAAGGCTTTGGCATATAACAGATTCTGCCTCTAGGGTTTACATAAAACAGAAAACAACCACGAAGGCTTCCTCATATAACAAATTCCACCACTAGGGCTCACATATAACAGAGAACAACCACAAAGGCTTTCACATATAACAGGTTCCGCCACTAGGACTCACACATAACAGAGAACAACCACAAAGTCATCACTTTTAGGTAATGATGTTTTCGACGATAGGGATTTGCCTAAACTCACCGTCATGAGGTTTTCCCCTCATCGCCTAATACTCACCCAATCGTCTTTTTCGTTATTTCTAGATGACGCCATAGTTTCAGACTATGTGGTCTTCATTTTCCCATATGATGCCATAGCCACCATGATTAGGTCTTACACTATATGGTTTTCGCTTTCCATGGAAATGGATTTCCTTATCAGAAGTCGTGTTTACTGTCTCGACGGACTCGCTTATGCAAGCAGACTCGATATGCAGACTCATGCTTGACTGACTCATTACAACAAACTTTAACATACAGATGCATTTATGTTTCCAGACACATAACTCAAACTCATTATGCAAAGACAATCATGCTTCAAGCAATCTCATGCATGCACATACTTTTCAACAGAATAGAGACTTATCATTCAACTCGTGCTTTCTTGCATATTCATCGTGTTCATACTTTTCTTTCTATAGTAAAGGTGCATTGCCATTTAAACATCAAGCCACACATGCAAGCTTATTAGATACACAGTTCCATAGAGTCAACATATCACATATGCATAACTTTTATTTTGTTTCACAGATTAGTCTTTTAACACAAAAGAAATAACTATATAAACATACATGCAACAGACAGAAAAGATTTTATAGAATACACACAAAACCCTCACAACATCATCACATTTTCCTCACATTTTGCAACTTCAAACATCATATTTGGGTTCTCTTCGAGTAGATCAAAAACTCCTAAAAGTTAAATCATAGAAAACTCATCAAGATCTGTTCATCTAACTCATCTTTCCTTTTACCTCAAACACTAAAATCACATAACAAAGCTTTAATAAGCTTGTTCTACCGAATTGCTCTCCAGTAGCTTAACATAAAAGGTTGGGAGACTTACCTTACAAGTGGCATCTGAAAGTTGATCCTCTCATTTCCGACTCATCCGAAAGGATAAGAGGTTTTTCCTCTTAGCTCACCCTTATATAGACGAAGAATACTTCATGAGGAAGGAAAGGAACAGTCTTATTTACTTACCCAATCAATTAGATATTTTTCTTTGTCCTATTAGATAGGTGACACGTGTATTAATCCATGTGATCACCGGTTAGATGCACAAAAACTGTAAAGACTGGCGTACGAAAACACATACGAAACTCAAACTTGGGTCTCAGCTCGTCTCTTATCCTTAGTCATTTTATTAGAGCGTACCTGATGGCGTAACAATTCAAGCTTTGGCGCATCATACCTTTAAGAGGGATTTTCTTATTACTATTCGATATCGATTACACACTCACATACACAACATGAGCTTCAGTGAGGAGAACATCACTTTATTTACTTATAGACTTCAGAGCTTGTCATACATTAGACATTAATTTACCTCGACTTCGCCTAACCCTTCGGCCTTTTTCTTAGCTCAGAGGAGTTTTCTTATCTTTCTTTAGCCCTACTCTCTCGTAGAGAGAAAGAAGATATATTTCTTATCTTAAACACTTTGACTTGTCCCTTGACTTTATTGGGACTAAAAAAACGTCACATTAGCCAATTGGTGGTCTTTTCCAAATCTTTCCAATTCTAAGAATACTAATCAAGTGCTTTTATTTGGTTCTTAACTATTTCAGTTCATGTTCAATTGAGCCTTAACTATTGCTTCTTTATAACTTAACCAACTTAAGGCCATCATTACTAAATGTCCTCATTGGTGACATAAACTTCTCAGTATAAGATTTATTTCTTCAATACCTATAATAGATCCACCCATCCCATTCACGCCAATCAAAGGCTTTTGGGGTGAATATTTCCTCGTCAGACATAACTCTTAATCGCTATGTGCTACTCCAATGTCCGCTAACATTAAGGCATTACAGACGTACTCAAAATGGTTCTTATCTTAATACTAGCTTAAACACCATTCACTTCTAACTCATCTTATCCAACCCATTCTTTTAACAGTATTCAGATACTAAGATTCTGTCAAGCGGGATGCTATATAGTCACCCACGAGTAAGAGCAAGAAAGAGATGGTAAAAATGGGTTAAAAATAAAAATTTAGAAAATCGAGTCGGTTTGTGATATTTATATCAATAAACCATAAACTGAATTCACACTTATATTTTCAACTAAACGGAGCCTTATAGTTCATGGCTTTCAACTGAACGGTCTGTACACCGCTATTATTATACCCAACGCACTAGCTTTCAGCTCCATATTTATTCAAATATAGGCTTTTACTTACTTCAAAGTGTACGAGTTACGCATACATAGTCCATCACCCACCAAGATTTAGGTATGACACACTATGAACGTCACAAGTGAATAAATCTATAAACGAACTCAGGATCTATTCTCCTTGGGTTTAGTCCGATGTACTTGTCAGTCCAGTAAATCACATCTATGTTTTTATCTTCTGGGAGTCATCCGCTTCGATACCCGAGATAAAAAATCTCCCCAATTAGACTTGATACACAAAATATTAGTCTTTCAAATGGTTTGTTCATTTCCAATTAGACTAAGTACATTTAGGTTCGTCTACTAATATAAGTTGTTTTTTCATATTATGATCTAACCATGTAATACCGCTTAGTATTAGTTAAACACTAGACAACCAATAAGCAACATTTACTTCAATTTTGCTTTACATGCAAAAACCATATGAGTACAATCATACAAAGTATTAATAAAATTCATGAATAATTTTATTAACTAATTTGTTCGAAAAAATTACACGTGTACATTGAAAAAAATATTACACTTAGGACACTAGATCCAACAGTCTCCCACTTGCCCTAGTGAAGTAGATGAGTCATGTTTCTCATTCTTGTGCCCTCCATATGTTTCCCAAAGAGCTCTCTAGGTATTAGAGTCTTGGTAAAATAAAACCCCAAGGTTTGTCCTCATATGTGATTTTTTACTATATCCAGTATTCTATCAAACACTATTGTCTCCATGAATGAGTTTTGTCCTTATATGGTTCCTTTTAGGTTTAACAATATACGTACTATTATGGTGCCCTAGATTTTCCATACCTCATATGCATTCCTCCATAGTAAAGTTAGTAGCGTAACCCTACTTGACACTTATCACGCTATCGACTTGTCGTCTAAGATAAAAACAAAGGCCAATGTTGATTTCCTAGAATCCCGACACGTTTAGAAGTTAAAATCAATATATCCGATAGGAGTAAGATCTCCTTTGGAATACACAAACATATAATCCCTCGTTCTCCATAAATACTTGAGTATATGCTTAACTGCTTGCCAATGTCTTGGTCTTGAATTCGCCTAATAGCAACTTACCAACCCCACTGCAACACAGATATCTAGGAGTGTGCATAACATAACATACATGAGACTTCCTACTCTCAAAGCATAAGGGACCTTTCTCGTGTTCCCTCTTTTTTCGCTGCCTTAGGACAGTTCTGCAAAGAGCGTGAAGTCCTGAAACAGAAAGTTGATTTCCCTTCTTCAAATCAGTCATTACATAACGTTTGACCTGTCACAAACTGTAGTGGTGATTAAAGTACTTTTTGGCGCATAACGAGCTTGTTTTTAAGCCATTTTTCCTTTAATTATTGCATTTTTATATATCTTAGCTTAGATTCAAATTATTGTAAAAAAAACATTTACACAATATTTTGAGTTACCTATTAGGGCAGCCTTAAGGTAGTTTTAATGCTTTCATTAAGTGTGTAAGACACCTATTTTTAGGCCCAAAAGCACCAAAAACGACAGTTGAGTCATCGCAACATAAGCTTCCTATGTCGCAACACAATTGAACCAACACAATAATTCACATTTGAAGTTGTGTGTTGCGACACGCACTAAGCTGTGTCATGACACTAGTCTTACGAAGGGCAAAAATTAATCAAGGTTGTTTCTGTCCGCATAATCAATATTTAGTGTAATTAAGGCATGCATTTGACCTAATTAAGCAACTACCTTTGCCTATAAATAGGAGGCTTATTGTAACACTCCCAACCCGTTTCCGTCCCCGGATTAGGGTTATGAGGCATTACCGATTATACCATTGTTCATACATATAAATATTTTGCTTCAAAACTTGAAATTTTAATCACATCAATTGCTCGTAACATAATCACATATTGAGTCTTAAAACCATAAGATTTCATAATTAAAACATATTCTGACATATATCAAACATCTCATACATAGAACATATAACAAACAACTATTTCATTAACTGAATATCAACCTATTTTACATTAGATATATATATAGCCAAATTTTCAAACCAATTAACATACCTCTAAGTCATACAATACATATGATATATAAATACATAACCAAAATCATATTGAGTTAAATATGATAATCGAATATACCATCATATAAATATATATAACCCATTCCATACCAAACATGAAACTATCAATTTAATAATAAAATACCAAATCCCAAGCAATCATGACATAAGCACAAGTATTCATTTAACTCATCATTAGCCGAATACCTAAGTACATAATTAACCATATAAATCCATATCACATGATTATATATTCATAAACTTATAAAACCATAAACTAAAATTATAGACTAATTATCAAGTTAAAATATACCATTTTACTAATCATAATAAAGTGATCAATTCACAACCAACAAATTCGTAAGCATAGAACATTAATCAAACTAATTACTAGCCGAATAATAACTTGCATTTAATTCATTATTTAACTAATCATATACCAACACGGCATGTTTATAATATAATCATGAAATCAAACTAATTCGTTCTAATTCATAAATACTAATGTCGAATCAAATCGTGTTTATTACACTTATTATGCATTGAACCAAAATATCACAAAAAGCCAACTGTTTCTTACTAATTCGGCTAACAATATTAATCTGAAACACTTATTATAATGTTCATTAACAACCAAAGCTATATAGCCAATTCACATTCAATACATAACCATCGTATCAACTCATGCCAATCCACACAATAAAAACATACAATATACCTCACAATGCCGAAACAAGTATACAACCACCACACATTTTATAACATAAAACACACTTCCAAAATAACCTTAAAACATGATCGAATACACACAAGCCATAATATTATTATTCAGCCATTGTTGCATGGCTTTATATATATAAACAATTTCAAAATTCAACCAAAACGAATACTAGCCTATACATGTCATATGTTTAACATTTCAAACTTTTAAAGTATCGAGATAGAGGTCGATAGTTTGACGGACTTCCTTGACGATCCTTGAGCTCATAACCAACTTTCAAAATCTAAAAAAAAAAAACAAAGAGCAAATACACACGATAAGCTTTAACAGCTTAGTAAGTCATAAGCAATGGAAACATTTAGTCATATACAAAATTAATCTAGTCAAACCGAAATAATCTATTAATAACCCAAGTACATTTCCAAATTATAATTTCATAAATCAAAACATATAATTTTTGCATAAATTCTCCTTTGACCGAATACCGATTCAAATATTAGTACACTTAACCATTACTTTTTATAATACATTTACATCATTAGGCCGAATATATATGTATTCACATATACTATCACATAATTTACATTAACATATAACATTATACCATCAATTCAACACTCAACTTACCTTATTTTTTTATAACTTAGTATGAGTATGTACTTGAGCCTTTTTAGCTCGATTTTACACTCGATCTTAACATCTTATTTCCTGTTGAACCATTCGGAATTAAAAACGATACTCAGATAACCAAACATTTCATACAATGTCATCGTCCCAGACGTGGTTTTATATGTAATCACATATCGATGCCATTGTCCCATACACGGTCTTACACGTAAATCACAAGTCGCTGCCAACATCCCAGATGTGGTCTTACACGATAACACATAATAAAATTCTATATCATGACATATGTATCCTAGCTATTCCTAAGGTTCGTACGGGACTTTCGGACGTTGTAACTCGATCGAATCAATCTCGTAAACATATTTCCTAAGCTTATAAGCATTCGGCCAATACATATTTATATTCATAAAATTCAATTCAGCATATAAAATTTACATATATTCAAAATTAACAACATTTATATGCTTATCGACTTACCTTGAATATTGACGGACGGAAATAAATGACTATTCGATTATTTTTGTTTTCCCCCATTCCAAATTCGATTTATTTAGTTCTTGATCTAAACATATTCAAATTAAACTCATTCAAACATAATTCCATTCAATTTAATCCAAAAATACATAAATGGGCAAATTACCATTTTACCCTTGACATTTAACACTTTTTACAATTTAGTCCAAATTACACAAAACACAAAACATGCAAAATTTGCACACATCATGCTTAGGCCGAATCTTCCTCATGCTCATACAAGTCCTTGCATTTCATTTATTTTACATTTTAGTCCCTCAAAATATTATTTTCACAATTTAGCCCAAATTACTCAAATTCATCAAAAATCCAAAGAAAAAACATTTTAATCTTTCGCATATCTTTAATATCTCATCATCAAACAACAAAAACCATGAGCTATCATCAATGGCGAAACACAAAATAATCATCAAATTCAAAACTTAAAACATGGGCTTTATACTACTCGAAGCAACGATCACAAAAACATAAAAATTATCAAAAACCGAAACAAAAACATACCTTGATTGAGCTTAGCAATGACCGAATGTTTCAAAAATCTTAAACCCTTTTTATTTTCTAAGTTTCGGTGGTGGATGAACACAAATGACAATTAATTTGTCTTTATTTTACCTAATTTATCTTTTATTTGACAAATTACCACATTAGCCTTTTTATTTTCATTTAAAATCCACTATCTTAAGGCATTTTTGTCCATCCAATATTCATATGGTTTAATAACAACATAAGGACTCCATATAATAAAAGCCATAGCAACTAAATACCTTTACATATAACATGCTAGTTTTGCATTTTAAGCGATTAAGTCCTTTTTATCAAATTAGCACACAAACAATAAAATTAAATCACGAAATTTTCACACATATTAATTCAAAAATTATAAACACAAAAAATAATATTTAAATATTTTTATGACTCAGATTTGTGATCCTGAAACCACTGTTCCGATTAGTGTCGAAACTGGACTGTTATACTTATGCTCAATAAAAGGGTCACCATTTTGGAGGGCACAAATTAGGTTTTAGGAGTAGCTTTAGTTTTAATTAGATTTTGAATTAGGTTTTCATTTTATTTTATTTTCAAAAAAAACTTTATTTTCTTATTCTTCAACTTGGATTTGATTTGAGTTCAAGTCTTCGTTATTAATTATTTTCATAATTTTCTTTCACTTTTTGTTTGTAAACAACGAGATCTCAATCACTGTTAAAGGATTTCGTGGTATCGAGCACATCGAGATTTTCAAATGAATAATTTCTATCTCTTTTTGTTTTATTTTAATTTGTGTTTGGCATGATTAATTTAATTGTGAAAAATATGCTTATTGAGTCGATGAGTGGTTAAATCCTTAGGGAGATTAACGAATGGATGTGGGAGTGATTAACGAAAGAATTAGGGTTTTCCAATAGAATTAGTTGGTATAAGTTTAAGTGTTTTTAAACCCCAGGATTGACGATTCTAGGAAGTAATCTAGGATAAACGAGGTCAAGAGATAAATTTACAGAGTAAATTGTGAATTTATCCTAGTCAGAAAGTCAGGTTGAGAGATAGGCGTGTACTGATCGATTAATTATTTAGAAGAGGCCAATAAGTAATACTCGTTAGTTAATAACTAATTCCCTAATAAAATCCAAATTTTGAAGTTAATTACAACCATTGAAGCGAGTTAATCTTCTGTTTTTTATTTGAGAGATTTTCGTTTGTTAAACTTCGTTTTAGTATTTTAGTATTTATTTTATAACCTTGATATTTAATTTTAATCATCAGAATATGATTTTTAATGATTATTGTTTGGACTTCTTACTGTAGAAAACATATTTAGATTTAATTCAACCTCCCTCGGGTATGATTCTCGAAATACTTATTGGTGTTCCGTTGTAACATTAAACCATATTATAATTTGACTTGTTCGCTTGCAGATACCACACTTTAAATATATATTTTATTTGCACGATTTTACTCTAAACGTTCACACGTTTGGAGGCAATCAACTTTCCAATATCTTATCTATGTATGAAGCCTTAGACAATACTATCACTTTGTCATTTCGATCCCTTAGGATTTGAATGCCTAGAACAAATTTATCTTCTCCCAAGTCCTTCATGCTAAGCTGTTGGGTTAACCACAATTTAACTGATGACAATGTCTCCACATCATTCCCAATTAGTAGAATGTCATTGACATATAGAACGAGAAATCCCACATTTTCATCCCCTAAACATTTATAAACACAAGGTCCATCTACGTTTTGCTCAAATCCAAAAGTCTTGATTTATTCATAAATCTTTGATTCCATGAGCAGGATGCTTGCTTAAGTTCATATATAGATCTAAGATAGTTGTTCAAAAACATTGTCTTAACATCCATTTTCCAGATCTCATAATGGAGAGCCATCACAACAGATTGCAATATGCAGATTAACTTGAGCATGGCAACTAGAGAAAAGGTTTCTTCATAATTGATATGTTCTTTCTAAGTATAGCCTTTTGCTACAAGTTTGGCCTTATAAGTTTCCATTTTTCTATCTACATTTCTTTTCCTCTTGTAAATCCTCTTAGACCCTATAGGTTTTATCCCTTTCGGTAAGTCTACAAGTTCCCACACTAAGTTGGATTCTATAGAATCCATCTCAAATTTTATAGTTATTTCCCAGAACTTGGAATTAACACATGCATTACTTCATTATATGTGAGAGGGTAATCATATTCCTGTTCGATCGACTTAGTGTTAAAAACACTTCCACGATATTGGAAGAACTCAGGTCTACGAGAGACCCTCTCAGTTTGATGAAGCACCCTATATTGTTGATTGTTTGTAGGTCTACTATTAGGAGTTGGTTCAGGAACTGTTTCTATAGGGTTTTTTTATGTTTTTCGAAAGTTCCTTGAGTACCTTTTTACTCTGAAGTTTGATGTCATTCATGTAACTTTCTTCAAAGAAAGTAGCATGAGTTGACACTATAATAATTTTCTCTTTCGGGTTATAAAATAGACCACCATTTGTTCCCTTTGGATATCCTAAAAACATGCACAATTTTTCCTGTGACTTCAACTTCCTCACATTTTTATCCAATTTATAGGCGAGGCATCCCCAAATCCTTAAATGATTTAGAACTGGTTTCTTGCCATTCCACAATTCATATGAAGTTTTTTATGTTGCCTTAGTTGGCACATTTTTATAGCAAATCATTTGTACCGCATATCCCTAAAAAGAGATTGACAGCTTCGAATAACTTAACATTGAACGCACAATGTCTAACAACTTTCGATTCCTTACCTCTGCCATGTCATTTTATTGTGGAGTACCCGATGTGGTCAACTAGGATAGAATCCCATTTTTTATGAGGTACTCTAAGAACTCATTAGATAAATATTCCTCACATCGATTAGATCATTGAGTCTTTATGGGTAAACCTAGTTGTTTCTCCACTTCCATACGAAAATTTTTAAATTTATCAAATGTTTCACTCTTGTAGTGCATAAGGTATACATATTCATATCTAAAATAACCATCAATAAAGTTAAATAATTTTTGTAACCTCCTCTTGCACTAACACTCATGGGGCCACACACGTCAATGTTCACAAGTTCTAGGGTTTTCTGACTCTAATTCCTTTTGCATTAAAATATTGCTTGATTATCTTCCAAGCAAGAGTCACTTTGTGGAAGATCAATTTTTTTAAGCGAACATAATATGCCATCTTTCACAAGTCTAGTGATTCTTTCTTGGTTAATATGACCAAGTTTCAAATGTCAAAGTTACGCCTCATTAGAGTGAGAAGTTTTAAGTTTCTTATTCGATATTTCAATCTCAAGCAATGTGTACATCTTTAGTTTGATGAAATAAAGATTATTTGAAATCCATCCATTATAGATAAGATTGTGGTTTCTAAATATTGCAATTTAATTATTAAAAGTCATGATCAAACCATCTTTATATAAACATGCAACTGAAATTAAGTTTCTCTTAAAACTCGTTACATAGAAAACATCTTTCAAAATAATCTTCCTAAAATTATCAAAATAAATATGTACATCTCCCGCTGCTCAGCTACCACAGTTGTCCCATTCTTGGTCCGCAACAATAGACTTTTATCTCTAAGATATGTTGTCTCTTCGTACCCTTGTAGAGAAATACAAACATGATTAGTGACTCTCAAATCAATGACCCAATGGTTTCTTGAATCCTCCACTAAACAAGCTTCTATCATAAAGAGTTTTATACATTTGTTTTTGGTGGCTAGATATTCCTTCCACTCTTTACAGTTTGCCTTGAAGTGCCTTTTCTTACCGCAAAAGAAGCATTTAAACTTAAAAAAGTCTTTAAGCTTTTTGGTTCTCTTCCTTTCCACTTGTGGTGGCCTAGAGACCTTAGCCTTGCCTTTCTTAGCGTACTTTCTCTTCCCTTTTGAGGAAGAAGCAATAGTTATATTTGCTTCTGCTCTTCGGACTAGCTAACCACCATTCAACATAAACTCGTAAGATTGTAACTCCTTTATGAATTGTGTAAGTGTTAGGCTTTTTTTTCCAGGATTATATGCGATTCAAAAGCCAACAAATTCCTTGGACAAGCTTTTGAACACCATCTCAATTTGAATTTTGTAGTCCAAATTGGCTTCATTATCCTTGGTCTCGGTAAAGTATCCCATAAGAGTTATCATATGGTATTTGACTGAAGTTCTGGGCTTGTTTTGGGCAGTCATCAAGCTAGTTATAGTGAACTGTCGAGCTAAGGCAACTTGGCCTCCGAACATGTCTTCTAACTTATCCAGAATCATTTCGGTAGTTTTGCAGCTCTCGAGTTACTTATATAGGGTGCTGTTCACACTTGCCATTATATAGCAATGAGCTATCTCATTAGACTCATCCCAGTGTTTTCTAGACTCAGCTTGAGTGGCCAGAGGGCACTTATTATCAAGAATTGTTTTAAGTTTCTCACAGCTCAGGACAATTATCAGGCTCTCTTTCCATTGCTTATAATTAATTTCAATCAGTTTGTTTTCAGTGAGTATGTTCAATAAGAGAGTTGGTGTAATTTCTGAATTAAAAATAAAACATTCATATGTTAATATCTTTGTATTAAACAACTGTTTGAAAATGTATTGCAACATTACAATATTTAATACGATGATGCATGCGTCTTACATTAAACCTTAAAAACACTTGTAAGTCATTGCAACAATAATTCCTACACCTATTCAATGAAGCCACCTTGGCGTGATCATGATCAACTAGTAAGAACATGGATTTCCATCCAATTAGTACATGAACCTAATTCCTTAGGCATTCACACGTATTAATAATTGTGTAACATTAGACCATCACTCTAACTTAAGCATAGCTCCTTGGGGAGTTACTTAAGTGTATAACCATCAAATCAACACTTGTGGCATCATGCACCACAAATGAATCATCTTGGGACAATCTCACTAGCATGTTGTGACTAGTTGTCCCATTTAAAGATAAAATTTCTTGATATATCACAAGATAATACCTACCACAAAGGCTGATCCTACTATCCTTTGATTATAAGAAAATTCTGCTTACTTTTAGGAATTCTCCTCGATGGAATCCAAATAACAATATCTACCTTGAGGCAAGTCTCTTTCATGCCATCACAAGAGACCATTGGTGGAGGCTATAGATCTCCCACTCAATATTTTAAAAAATATGCAAGGTTTTTAATGTCCGGTTTCAACCATGAGTGATCAATATATGCATGACAAATTTATTGGCGTTCTCCCAAATCTATATGACATGCTTATCTAATATAGCATGAACATACATTTGCAGTCATATAATTATCATCATGGTTATCTCATAAAATTAAAAGTATAAATTAAATTACTCTAACTAGCCAAAGTTTCCATACTTCCATCCTAGAAAAATAAAAATGACAAAATTCACCCTAAAGCATACTTTGGCTCTTCAATTTTGCCATAACAGGCTTCTATTGTGGTATCGGTTCACATTTTTTCGTTGCAATCTTTTCACGATTGTTTCCATGTCGTCCCTGTCGTTGTTGAACCACCGTGAAACCACTACCAGCTGCTGTTGGATACCGCCGGATCGTCACTGTCGGACACTACCTTCAGTCACTTTTTGGTTTGTCTAGGTCAGTTTTGTGTCATCTTGATAAATTTATATGCGTATCGATTTTTCAGGTTTTAGAAGGAAAATTAGTTTACAAAATTCCTATTTTTGTTTCCGGCTCATATATTTTAATCTAAATAAATAATAAAATAAAAACCCTACGTGGAGATGATAGTCCACGATCTAAAATATACATGCCCAAGATAATAATAAATTACAATTAAATTTATAAGAATTACAACTTTGGCAAAATTACTTTATCAACCACAATAATAAAATAATAAAATAATATCATACATTTATTTGCATACATTCCCCTAATCATGCATACAATTACAAGAATACCACATTTTATCAAATATCATCTTACATGAAGAAGAGATAATTTCGATCTCGGGTTACACTATAAACATAGCATTTGTAACTTTAAAACCAATTTTTGGAAAAAAAAATAAAGTTTGAAAATGATATTCTTACATCGAGGAAAATAAAAATTTTGAAAATCGACCTGATTTGTGATATTTATAGCAATAAACCCTAGATCGAAATCGTACCTGTTTTTTTGGATAGACGGACCCTAGTCGTTCCTAGCTATCAACCAAACTATCTTCTTCGCTATTCTCGTACCACGAACTGCTTCAAGTGTGGACTCGAACCAGTTAAATAAAAACACAGAACTAGAAATTATTTTTTTATGTGGAAAGAAAATTTCTCTTCTCAAATAGAAACCGATAGAGTTTTTATTTTGGAAATATATATTTAATAGTCCAGAATAAATTTTCTCTATTTTTTGGTAAAGTAATAATATCTTAATGTTGTGTAAATAGCTCTACCGGTGCCATCTATTTATAAGGAGAGAAGGTAGAACCCTTGTTGAATTCGAGAAGTTTATTTCAACTAGAAAAAAGAAATCCTAGTTCTACTAGGATGTAGGTGGCAACAACCCTAGTTAAATATACTAGGGTTTGTCATCCCTCTTTATTACATAAAGAACTTTTGGGCCTCTTCCATATTGACTCCAATTACAAGTACTTCCCGGGCTTTTAGCCCAATACTTTATAATTTGATCCAACCAAATATTTGTTTTTCTATTTCCTCAAAAAATTTTCACTATTTATATTAAATAATTTTCTCATTCCAATTTACCTCCGATAAAATTATGACGATTTTACCCCAATAAAATTTTCAAAAAAATATATTTAATATTTCACCATTCAACTAGTTCACTACGATTGTATGATTTATTTTCATTTTCGGGCTTTAATATAGCTAAAAAACTTAAACTCAATCTTTCAATCATTTTTTAGAAATCCTTATTAATTTCTGAATGAATTCATTTCTCATTATCATCTTCATTTTGGAGAAAACCTTAATCATTCAAATGTTTCATATTTCTCCATTTCACCATTTCTATTCATTTATGCTCATTTGATTCAATATGTAATTCATTTGTAGTTTCATCGAGTTAGAGGAGGAATCGAGTGGACATATAAAATTAAGGCTCAAATTATTTATAATTAATTTCCAGGTTTTCACCTATTAATTATAAAATCATTTTAGCCACGAAGTCATTCCACTATAGTATTGTGATTGAGCTCTCCCCAACGGCATACCATTACGAAAGCAAACCGATTAGTGATTATCCAATGAACTTGTCATAAGTGTGTTACCTCATAGGATATCCTTAATCTCTTTGGGATAATATCCGTTCTCCTAATGTTATCTTATTTTATCTCATGGTAACCATTACATCTTTCTTCCTGAAGAGTCAACCACTATCAAATAATTATCAAGTCATCAATCACAAAGATGAACGACCCATGACCACGTTTTTTTTCATCAACCATGTAATGCTAATGAGAGGATATCATTTACCCATGTTTTAGGCTATGAATTCCATTATTGTGAATGATGCTACATACTGCAAAAGTCATACACCCAACACACTAGCTTTCGGTTTATTATTTTTTAAAACTCAGGCTTTTACTTACATCAAATTGTACGAGTCACACATAAGTCCATCCACTCAAGATTTAGGTATGCCACACTATGAACGTCACAAGTGAATAAATCAATAAATAGATTCAGGATCTATTATTCATAGGGCCAGTCTGATGTACTTGTCAGTCCAGTCAGTCACATCTATGTCTTTATCTTCTAGGAGTCATTCGCTTTGATGCCGAAGACAAAGCATCTCCCCAATCGGAATTGATAGATGGCATATTAGTCTTTCAATCAGTTTGCTCACTTCCAATTAGACTAAGGACATGTTTAGGTTCACCTACTAATATAAGTTTTCTTTCCATATTACGATCCAACCACGTAATACTACTTAGTATTAGTTAAACATTAGACAACCAATGAACAACATTTGTTTCCATTTTGCTTTGTATGCAAAAACCAAATGAGGACAATCGTACAAAGTATTAATGTAATTCATAAATAATTTTATTAACAAATCTATTCGAAAAATTACACGTGTACATTGACGAAAATACTACACTTAGGGCACCAGCTCCAACAAGGATATCCTTAATCTCTTTAGGATAATATTCTTTCTCCTAATATGATCCTATTTTTATCTCTTAGTAACTGTTACATCTTCTTTCATGAAAAGTCAATAACTATCAAATAATAACCAAGTCATTCATCACAAAAACTAACAACTCGTGGCCACGTTTTACTTCACATATACCATGTAATGCAAATGAAAGAATATCCTTTACCCCTTTTCGGGCTATGAATTCCACTGTTCTGAATGATGCTACATACTGCAGAAGTCGCATACTTAACGCACTAGCTTTCGATTCCTTATCTATTTGAATTCAGGCTTTTACTTATAAAAAACTATACGAGTCACGCACATATAGTCCATCATCCACTCAAGATTTAGGTATGTCATACTATGAACGTCACAAGTGAATAAATCCATAAACAAATTTAGGATCTAATCTTCTCGGGTCTAATCTGATGTACTGTCAGTCCAATTAGTCACATTTATGTCTCTATCTTTTGGGAATCATCCGCTCCGATGCCCTAGACAAGGCATCTCCCCAATTAAACTTGAGAGAGGGCATATTAGATTTTTTATTAGTTTGCTCATTTCTAATTAGATTAAGGACATGTTTAGGTTTGTCTACTAATATAAGTTGTATTTTCGTATTATGATCCGACCACGTAATATCGCTTAGTATTAGTTAAACATTAGACAACCAGTGAGCTAATTTTGTTTCTATTTTGCTTTGCATTCAAAAACCATATGAGAAAAATTATACAAAGTATATTAATGTAATCTATGAATTTATTTTATTAACCAATCTATTCTAAAAAATTACAAGTTTACCAACGAATATACTACACTTAGGACACCATATCCAACAAAAGGTAATCCAAAGGTTTAATATGGATAAAGCTAAAATGGTGAGAACTCCATTTCCTATGCAACTCAAATTGAGTGTCAAGCAAAGTCTTTCCACAGAGAAAGAGAATGAATACATGCAAAAAGTTCCTTACTATTTTACTGTGGGTAGTTTGATGTATGTAATAGTATGCATAAGACCAAACTTAGCTTATTTTGTTTGTACTATTAGTCAATTTCTTTCTAATCTAGGCAAAGAACATGGAAATGTAATATAACACCCTACACCTAACCCAGATGACAATTAGATGCAAGATGACACATCTATTGCTTAAGCAACTCAAAACCAATTCACATACATACTAAATTATGATCTTTTAATGCTAATTATGCAAGAGTGGCAATTAAAACATGTTATGCGTGTTAAAAAAACTCAAACGGTCCCTCATACATTAAATTGGGGTCAAGGATGATAAAAAATAAAGGCATGTTATGAATCATGGGTCAAACTAGCAAGATGCAGGGCAATGTCTCGAGACAGTAGAATCATATCTCAAGAAATACCACCCCTATTTCATGATTTTGCTTCGAAGTTGAATGTATCGAGACTTATAAGTCATTTCTCAAGACTTGGACTCAAGTCTCAAAAGTTAAGCTTGAATTTGCACTAATTTAGCATCAATATTTTATGTCTCAGAATAAGACCACGATTTCTCAAAATTTATCACACTCGAGATTAGCATGACAAGTCTAAAGACTTATGCCTAAAAATGTATAGAATGTAAGATAACATTCTTATGGTCTCTAGACATTAGTACAAAAATGCTAAAAAAATAAAATTTCAAGTCGTGCAAATGACCCTCTAAATACACTTAAACATGATCAACATGCAACCAACTTCACATGGGCATATTTTACATATTATAACAAGTCTAAAACATACATTCACATGACATTTAACTAGTTATATCAAAATCTCAATTGGTAAATACTTTGCAACATTAAACCATACTTAAACCATAGAAATTCGGTTATCAAAATGCAACATAAAACTAGTTAAGAAGCCTAATTTAGTTTCAAACTATATGCCAAATGCCTAAAATAGCCAAAATACCAAAAACCAAGTTTCAAGACATTATAGTCACTCAGCAACCTAGGTACAAATTCAAGGAAAAAGATAAGAGTTGAGCCTTAGATGCTAGAAAAATCACAAATCAAATATCGAGAATGCACCGAACTCCTACACATGGAACAAACAATCCACAAGATGAGCATTGAAAAGCTCAGTGATGATAATACATCCAATTTCTTAATATAAAAACATTAAATAACATAGCATACTAAAAACCAACATAAAATCAAGTTACCGTGCCATAATAAATCAAGATATAATTATTTAACAATAATTTCCATAATGCCCATAGAATATAACAATGGATAGAACCTACTTCATGAAAGATGTGCATAATGACAACACTTGGTTGTGTGTTTTTGAGTATATCAAAATCATCAATAATTAAGTTTGAATTCATCAATATAACCTTGTTTCAAATTAAGAATTTAGCTCTTTTAACCAGTTACGGATCAAGAGCAATTACATAAATTAATCCCCCAACACTCCAAGAATGCAAACTAATGCCAATTGGGCTTAAATGTACCAATGCATGTAAAAACATGACTTCCTCTAACAGTCTAAGAGTGCACACAAGTGCCAAGTATAAATTCATAAAAGCGCCAATAGAATGCACACAAGTGCCAAATCTTCCTCTATCATAAAATATTTCCTATGACATGTCAACTACACCTGAACCGTTTACAATATTGATAGGGTGTTTATTAATCAAAATGCTTTAATATCACCAACTAATATCAATTATTACAACATATCACCAAATAATTAATCACATATTTATTATATTAGCCTTTTCACAAATCAAGTCATAAGCATTTCCATGAGATCATCTTAAAACTATATCAAACGTTTACTCACATACATAAATGCATACATAACTAACATATTCTACCAAAAATAAACATAATTAACATCAGATCCTAAGCTAGATTACTTAATTGGAATTATATCACATAATTGCAACAAGTTGGCACAAACCGAAAACTATTACGGCTCAACGATCTTCTCCTTTCCTTTGCCTGTGGAACTTTCTCCAACTTCTATTGCTTCAAAATTGACATTTACACATTGAGTCTAGTTAGAACAACAAGAATTAACAATCAATGCCTTTAAAATTCAACAAAAACATGCAATGCAATCAAGCAATACATTTTCATGCTTCAATGCCCACTCTCAAGAACTTTAATTGAAACTTATCGTGCCTTAAATATAACCCTATATATACTCTTAGGAACTTAAAAACACAAATCACTGCTAAAATTCACCCTCTTCTCTTTCCCTTAAGCACTTATCAATGATAGTTTCTAGAAACTAAGACTAAACTCTATTCTAATCCAATTTCTAACATTTTATTAACTTATTAAAACTCATTAACAACTCAAATCTAACCTATAAACAACAACCTAATGAAATCTCAACTTCTTTTCACTATTTAAAAATCGAGACCGCAGTTGAGCAAATATAGAAAAATCATTGGAAATCCATTTTTAATATTAGAAAAGTAATAGACTAGAGTTAGAAACTTCACTACCTTGCTGTATTTTTTGAAATCAAATAAAAAAAACAAGCAAGAAGTTAAGAACTCTTTCTTTCTCAACTTTAATATTCTTGCAAAAATGGAGAAAATAGAAAAGAATGAGAAATTAAATTTTGATCTTAAAAAATTAAGAATCTTAATGAAAAATGATTTTACCATTCAAGATTGATTATTAGAAATTAAAGCTTTGAAAAAAAATATTATATAGAGATTTGAGAGAATTTTTAGAAAGTAGTAGAGAAAATTGTGTTCTTGCAAATGAAAAACCAACTGTCAACTTCATTCAAAAACTACCAAGTTTTAATTGCTATCGGGTTCTTGGTCACTTTTCCTTTTAAAAGCACTAAATTTTAAAAATTTAATTTTTACTAAATTTCAAAATTGTCCCAATTTTTTTTCAAATGTTACAATTTAGTCCATATCTTTAATTACTAATGTGACAGCCCAAAATTGACCCTAGTCGGGAAGTGGTTTCGGGACCGCTAAACCGAGTCACCGAAATGTTTGAATGTGATATTTATTGTCTAGAATATGTAATTATGAATGTGTGAAAATTTCAAGCTTCGATTTAGTCGATTGCATGTGAATTTAGTCAATAGGACTTATGTGCGACATTTTTGAAATGTGATAGGTCGAAGCATAAGGACCTATTAGTGCATGAAATAAAAAGGGGGACTTGCATGTCAAATTCCCCCCTAATTAGTAGTGGCCGGCCATGCTATGAGTGGAAACATGTCACAAACATGTTATGTTAGTGATGTATGTTAGGAACAATAAAATAAGGAGTATGGGTAATAAAGAAATGGAAAAAAAGGAAAGAATGTGTATGATTGTTCTTCCCCTCTCCATTGCCATGAATGTAAGAAAGAAAACAAAAAAAAAGTGTCCATCTTTCTTCATTGCTCTTGGCCGAATGTTCTAAGGAAGAAAGAAAAAAAAACAAGTTGTGTTCTTTGGTTCTTCTTGGCCGAATTGAAAGGAAGAAGAAGGGAGTGAAGCAATCGGTCATCTTAGGTCACTATTAAGGTAAGGAAGTTTGTACTAGCTTTTGAAATTTTAGTTGATATTGAGTGAGTTATCAAGTGATTTTTGTAAACCATGTTAAAATTTTGATTTTTGGGGGTGAGTATGGTTTTCGGCTATAAAAGATTAATAAGGGTGATGATTGTGTTTCATGCAAAACTTAGATTAATAATGGTAGTTGCTTACATCTTGATATCTATGAGTTCCTTTCTTGGCTCTACCATAGACCCACGAAGTATATGTTTAGTTGGTGTTGTTGGAGGTTTATGATAGAAGCTAATGAGTGAGAGTTTGATAGGTACTATGAGGTTAAACTTCATGAGATTGTAAGCTTGTAAGTTGGATGATGAAATTCATGCTTTGTGAAGGTAAATGGTGTAGAAGGAGCATTCGGCCATGAAAACAAAAAAAAAGGGGGAAATTTATGATGAATTAAGTTGGAAGCTATTATAATGTACTTGTGCATTCGGGTATGGGATGAAAAAAAATATATGAGATGGCTATAATCAGCCTTGTGATTCGGCTTTTGCATATATATATTTGCACATGGTGTATTGGTATGATACATATATATGTCATCCCAAGGTATATGTTTATATATGGTGATGGTTTAGTTATGGAGTGAATGATGGATGCATATTGAGTTGTAATATGTAATGCATTAGTTAGTAAAATGTATGTCATTTATATGTGGTACTAAGTATATAATTGGCCTCAACGTAGACATGCATATTCGGCCACATGAGATGGATTGGCGTTGCATGTATCTGGTTAGAGGCAAGCATATTAATGCTTATATCTTGGCTTAGACAATCGGCTAAAAGGAGTGTGGGATAATATGTTGAGTTGATGCATGATTTCACATGTATGTGACTTTAATGTCTAATGTATAAATATGGGCTAAGTGCCTTGTGTTCCTCTTTTCGATGCTCAAATGATTAAATCAATTTATTTGTCTAATTAAGCTCAAGAGCAAAGGGGATCTAAATCCGATAAAGGGAAGGAAAAAGTGGTCAAATAGCTATCGGAATCATTCGACAACATCCGAGGTAAGTTCTTGAGTAAAAGAGCTTAAATTATGATTTGATTAGATCATGTTTTAAGCAAATTAAAATCATGCTCTGTGTGTGTGGCTATTGAGCCGAAATTGCAAGAGTGATAAGTGTCTTGTGTTTGAGTTTTGTTAACGAAAATGAAATACGAATGTGCCATGATTTACTGTTAAATGTGCATGGTTATTTGAATGATGTCCGGGCTAAGTCCCGAAGGCTTTGTGCTAAGTGACCATATCCGGACTAAGATCCGAAGGCATTTGTGCGAGATACTAATTCCGGGCTAAGCCCGAAGGCATTTGTGCGAGATACTAATTCCGGGCTAAGCCCGAAGGCATTTGTGCGAGTTACTAAATCCGGGTTAAGTCCCGAAGGCAATTGTGCGAGTTACTATAACCGGGCTATGTCCCGAAGGCGTTTGAACGAGTAGCTATATCCGGTCAAATTCCGAAGGTACGTGGTTTGGGAATGAATGATCTTGCTGTAAAAATTTCAGTAAATACTCTAGAAACATCCCAACATTGAGGTATGTTTCGTATGTGCTTGAATTTAGTTGAGCCCTTACAAATAAGTATTCGCTCAGTTGATAAACGAGCTACCGGCCTTTGGCTAAGTTGATCTTTTGTGTATGTACATAAGGGTTGGTAATGTGAAGCAAGTATGATATTGAAAAATTGTGCATATGAAATTATCCGTTTAGCTACATGAATGCTATACTTTTGTTGTGCTGGAATTCCTTGCTCAAAACTTACTAAGCATAAATTGCTTACTCCGTTTCTTTGATCCTCTGTTTTATAGATTTTGGTTCTCCAGCTATCGGACTCGGGATTTTGAAGTCGAAGTCGCCCACACTATCAGAGCCCCCCCCTTTTTGGTACAATTTTGGTTGAACTTCGAAATGGCATGTATAGGACTACCCGTTTGTTGTGGGTCATGGACCCTATGGACTTGTATAATTTTGGATAGCCATGCGAAAATGGCTTATATATGTTTGAGTATAATGTTATAATCATTTGGTATGGATATGGTTATTGAGAGGTGTGGATATGCTTAACAAGGATTGGCCATGGGAATGGTTAATCACTATCATAAATTGTGCTATTTATGCTAAAAGGGCTAGTTGAATCATGGAAACTATGAAATAGGTAAAGTCTACCTTAAAGGCAGATGCTAACAGCAGCAGTGATGTAGATTTGGAAAATCACTAAAATAGTAGGAATGGAATTAAATAGTGAATAAATTATGTAAACAAACCTTGATGAATCTATTTTCATAGGAAAGTAACGAAACAATCATACGGACAGTATGTTAAGAGATATTCAGGTTCTTGTGAGACAGGTCCAGAACGGGTTCTGGATTTCCTGTTCCGACTTTGGAAATTCATTATAAATTAACCAGAGACAATTAGGAGTCAAGCCATATATGTATAGATTCCTCTCTGAGTCTAGTTTCTATAGAAACAAACGGCATCAGTGTTGAAGCCCTGTACAGGGAGATATCCAAGTCGTAATGCACAAAGGTCAGTGTAGTCGATCCCTGTAACATGGGAGACTTTGACTAATAAACTGTACTAATTGGCCCAACCAAAAATTCTAGAAAAAAATATGTAGATGGGCATATAAGTCTAGTTTCAGGGAAAATTTACGGAACTGGATTCCGAGTTTCTGAACTCAAGATATGATTTTTAAAGCGACTAGTACGCAGATTGACAGTGTCTGGGAAATTATTTTTAAAGTCTGTTAACACCTCGTGTTCGACTCCGGTGTCGGTCTCGGGTTCGGGGTGTTACAACTAAACTCTCAATATTAGTTAACTAATAATACTAATTAATACCCATGTACTAATTAATAAACCTATAATTCACTATCGTGCCCATTCCCAAAAATCTCTCGATTTAACTTTTTGTAATGGCTCGATATAAGAAATCTAACCCAAAATCAAATTTTCTAACATTGACAAAAACCGAGTTGTTACATGTAGACTTGATCATGGGTCGAGTCGAGTTCGGTTTGGGCCGAAGAAAAATTTTAGGCCCACTTTTTAGGCTCGGGCCTGGCTCGACCCAAAGAATGGGCCTAAAATTCTACCCAAGTCTAGCTTAGATTAAAAATGCTAAACTTGAGTCGAACCTAACATGCCTGTATTGAATTTTTCAGATTATTATTTTTACATAAAAACAAATTTAAAAATATAATACATTAGAAAAATTAAAATAAATATTTCTCAACAAACTGAAAATATATTAAAAAAATCTTTATACTTAAATAACATAAAGACAGTTGCAATTTAGCAAAGTAAATGCTTCTAAAATCGTAGCAAAAGTAACAATAAAACAGGAGTTATGTTTTTGCAAAACAGTAGCAAAATAGTATCAATATAATAATGAAATGATAGCAAAACAATAATAAAACAACAAGGGAAAAAGTTTAGGCTTATTCAGGCTGGGTTGGACCTAGGCCAAAAAATCCTACTCGAAGCCTGGACAATTTAGAAAATGGGTCTTATTTTCTGTCAAAACCTATTTTTCGGGCCTATATTTTTGCCCAAATCCTCCCACTTTTCAGGCGAATTTTGGGCATGGTTAGGTGGCCCGACCTATGATTAGATCTAGCTACATGCAGTGAAATGGATTATGAGATATGTTCGGGACAGCTCTAACTTTAAACTTTGTTTTAACAATGAGAAACTCAATCTAGTTGGTTATATAGATTGAAATAAGTCTGAAAACATTGAATCAAGAAGATTTACTTTTGGTTACTTAATTTCTTTTGTGGGGGAGTTGTGGCTTGGCAACCTATATTATAAAAATGTGTTGCATTTTTTATTATCGAGTTTGAATTTATTACAACCACCAAAGAATGCAATGAGTGATTTAGATAAACAAAATCATATACAAAACTCGACTTTCCTCAAGAGAGGTTTGTCTTGTTTTGTGAAAGCCAAAGTGCTATTGATCTTGATAAGAATTCCACTTTTCATGCCTAATATAAACATATTAATGCGAGGTATTATTCTATATAAGAAGTTCTTGAGGCTTAGTTGTTAAAGTTTGAGAAGATTTACATTGATGATAATGATATGTATATGTTGACCATGATTTATTGCTCGATGGTTGGTATAATGAAAACCAAAAAAAAAAGAGAGGAAAAGATTTATTGGGGCTTGGGTCCCACTATGTGTGGGAAAACGTAATTACCCATGTGCCCTATAATATAAAAAGTGAGCAAACCTTTTTTGAACAAGATTTTAGTGAGTTTGCAGCAAAAATCAAAATAAAAAGAGAGAATGGGAGAAAAAGAGAATTTTGTTCATCAAGTGTAGTTTTGATCAACTCTTTAATTGAGGATTTATTTGAAGTCCACTTGAGTTGAGTTTTGGGCATGAAAAGTACACGAAGATCTCAATCGTGAGTAATATGATTTTTCATGTGGGTATAATTGTTCGATTTTCTATTTCAAAGTTAGTCGTTTTTAACGTGAAATTTTTAATTTTTTTAAATTTACTTGAGATTATTTATTGATGGTCTTGTTGTGGTTTGTATTGTGATCTTGTTGCACGAATCTAATTATGGTGGGTTTTTGAATGGATTCTCAAGTTCTGTAATTTTTATCCTTTGCTATAAATTGGGTTTTCCATGTAAAATTGTCTCATTTTATTGTTTTTGTTTATAATATTGGGATTGATTTGTAATGATGTTGATATATTATATTATTAAATTTTTCATAATTACTAACTCGTATTTATTGAGAATATAAAAATGCGATTTATGTTTCACTGGAATTGGTGGGGTTTGGTTTCATCCCATCAATTCCTTCGTATTTTCCTCGCTTCCAGTACTCTTATTCTAACCACCTCTAAATTCGGAAATCAAAACAAATAAATTTAAAAATAAATCTTTGAATGGACTGATAAGATTTGAAAGGTTATTGCCCTATATAAGGTCATATTATATATATATAAACATAATTAGATGTACTCTTAATTAGTCAAGAGAGATAAGTGGTCCAATTTATAGACAACGAAAAAGGGTAGTTAGTTTGTAAGCTGTGACATATCTGAAAGACAGGACAAAGATTATCTGTCTTTAGGGCAAGAAGAAGAAGAAGAGGCCCTTATTACCAAATTGAAGAATCAAAGGACATATTGTTGTTATATTTTGAGGTAAAAACAAAAAGTTCAATTAATGGATCGCTCGGTCTCCAACTTTTCAGACACCATCATCTCTTGTAGTAAAATAATAAGCATTGTCATGTAAAACCTTTTTGCAGTATATGTGGAGAACACACACACAAATATATATATTCACACATATATTGAAATCATCATGCATGAATGCGTATCTGGCTTGCTGATTATAGCGTTTCTTTTTATATATAAAATCAAAGCTTGCACACTGAGCCTCCTTTGTTTTCTTTCTTCTGTTCTGCGTGTTTGCACATGTGGTCCCTGCTTTGCACGTGTGTAGAGCCATGCATGGGATCTCTTGTATGGCAGAAAAGGTTTTCAAATGTGAACTTGCAAAGCCTCAAAAATTAAAATATAGGATGCTTGTGTTTTGCCCTCGTTCTCTTGTCTTGGTGTATGTCACAAACTCCTTTCATAACAATAATAAGTAAAATCAAACAAAATTTCCACCTACATATATTTATTATTATTTGAGCCAAATCCAATCATTAAATGAGAGATATGATTATCTAATAATACTCAAATTTAAGATATTTAGTAAAAGAAAATTCAACTCTTTACCAAAGTAGTGGGGGCTGGGGAGGTAGACTCAGCAACCCAAGCACATCTGGTTCAGTTGGTTATTACCGAACATGAATTGAAGAAACATGCTTTTGGAATGGTAAGAAGATGTGGAAAATAGCTTTTCTAATCAATGCTTCTTTTCTTTTTCCTACTTCCAAGGGGGGGGGGGGAGCCAGCCTCAAATGCATGAAAAGAAAGGAGACGTCACATTGGATGTCCCCACCGTATAAATAGTAGGGCTGATCCCATAAGATTCTGTTGGGTCTGTTCCCTTGGAACCATATGAAAAAGCAAAGCCAAAATGTGCACTGTTTCCCAATGGGAACATCACAACACCCAACCAGTAGAAAATGAGACTGCATTTGGCAAAGCCAAATTAGGGTTTTTTTACAAAAATATTATAAAAAAATAAAAATTTACTAAAATATAATCTTTTTTTTTATTTACTAAAATATTATAAAAAAAATTTTATTTATTAAATATACCAAAAAAACAAAAAAAACTGACACAGCCAGATTAGGCCAATGCCGTTGGTGGCACCAATGGTGCCAATGCCATTGGCGGCACCAATGTGCCAAAGGACTAAAATGTGATCACTTGTAGTTTTAAGGACCTGACATGCAAATTTACCATTTTAAATTTTGAAAGTGAATTGCTGCTGTTGTGCGCACTAAAAGTGAAATGTGGCTAATTGCCTTCTAAGCCTTTCTTATTTATTATTTACTTTTTATTCCCTTCAACTCACTTTTTTATTTAATAAACAAGCCCTCAACATATTTTTGTAGTTAAATAAGCTCTTAATCTATAATTTTTACTCATAAAAGCCATTTATTTTATTATTAAAATAAGTATATTTTACCTAAAGTAAAGCTATTTAAAAAAGTATAAATTAATTCGCATTTTATGTATTATTTTCGTAATTTAATGAGAATAGTTTATTTAAAGAATTTACTAAATTTGATGAGAATAGTTTATAATTATACTTTATTTTTTCTATTTGGGTTACATTTATAGGTGATCAGTTTTATTATTACTTATAGTTAAGTGATAATTAAGATACTTAGAATTCTAATTAAGTAATAACTCTGTTTTAATTTAATAAACTATTCTCATTTAATAACTATATTTTAAATTAATAGAAATACCAGGCATGCCTTATTGAAAAACCAGAAGTAATAATAAAACTGATCACCTCTAAATGTAACCCAAATAGAAAAAATAAAGTATAATTATAAACTATTCTCATCAAATTTAGTAAATTTTTTAAATAAACTATTCTCATCAAATTACGAAAATAATACATAAAATGCGAATTAGTTTATACTTTTTTAAATAGCTTTACTTTAGGTAAAATATATTTACTTTAATAATAAAATAAATGGCTTTTATGAGTAAAAATTATAGATTAAGAGCTTATTTAACTACAAAAATAGGTTAAGGGCTTGTTTATTAAATAAAAAAGTGAGTTGAAGGGTATAAAAAGTAAATAATAAATAAGGAGGGCTTAGAAGGCAATTAGCCACATTTCACTTTTAGTGCGCACAATAGCAGTAATTCACTTTCAAAATTCAAAATGGTAAATTTGCATGTCAGGTCCTTGAAACTACAAGTGGTCACATTTTAGTCCTTTGGCACATTGGTGTCGCCAATGGCATTGGCACCATTGGTGCCGCCAATGGCATTGGCCTGATCAGGCTGTGTCAATTTTTTTTTTATTTTTTTGTTTTTTTTGAGTATATTTTGGTAAATAAAAAAAATTTATAATACTTTAGTAAATAAAAAAAGTGATTATATTTTGGTAAATTTTTATTTTTTTATAATATTTTTGTAAAAAGTCCGCCAAATTAAGAAGTCTCAGTTAAGCATTGTTGGGAAAAATTTAGTACCAAAATTTTAGTTTGATTAAAAGGATGACATATCCTTAAAGTGTATTGAAAATTAACCATATAAAAGATGGAGTATTTGGTAATTTTTAAATTTTACTTGGTAAAATTTTAAAAAAATTATCATCAATATAACGAATCCTTAAAACATCTCTTTTTACTGGTTTTGCTTTCGGTTTAAATATTGACATCTGAAACAAATTTTGACCCAAACAATAAATTTTTTAGGAGGATTTAAGCTTAAAAAAAATAACTTTTGGTTGGCTAAAATAATGTCAAGTTAATATAAAAAAAGAAGGAAAAAGAGGAAGAAATATATTGAACACAACAGAGATAGAGGTACAGGTAATTACGGATCGGGTTGTATCAATTCTAGACATGATATTAACATAATTATATTTGTTAAGTTTGGTCCGAAATATGAACTAAAGTTTTATTTATGTTGACTCATATTTATAAATAGTTAACCAAAGTTCATTTTAAGCTTGTCTAAATTACATTTTAAAAATATTAAAATATATGTTTATATTATTTTTAATTTTATATTTAATAATTTTATATATTTTTATTTATTAAAATTTTATATACAATCATCTTAATATTTTTTAATGTTTACATTATATTACTATAGATTTAATTTTTATATTTTATAAATTATATAATATATAAAAATAACATAATATAAAATATTACAAACTTAAATAAAATTGGTCGGTCCAAGCTCGAGCCTTGAATATTTAAGCCTGACTCTAAACTATATTTTAAACAAGTTTAATTTTTAGACCCAAGCCTATTTTTCGGGCTTAATATTTTTTTCTAAATTCTCTTAAATTTTAGACGAATCTTTGAGCTCATGCATGTAGCTCGACCCAATAACAAATTTAGGTGACAAATCACACAATGAAATGTAAGGAGCTATAAGTAGAGGTTAAGAGGTTTTTAGTCTAGTCAAGTGGAAGGAGGAAAGGAGGAAGAGTCTAAAAAGAATAAAAGAACCCAAAAAATAGGGGTATTTGTAAATAAGGATGATCCTCTCTTAACCTAGAGTCTTGACGCATACGTGGCACAAGTTTCATCATAATCGACTACTTCGGAGGCATAGGAGTCTTTTGGCTGAGCAATGATGAGACCAAGACAAACAGACTAGGCGAGGTGAGTTCCTTGAGCTGAATCTTGACTATGTGAAGTCTGGCATTGCTCATGACAAAGTCTCGGTGTTGATGTTTCACAAGGTTGTGGTGGCGGGACCCACACAATGAAGTGCTTATAACAAACGGTAAATTATACCAAAATCGTTAAATCATTAGTAAGTTTACATATTGATTACTCAATTTTAAAAAATTATAAAATGGTTATTAAATTATTCGAAAGTTTTTATTTAAGTCATCGAGTTGTTAATTTTTTTTAAAGTCCAGCTAGCAAGCTTCAAATGACGATTCAATAATCTATACAATGGATCAGTACCGATCGACTATTTTAGATCTCAGACAATCTAACAGTCAATATTGGAGAACGAAGAAGAAAGTTATTTGGATTTTGATTTGTAGATTCTTGATATTTAAAACTATTTTATAAAAAGAAATTGAACGATAGAAGAGAAGGGAAATGAAAGATTTCGATTGGTGCAGGCAATGTGAACAGGAAAGGTCATACAACAGTAATTTTAACAATTCAATTGCTTGAATGAAAAATTTTGAATTGTTTGATGACTATTTTATAACTTTTTGAAGTTAAGTGATCAAAATGTAAATTTTCTGATAGTTTAATGACATGGGTGTAGTTTTACCCTTTTAACAGAAAACAATGTAGAAAACAGTAGCAGCAGATATACATTATGTATATTGTCAAATGACATTTCATTTATCCAATAATGGATATAAATGGAGATCCAGTGATCCGAAGGGAACATAAACCCTACTGAATGCATGGCCGTAGGAACCAATCCTGGGTTTAGAAAACTCTTCTAATTCAGTCTAGGACTATATATATTAATATGATCTTCGAGACAGTTGGAACACTTCTGGGTTTGTGTAGGATAGCTTTGACTTCTTAAGACCCACGTTTAAAAGTGATCCATGGATGCCTGCACCAATAAATGCTTCTCTTTCCACACAAGGGATCAAATTTCAGAACATTGTACCTCAGTCAAATGACCCATTGCTGCTTAAGAGCCATGAAAGTTATTGACATGCAAGTAAAAAGAAAAAAAGAAAGAAAAGAAAGAACAGATTAAATGAAATGAATTTAGCTGCATTTAGCAAGATTCTTATTTTACTTTTGAGCTAATTGCATTTAAGTGAACCCTAAAATGAAGCCTACAAAAGATAAAACAGTCATCAAATATGGTGAAACATTGTAGTCGCACTTTGATATCCTAGTGGTACTAGTTATAAGATACCAATAAAGTAGAAAACAAGCTGAAGTCAGCATTCAGTACTGATCAGGGCATAGGGATAGGGTTTAGGGTTAAAACAGGGTTTCATTTCATAGACTGATCTGAATTATCCAAAACAAGGAAAGAGGGGATTTATATGAATGAGAGAGAGAGTTAGACCATACCCTATTTCTTAACGGTCAGTAAGCATTTTCTGAAACAGAAACCACAGGGAGAGCTTTAAAAAAGATATGGAACTGAGTCACTGTCAAAAATTAATACTACATATAGTAATTATAGGTTTGTTTTCCTAGCTCTTTTTGGTTTTTTTATGATTTGCAGGATATAAACAGCTAATTGCAAATGGGTGGTCTACGCAATGACTTAGGGGGGCAGGTTTTGGAAACCAAAAAATAGGCTTATATTAGCCTACTTACTACTAATTATTTGTACAGTGTTTGTGAGAAGTTAAGCAACTGTTCATATGGGGATGAGTTTGTCTGTTTGAGACTTTCTTTCATTGATTGGGGGATGAGACACAGTTTTACTAGCATAGATGAATTGTCTGTAGGCTGTAGCTTAAGAGTTGTTTTTTGTATAGTTACTTATTTGCTACAGTGTTTAAACTCTATTCTCTTCACTGAGCAAAGAGGAACAAGTGATTGTACCTATCCACGTGTGTAGACCCCTTTTCGCGCTGTTCCAAACAAACGAAGCAGGCCCAACGGTTCATGGTCCTGTTAGACAACCGTACAATAAAGGGTTGTGTATTGCGTGTCCATTGCTTGCATGTATAATTTTCAGACCTGGTATACTGACATTGACAAGGGATATACAGTTTGTATGTTTAGAATCCTTAGTGAAAAAGAAAAAACAAAGGTGGGGAAATGCAATGTTTTAATAACATGCTAACATTCGACTTCCTAACTATAAATTAAAGGACCCTTTTGCTTGTTTCATGGACGACATCTACATCCTCTTGCAATCTCACTCCCAAAGCTTCTCTCCTTCCTTCATTTTCATGGATGCATTTAGAGGCATTACGGCTTGAGCTTCGAGACACTTTTTCGAGGTTTAAATTAATCCTTCTACTTTGGTTATGTGCTTCCCCCTCACCTTAATCCAATGGAAAACATGGCATTAACTCAGTGAGGACATTGTTCTAGATTTAGTGGTATCCCTGAGAAATGAGACAACAAAATAGTGCCTTGATTACCATTGGGTCCCTTAAGGCTGGAAGGCTTACATTAATATATACTGTAAGTGTTGTACTAGAGGGACTATTTAGACCTCATTGAACATTGATTCCCATTCCCAACATTCATATTTCTTTTCTGAAGTAAATCCATATTTCAATCTTTGGTAAAAAAGAAAGTAAAAGATGTGATTAAATTTATGAATATTTGTTTCTTTATGATTGACAGTTCCCTCAGTGGAGGCAACAATAATTTCAGTACTTCTGTTCTGTTTTACCCCCATGGCCATGGCTGCACTATACGAAGATTCTCCTGACACAAGAAAAGAAAGAGCACAGTCACAGAAGGAATGCTCATAAATGCCCATGGAGAAAGATGACAAGTTTTCATGGATGCCAAGATATATGTTTTAATAGACAGAAAATATTCAGGACAGGAACTAGAAAGAGAAATTCATGTTACAAAAGGAACAACAAAAACCCACTGGGAGAGAAGAACACGACAAAGGCTAATGTACTAGGGATTTATGTGGCTAGTTCGAGCTCTCCCGCCACTAAGTACCAGTGTATCATCGTGCACTACTAATTGCTTTATAAATGCAGATAACTAAACATTCATCTAGCTAATGGAAAATTGGAGCAACATTTATATGCATAAAAGCTATGGCCAAATAAAGAAAATATAAAGTCATATACATTGCTCCCACTAAAACGAGACCAAAGCACTGCAACAGTCTATCAATGATGTACAGTCAATAACAGTTTCTATGTGTGCACGAACGGGTGGTGGGTGTGGAATTGAGGGAAGGGATGATAGAAAGTAAAGATGAAAAGAAAAAGCATTGCTAACTAAAAAGAGGAAGTTATCTTCAAAGAATGTCAGCTTTAAATCAACTAAACTCTTTCCTTGGTGTATGCATACCCTTTTATCCTTCTTACCCACGCACATCAACGGAGCAAAAGCATCCCCCTAGGTTTTTCATGAAACAAATCATTGTGGATCTCGCTGTTCTTGAAATTTGAATTTGTGTTATTACATTTATAAGAAAACTCCTACTATTTTTATTACATTAATTATGGCAATCTAACTCCAAATTCATTGTAGTAGGATTCTAGTATTTCCGGCCTGTTAAAATCTTTAAATTGACAAATTAGAGCAGAAGGCAACTTACCATAAATAGCCTCAGAATATGTTTGAATGAGGTCTCCAAATCAATTAAAGTCAAGTCCCCTATTAAAACCCTTGAAATACCAACTTCAATGTAAACCATACTGTCCTTCAAGTAGAAAGCATTGTATTGCATGAGCCAAAATTTTTTAGTAGTGCTAATTGCATGTCCCAAATGTAACACAATTGCAATTGGGTTGTGCAACTTGCAATATTTGTTGACAACTTTTTGATAAAAATATTGGACCTTTTTCATACATATCTTAGAGGATTTTTGGTAGTAATGGGTCGGACTATGTTAAATTTGATTCTAGTAAGGACTCATTTAAAGACTTTTAATGTGATTGAGTTTCCTTAATTTAGGAGATCCTTCTTATAAAAGAAGTTTACTCCTAGAAGAACTACATTATTTTGATTCCATATTGAAGACCTACTTGAGCTAATTTCAAGGTGTTTAAAGTTCACATTGATTGAAGTTTTGCCAAACTCATATATGCTTATTTAAGAGGATGCTTGTTATTGTGATTAAAAACGAGAGATAGAGAGCATTTATTTTGTTCATTGTGAGAAACTTATTTTAGTGTAAAAATCATTTTAAAAGCCTATCCTTTTAGTTAAATTTGTAATAGCTTTCAAGGGGAAAGTCTTAATGTCGAAAGTGACCTAGTTGATGTCACTACACCAAAACAGGTTAAAGTGCCGCAAAAAGTGCAGCTGTTGTCAACGTCGCAAACGCCGTTATAGAGCAGGGTCTTTAGCGGCGCTTTCTCCACAAACGCCGCTATAGAGCAGGGTCTTTAGCGGCGCTTTTTCTACAAACGCCGCTATAGATCAGGGTCTTTAGCGTCGCTTTTTTTACAAACACCGCTATAGATCAAGGTCTTTAGCGACGCTTTTTTACAAATGCCGCTATAGATCAGGGTCTTTAGTAGTGCTTCTTTTACAAACGACGCTATAGATCAGGACCTTTAGCGGCGCTTTTTTTAAAAATGTCGCTATAGATCAAGACCTTTAGAGGCGCATTTTTTAAAAACGCCGCTATAGATTAGGACCTTTAGTGGCGCTTTTTCCACAAACGCCACTATATCTCAGGACCTTTAGCGGCATTTTTTATAAACGCCAATAATTTTAGCAGATTAGTATAAAATTTTCCATATTTCAGTCCTTCTGTAGCATAAAAACTAACCAAAAGTAATAAATCTCAATAACATTTAAAATTAAACGAATTATATTTAATATAAATATCAATAAATGATATATAATTTATATTATTCGTACAATAATGTTAAAAGTTACAATGGTAACAATATTTATACGATAGTCTAAGATGGCGAATGTTGCGACTGCTGAAACATCTTCATCATATTCTGAAACTGTTGTTGGAGTTCGTTGTACTTTCTCATCTACTCTGCTTCCCTCGCTGCTGCATCAGATTTAAGTTGTGCCTGGAGTTCTTCATATTTTCTTTGAACCTCAGCTTCTCTTGCTGCTGCCTCTGCTTCCCTCGCTACAGCCTCTGCTTTAAGTTGTAGTTGGAGCTGTTCATATTTTCTTTGGACCTCAACTGTGGTCGCTTGCATCTGAGCCATCTGGTCTCTTAATCTCTGAACCTCAAGTTGAGACTGACTCCCGGAAGGCATGTATTGGTGTGAGCTAGATCCAAAATATTGGGTTGGGTTAAATAAAAATCCTTGAAACCGAACCTGTCCATACCTTTCAGGACCCAAAACTTTAGTAATAATCCTGTTATCAATGTCGTCAATATGAACAGAACTATCACTCGAAGCAATCGTTTCGTACTCCGCCTTTTTATCCTTTAGTTTCTCCTAATAAATAAATCAAATAGTTAGGCAGGCAATACATATTATAAAAACAAATGCAACATAACTTAACAATATCTGCATTACAAACAATGAATTAAACCATTAGAAAATAAACACTATAAATATTTATACTATAGTCTTTTCATTAAGTAAAGATACCAAAATTTCTGCAGCTTTAGAAGTCATAGGAGATCCATCTTTCTTCCTATGTGTAATGTCAAAAAGCTAAAGGCGTCCAACTTTTTGACCGGACGATAGTTCCTACAATATAGTAGTAAAAATATTATTTAATGGAAAGTAATAAATATTTGACACTATTAATATATTCAAAGTACCTCGGCCTTAACTACACAAGTAAAACTTTTCGACCCAGCAGTGTGAGTGAATTTCTGTTTTTCCAACTCGTTCACAATCCTACATTATGAAATTATTATTACGTATATAGTAGATACTATAAATCGAAACAATTATAAGAGTTTAGAAGTACGTAATACCTCTCCTTTCTTTGAATTCCAAAATCTAACCGCATCTTCCCATTGGTACCTCAGCATTCCCAGCAGGACATTTTGCAATTTCTCTTCGAGGGTTGCTTTTGTCTCAAAATAATCTTTTTTTAAAGTACTTTTATGGTCTCTCCATCTTTTTTCCAATGCCTTCTTTACATAAGTATCTGAGACCTCTAAAGCAAATTTCGCCTACAAAAAACACAAGTTAAGAAAGTAAATATAAATGAAACTTAAACCCCAAGTATTATAAATGACGTTAACGTTTTGTTACCTTAATATTATCGAGAGCTTGATTTTTGTTACTATCAGGCATTTTATGCCATGACTCGTAGTTGATAGGCAACATATTTGCATTTCGTGCTAAGATGCCCAAATAGCCTGCTAAAAGTCGAGCTTCTGATCCAATAGGCTGACCAAAACTATTTCTACATACTTTGACACGTTCGACTGGATCTAACTCGTATAAATCTTTAAGTAGCGTACGTCCGCGACCTCTGCGCGTTCCACCACTTTCAGCTGAAAAATGGTATATTATAGTATAAGAATTTGAAAAAGACATCAACAATAAGTCAACAAGCATGTAAATTAAATGGAAAATTACTTTGAACTTCTGTAGGATCGTCAGGTGTAATCGGAACATTCGAAGATCTAATAGCAGCCTGTGGTTCACTACTTGTTTCTTCCGAGTTTGGAGTATTTTGAACAATGCTTAGAGCTCGCACTTTTTTCTAGGCATTTTCTCTGCAACACACATAAAATATTTGAAAATTTAGTAACTAATTACAACAATAACAACACATATAAAATAGTTGAAATAATAAGGGTAATATTTGAATTATGATATTACATATAATTAAAAAATCGTAAAATCTTACAACATTATAATTCGTAAATATCTTCATTTGTGTCCTGGCGAACCCATTGAAATTGTGTACTAGTACTAGGGATATTTTCATTTAAGTTTTGTTCTGGAAAGGGCAAAGTTCCTGATCCGTCGTCGATGTCATCTCTACTTCCATTGCCCATGTCAAACAAGTCTCTAGGGATGTTACGGAGTACAACGTACCAACCCTCATCAGTTGGATCTTTTGAGTAAAAAACTTGTTTGACTTGAGAAGAAAATACATACGGCTCATCTACCAATTGTTGAGAAGAAAATACATACTGAGTAATTATAAATGTTATGATAAGTTATTATTATTTTTTCGGGAAAGCTTAAATTGTTTATAACCCCGAACAAACCCATCAACAATTAGATGCTCGTATACAACTTCACGATAATGCCAGTTTATGTTGACACACTTCTTACACGGGCAAAGAATCATGTTCTCTTGGCTTGCATATTGAAATGCAAAATTTAGAAAAGTCTGTACTCCATTTCGATAACTGTCGCTTGTCCTTGACAAATTCATCCAAGACCGGTCCATATCTTAATTGTGTAAGTTGTTCAATTATAACTATAAATGAGTTATGTAAGTTATCATATGATATATATTTATGTATTAGGTACGTTATGTATAATATTTAAGTTGTGTATTATGTATTATGTACGTTATGTATAATATTTTTTAAGTTGTGTATAATGTAAGTTATGTAAGAAATGTATTATGTAAGTTGTGTATAATGTTAGTTATGTACTATGTAAGTTATGTGTATTATGTATTATGTATGTTATGTATAATCTTAATTAAGTTGTGTATTATGTATTATGTACGTTATGTATAATATTAATTAAGTTGTGTATTATGTATTATGTACGTTATGTATAATATTATTTAAGTTGTGTATAATGTAAGTTATGTAAGAAATGTAGTATGTAAGTTGTCTATAATGTTAGTTATCAAAGTTATGTATTATGTACGTTATTTAAGTTACATAAGTTGTGTATAATGTTAGTTATGTACTATGTAAGTTATGTGTATTATGTATTATGTATGTTATGTATCATCTTAATTAAGTTGTGTATTATGTATTATGAACGTTATGTATAATATTAATTAAGTTGTGTATTATGTATTATGTATGTTATGTATAATATTATTTAAGTTGTGTATAATGTAAGTTATGTAAGAAATGTATTATGTAAGTTGTGTATAATGTTAGTTTATGTATTATGTACGTTATTTAAGTTACGTAAGTTGTGTATAATGTTAGTTATGTACTATTTAAGTTATGTGTATTATGTATTATGTATGTTATGTATAATCTTAATTAAGTTGTGAATTATGTATTATGTACGTTATGTATAATATTAATTAAGTTGTGTATTATGTATTATGTAAGTTATGTAAGAAATGTTAGTTATATATCCATACCATATATGGGGTGATATATTAAAAAAATAGGTTTTATTAAAGAATACATGTACAATTATTTTTAAAATTATAAAATTTATTGACAATAAAATTCAAATATAGGTTATATATCCATACCATATATAAAAATTTTAAATATATATATATAAATTTTAAGTAATGTAATACATTTAAGTAATGTAAGTTATAAATTTTAGTAAGTAATATATTTAAGTAATGTAATATATTTTAGTAAGTAATGTAAGTAATGTATTATATACTTAAACTTTAGTAAGTCATGTATTTAAGTAATATATTTAAGTAAATTTTAGTAAGTAATGTATTTAAGTTATGTAATATATTTTGGTAAGTAAGGTAAGTAATGTAAGTAATGTAATATATAGCGGAAAATATGTATTTAAGTAATGTACGTTATAAATTTTAAAATATATATATTAATAATTCATTGACATTCATTGATTATTAAACATTAACATTCAATCAATTAATCACATCTAACGTCGATAATTACACCTCTGGTCTTGGAGATTTTAAAACATTAATTACTAAGCAATCAGAAAAATATAAAGGACCAAAACATGAAGTAAAACATTCTGTTAAATCGGGTAGCCCATTTTTACAATGTATATAGAATATCAAAATCTCGTGTCTAAGAAACAAACAGCAGAGAAATAAAAAACTCATTGAACAAAACAGAACATACATGTAGGAACTCGGTGTGAAAGGAACTTTTTGTTCTCCATGTGTTCTATATCAATGTTTGAATATGTGTCGGGAATCCAGATATAGCTGTCAGACGGATACTTTAGGAACAATCGGAGAATGAAGAAATCATGTAACATAGTTTAACATTGTTTAACAACTACAGAGCTAATTACAGAGTGCTGGAAAATCGATTACATTCTAAGAAAATTACTTTCAACAATTTTTACTACAACATTCCGAAAAATTTTAAAATATATAACGAATGAAGAGTAGCTTACCTAAATACGAGCAGTAAAAAATGCACAAAAATTTCCAAGCCATTCAAATGTTGATAAAAATAAAATCAGCAAACTTACCTAAATACGAGCAGTAACAAATGGTTAATCCACAATTTTCAGTTCTCCTTTCTTTAACAGTTGGGCAAATGCAGTGTTACTCCTAGGGAACAAAACATGAACATAAGAACACTATAAATATTTTTAAGGGCCCTTCAACAATTAGAAGAACAAACTAGAAAACAAACACAGAAGATCGGAACTTCTTCCCAAACCCTAGACATGCAAAAATTCCCAAATTCCCCAAATTCCCAAACAAACTGGTACAAGCTTGGTGATTGAACTTGGATCCTAAACCCCAAATTCCCAAATTACACTGAACCAAAACCTTAAATTAAGATACAGTGTTTCGAAAGAAAAAAGCTTACCTTTTAACCACAAATTCTGCAGGTTTGATAGTATCCTCTCAAGATTGACTCGTACGTTATGCTTCGTTTCTGATGATTTCTGAGTTCTCCTCTCCCTTTTTTCCTTTGTTTTTTCTCTTTCGTTTTTACCCCTTTCGTTTTCTCCTCTGTTCTGTTTCTGTTTGTCTTCTACCTACTGAGATATAGAGAAAATTATAAGTTAAAACACGGTACAGAAACGACGTCGTTTCGCGAAAAGTTTAAGAAACATTTGTGGCATTTTTTGCAAAAACGCCACTAAAAATTAAAGTTCAAACCGAAACGACGTTGTTTAATTAAGCTTTAATGCACAGTTCTGGCGTTTTCTGTAAAAACACCAGTAAAAATTAATTTGCTTAAGCAAAACGGGGTCGTTTAGACAATATTTTAAGGCTTAGTTTGGATAGGCGGTGTGTTTAGCTCCGGAGAGGTTAAAAACAGCGGTGGCGGTGAGATTAAGTACTGTAGCGGTGAGATTGGATACTGTAGCAGTGAGATTAGAAACAGCGGTGGAGTGTGTGTTTGGATTCAAACGCAGCTGTAGCGGTGAGGTGAAAATAGAAAATGACTTTTAAGGACATTAGATTGAAAATAATATATAATCGAAGTTTTTAAAATTATTTAACAATTACAAAATTAATAAAGAATTAAAAATTATTACAATTATATTTATTTGTATTGCTCTTACAAAAATACCTTTTATGTGTATTGCGCTTACAAAAATATTGAATATAAATATGTGTTAACGAATTAAAAATCCACGTCAACTAAGCAAAGTTTAATCAATAGATGTGTTTCTTATTTTCTTTGAAAATATATATACCTTAACCAAATATCCAATATTTTATAAAATAATAAATATTATTTTGAAACTGTTTTATATTTTTATATTAAGATTAAAATTCAAAATACCATAAATTTTTATATTTTAATTTATACCATCTACTCAGTTGAAAATAAGAAAACTTGATTAAGCTTAGAAGCTACTAGAATCAAGCATTAAGAATTCAAGCTTATTTCCAAGCATAAACCCACACAATTTGCAATTTCAAGCATCTCATTTGAAGGTATAAAATCAAAATGTAAATAGAAATGAGAGAGAAATACATCAGTCAAGCATATTCACAAGCTTAATTAAATAACACAAAATATCTTTCAAAAGGTTTGGGTAAAGAGTGTAAAGATCAATAACTGAATTCAAATCATTCAATCAAGCTAAACTTTAATATCAATTCCATTATCAATGAGGGATTGAACCACAGCTCTGATTTTGCCTTCGAATTTGTCCCTCTCCCTGGGAGTATAAAAAGCTGTATACACATCGGCTTCTCACGCTCTCTCAGCTAATATCTGCCCGATTGCCAAGCAAGCTGGAATGTCCGATCTGGATCTCAGTACTGCTTTAATGTCTTTCGAGTTTGTGCCTACGACTGCAACTTGATTACATGTCACCCTATGTGTGACAAAAGTGGAAACAAACCGCTTCGAGATGAAGACATCGAGTGTAAATGGTTTCATGTAGGCTTCGGTCCGTTGTTTAAATGAGACATGCTTGTTCGGATTCTTCGACTTTTTTCCTTTCTGATAAGTGTATGGCTTGCTATTATCATCATCAAGAAAATCCTCTACCCCAAAAAAAACTTCTTGGTGAACAATGAACCTGTACAAGGGAAAAAGTTGTATAAAGTCTGCAACTCTGAACTTCACAAGCTAATGAAGCAACACTTCGGCACCAGTGGGCCTCGAACCCAAATAAAGGGATAATATCAAACTATACACTTCTCAATATTTGAGCATTCAACAATAAACATGAGACTATAAGGAAATCATGCATTTTGACCGACAAAAGAAAAAGAAAATTTTGCATGTTTTGCGGATAAATTGGACTACTCTTTAGACTTCATTATCAAACACACACATATATACATATTGCACCTTAGTTCAACAAGCCAATGCTTTTATTTTTTGCAAATTGCATCTTAGGCATATAAGCATAGATTGATAATATGAATTGGACAGATGATGGGGTTGAGATTTGATGCAGATTAAGCAAAAAGAAATAGGAAGAAGGAATGAAGCAGGTATTTTTCTGGAAAAGTAGAACCTTTCAACTAGATTTACACAACTTCCTTCCAATTAACATATCAAATAAATGAACAGCTTATATACATCGTCGAACTAGATTTACACGATTTTCTTTGAATCAACACGTCAACAAAACAAAGATGCACGAACAGAGCTTATGTATTCCCTCTCTCATCTTTCAAATTTTCTTCTCCACCATTTTCAAACCCCTAATGCAGGCCATACTTTACTTTAAGTTTGCCGTATGGGTAGATGTTACATTACTAGCATCATAATTTCTTCAACAAGCACGTGGTCAGAGCCCTAGGCTCCGAGCACATGACTTCATGTTCTATTTCACTCTCCACAGGGTTCATTTTCTCATGGTACTACTTTGCTATCGAGGAGCATTTAGCCTTATTTCAGTCAACACCAGTTCAATTCTTTTATTCATCAAACCAATATAAATGGTTTTCTATCACCTTACTCAACTTTGAGATGAATTTCATCATATCTAACTACATCCTTAGTCTTACATCTATCTTAACATTTGTGTCACGGCTAGACTAGTGTTTTGTATATATTGCTTCTTGTTACCCCAACATTCCTTACCGTATAGCAAAGCAGGTCTCTTAGAACTGTCCTATAGCAAAGCAGGGCTCTTTTTGTCATAAGTCTCCACCTTTAATCCTATAGTTAACATCTCCATTAATCTCTCCTATCTTTCTTATTTATACTGCCCCTAGGTACTTAGAACAACTGTTGACAATCAAATTGCTTCTTCAAATAAATGTACACAGCTATAGACTCGATTTTCAATCTATACTCAATTGCAGTTATATATTGCAAAAAAGAAAGACACTAGAAGATGCAACTAATATTATACAACAATATTTGTTCACAAAAATTTAGATTTGAATCAATCAAAGTGTGATGAAGCTATAGTATACAAACAAATGAATATTTGGTTTCCAAACATGTAAAAAAAAATTGTCATACAAAAAAAGCATACTTGTGTGTTAATCCAAATTAAGGGAAAAAACTGGCAAGAATCAAGCCTCTTCTTTCTTTCTCAAGGTTGCTGTAAAATAATAGGTATAATAAAAAAACAGCTAAGAACAGGATTTAAGAGTAATCAAAGAGTTTGATGAGATTCAATAAGCAATGTATTTAGCATAATCTGAACAGCAGCTTCATAGATAGCTCCATCATAATGCATGCCGTCAGATGTACAATGCAGGCCACAATTCCAAGTTAATGACTGAGAATCCAACAAAAACAGCATAATTCATCGGCTAATTCATTAAAACAGCATAATCCACAATTCCACAATTCCAAGTTAATGACTGAAAACCCAATAGATAATCTATAATCTTCATCGGCTACTACACTTTCTCTCAATTTGATGACAATCAGCATAATTCATTAAAATAAAAATGTTAGAAATCAAAGAACGACCATCGCCTTAAGCCAAGACCCATCGAAGAATTCATGGTAGATTTGCATGAGAAAGAGAGAAAGAGAGGAAACAAAACAAAATATGCTGAGAAGAGAAGATGAAGAACGGAAGAAGAAAAAGGAATGAAGAACGGAAGAAGGAGAAGGGGCCTTACCTGGATGAAGGAGGAACCGGAAGAGGTCCTTGACCAAACTGATTTGCAACTAAAGGGGAAGGGGAAGGGGAAGGGGAAAGGAGAGAAGAAGGGTAACCAAACATCAGAAAAGCCTGAACAATGCAATGGGTAAAAGAGGAAAAGAAAAAGCAACTGAAGTTGCTAAATTTTTCCTGGAGCAAAAGGCTCCAGTCTGAAATTAAACCTCCGGTGAGGTGAAATGCATTTTCAACGCACTGAAGAAAGCTTTCCAAATAGCCTTGCGTTTAACTAACGTTTCAGCTGTAATTTTTTTTAGCGTTAAAAAACCAACGCACTGAGATGCAGTTGCATCCAAAGGAAGCCAATATTTTAAGTCATTTTGCAGCGTTTCGTGCAAAAACGCCACTATAAATTAAGAGAAACGGCGCCGTTGGATTAATTTAGAGAAAATTCTAAGTTAAAAAACTAGTACAGAAATGGCGTCGTTTAGACAAAATTTTAAGACAATTTTGCGGCAAATCCTGGACAAACACCGCTATTGCTTGTACATTTACGGCGTTTTCTAAAAAGCGCCACTAAAATTTAAAGTTCTAATCCGAAAAGGCATCGTTTTATTAAGCTTTAATGCACATTTCTGGCATTTTCTGCTAAAACGCCAGTAAAAATTAATTTGCTTAAGCTAAACGAAGACGTTTAGGCAATATTTTATGTCACTTTTTGTGGCGTTTTGTGTAAAAACGCGACAAGAAATTAAAAGAAACGGCGCTATTGAATTAATATAGAGAAAATGCTAAGTATAAAAGCGTGTACAGAGACGACGTTGTTTACCAAAAATTTTAAGACACTTTTGCGGCGTTTATTGAACAAACGTTACTATAGCTTGTATATTTGCAGCGTTTCTAAAGAATCCCCACAAAGAATTAAGGTTCTAATCCAAAACGACACCGTTTTGTTAAGATTTAATGCACATTTCTGGCGTTTTCCTTTAAAACGCCACTAAAAATTAATTTGCTTAAGTTAGACGTCTATGTTTAGCCAATATTTCAAGTCACTTTTGCGGCGTTTCCTGAAGAAACGCCACTAAAAGTTAACATAAACGGCGCCGTTTAATTAATATAGAGAAAATGCTAAGTTAAAAATCGTGGACAGAAACGACGTCGTTCAGCCAAAATTTTAAGTCACTTTTGTGGCGTTTCTTGTACAAACGCCGTAATTGCTTCAACATTAGCTGCGTTTTAAAAAAAAAAGCCACTAATTGTTAAAGTTCTAATCAGAAACTGCACCGTTTTATTAAGCTTCAATGCACAGTTCTGGCTTTTTTTTTTAAAAACGCCACTAAAAATTATTTTACTTAAACCAAACGTGACGTTTTAAATAATTAACTCTAAACTTTTTAAGTAATATTTATAAGAATTATATAAAATTATAAATTTTAGGTTTTCTTGTCTTTTTTTATTGTATTTTTATTTCATTTCTTATAATTTTGTCCTATATATATATCCAAAATAATTAATTATACATATATATATCCATCCATACATATATCAATACTTTTTTAAACTTATTTATTAATTCTATTTAAACTAATATTAATTAAATATATCAATTGGTTTAGATTAAATTTTTAAAATATATTTTAAAAAAACTAATTACTCTAAACCTAAAACCTCGATCTAACCCCAAAATCCCTAAACCCTAAATCCCTAACTCTCAACTTTTAACCCTTAAATCCTAAACCTTAAATCCCAAACCCTAAATCCATACAAGTGTCCACCAAGCATTGTTATTCCATTAACATATGTAAGTGTCCACCAAGCTCTGGTTCTTATTCTATTTATTGATTTTTTTCTATTTCTTTAAGAATTATTGTTTTATCGTGGTTTAATGTGGTGTTTTATTAATTATTTCAGATTTGGTTGGTTAATAATTTTTATTTATGTTCAAAAATATAAGAACATATTTAAAATATAAATTAAAAAACTAATTAAGATCTAAACACTAAGTCCATAACTATTAGCTTTTAACCCCTAACCCTTAACCCTAACCCCTAAACTTTAAATCCCAAACCCTAAATCCATACAAGTGTCCACCAAGCTTTGTTATTCCATTTACATATGTAAGATCTAAACCCAATACCCTAACCCAACCCGCCTAAATCCCTAGCTAAACCATAAATCCCTAACTCCTAACCCCTAACGTCTAACCCAGCCCCTGACCCCTAAACATTAAATCTGATCAGCTCTTAAACCATAATCCCTAAATCCATATATATACACTCCTGATCAATTATAATAACCTTAAAATAGTAACCCGACCCTAATTCTGACCTAGCTAAAATCTTAAATTAATAATCATATATATATTATACCCTAAACTTAAAACCCTAAATTAACTATAGTGAGAATTAATTAATTCAATATTTTAAATTTAAATTAATACTATCTCTTTTATGATTATATAAGAAATTTTTTATGATTATAAATTAAAGAACAATCAGTAATCATGTACCTAAAAAACTTTAAAATTATTTTAAAAAATAGCATTTCAATTTTTCCATGTTTTTTTTATTTCAAATTCTTTCTACGTGTTATTTTTTTTAGAAGATTTTAAATATTCAATTAGAAATAAGTTTAATTTTATTTAATAAATATAAATAATAAAAAAACTAAGATAAAATGATTTTTGCGGCGCTTTGTCAAAAACGCCGCTAAAAACCCGAGCATTAGTGGTGCTTATCCATAAACGCCGCTAAAACCACGAGCATTAGCGGCGCAAAACTAAAAACGCCGCTAAAACCCCGAACATTAGCGGCAATATTCTGAAAACGCCACTAAAGCCCCCAAAAGGTCAACAAACGACGTTGTTGGGTTTGGTTTTTTTGCAGCGTTTTCCTCAAAAACGCCACTAATGTTTTCTTTAGTGGCGCCCCCAAAAGGTCAACAAACGACGTCGTTGGGTTTGATTTTTTTGTGGCGTTTTCCCAAAAAATGACGCTAATGTTTTCTTTAGTGGCGCCCCCAAAAGGTCGACAAACGACATCGTTGGGTTTGGTTTTTTGTGGCGTTTTTGGAACGCCGCTAGTGTTTTCTTTAGTGGCGTTTTTTTATAAAACGCCACTAATGCACAATATTTAGCGGCAATTTTATTAAAACGCCGCTAATGATCCATTTTTACCTGCGTTTTTGCTTCAAACGCCGCTAAGGGTTCCGTTAAAAGCCTGTTTTGGTGTAGTGTGTATAGGAGTGAGGTAACAACTTGGTGAGTGAACTGAACTTAAATCACAATTTGATACCATATTGATTGTGGATTACGTTCTTGGTAAGGCCTCACTGAGGTAGGAAGTTCTTCCAAACTTCATAACCAACTTTTGTGCCCATCTCTGATATTTTACTCATCTAGGTGTTAAAGTTAGTTACAATTGAATGTGCAACTGATAGACAAATTCAACAATTTTTTAATTGGTATCGAAGCTAGACACTTGACGAACTAAGTGAAAATCCTATCATTGAATTGTTTAATAGATGGAATGAACACCAATATCAAAACTCCCTATGCTAGATGGCTTTAATTATGCCTACTGGATGGTCAGCACAAGGGCATTTATTAAGTCCATAAATGAGAGAGAGTGATGTTCTATACTGACTACTTAAGAGCCTATTACCATTTATGTAAATGGTGTGAAGACTCCTAAACTAAAACTATTTGGACTATTGAAAATGCTAAGTTGGCTAAAGCTAACTCAAAGGCATTTAATGCAATTTTTAGTGAAATGGACCCTTAAGAGTTCAAACGTATCTTCAAGTGTACTATTGCAAAAAAAAGGGGGGGTTATTCTTGAGATTGTCTATGAAGGCACAACTATTGTGAGTTGTCCAAACTTCAAATGATGACAACAAAGTTTGAACTCTAAGAATGTTGGGGGATGTATCTCTGTATGAGTTTCATGCAAATTTGTCTGACATTAAAAGTCATGTATTTGCTTTCAGTAAAGAGTACTCCAATGCAAAAGAAAGTCAGAAAAGTTTTTAATATCTTTGCTAACAATTTGCGATCTAGGTGACTGTTATAGAAAAGGCCAAGGACATTAAGACAATAAGGATAAATGAACTCATTGGATTGTGGCAAACGTTCAAGATAAATCTTAAAGAGTCCAAAGGTAGCAGATGGATTGATTTCAAGTTGTTGAAAATGTTTAGAATCTAAATCTAAAAATTAAACAAACAAATTATTAAAAAGAATGAAAATAAATAGATTTTAAAAGAAAGATACCAAAACAAGAGGAGATAGATTTTAGCCTATATTTGAAGGATTTTGGAAGGAGAAAAGTCAAAGTTTATTCTCCAAAAAGATGAGGTCCAATGGAACATCCCTAAAACCCTTTGATCGAAAATAATATGAGATAGATTTTTAGTGAAATAAGATATAAATAAAGTAAATGATAAGGGATGTTAGAGAATAATGAAATAAGAAGTATGTTGTGAAATATTAATTTGAGCTAGGGACTAAATCATAAAAATATGAAAATTTATGTGGTTTAAGTGTAAATATTTAACATGTGAGGGGTTGAAGAATAAATATAAAAAAGTTGAAGGGCCAATAGTGTAAATATCTTAAGGGTTGAAAGGTCTAGAAAATAAGGAAAATGGGTTAATAAGGACCAAATTGAATAAGTGGAAGAAATACAAGGGACTAAATCGTAATTTACCAAATTAAGTGATGGTTTAAGGATGAAATTTTGAAAGATCATAAAGGTAAAGGGTAAAATAATCAATTGGCAAGAGAGATAATTCTAGAATATAATCATTATGTTGGTGATATTTTATGATTTTTTAATTAATAAAATATTATACTAATATAATTTAATTAGATATTTATTAATAATTTAATTATAAAAATATTGATATAAAAGGGAGGAAATATGAGTTTTCTTCATCTTTCCAACGTGAGGAAGAATGGAGGAAGAGAAAATTTTTGATTTTTTTTACAAATTAGTCCCTTACCAAGAAACCTCATTATTTCACCCAAAATTCTTGGAAACTTCCATAGACATCGAAGAGGAAATATGAAGCAAAGATCCTAGAGAGTATATTAATCAATTTAGAAGCAATAAATTGGTAGATGAAAGTGAAGAAAATTAGAAGAAAAGAGAAGGATAGTGAGGAAGATAAGAAATAAATGGAACTGAGGAAAAAAGGAAAAAACTCTTGACAAAAAAATGTAAGTTTTCATACAAACCATACTTTTATTCAATAAATTAAATTAAATATGTTTTGAATAAAATGTATGAAATGTGTATTTTAATCTAAATTCTTGAAATAGAAAGTATGTAATGAAGCATGACATGTAGAAACTTGAAATACTTTCAAGTAAGAGATAATATGATGTGTGTTGTAAAAAGCATTATGATTAAAAAAATGAGTATGTTATCTACACATAAATATGAGTGACTAAATTGAATATAAATAAAAGGTATAATGACTATGTATGACTGAATGAAAGTAATGTACAAAACCATTGAAAAAAAGAGAGAGAAATTTACTAAAAACAGTTTTGGACAACATTTGTGTCTCTAATTTGAAATTTTGCCAAAAATAATAGGAAACGAGTTAGAGGTAGACCTATCCATGGGCCAAGCCACCCGACCCGGCCCGAAGGTCCACCCGAAAAGTGGAAGGGTTTGTTTAAAAATATAGGCCCAAAAAATGGGCTTGGGCACAACCGTTTAGAAAATGGATCAGGCCTAGTGTAAGGCTCTTTTGGCTCGGGCCCAACCCGGCTTGGCCCGAATATGCAAAAAAAAACTAATGTTTATTTTTTTACTGCTTTCTTGTTTTTTTTATTGTTTTGTTGTTATTTTCTTCTTCTTTTTTCACTATTTTGCTACCATTTCACTATTATGTTGCTATTATTTTTTTGTTATTGTTTGGATATTGTATAACTCTTATTTTATTGCTAATTTTTTTTACTATTTTAGAGGCATTTGCTTGTTAAGTTGTACCTATCATAGTGTTATTTAAGTATACATATTGTTATTTAATTTATTTTTAATTTGTTGGGAAACATTTATTTTAATGTTTTTAGTATTTTTGATGTATCATATTTTTTAAAAATAAATTTATATAAAAAAATATAAAAAATTTTAATACATGCAGGCCAGACCCGAATTTTAGTATTTTTGTTCGGGCTAGGCTTGGAAAAAATTTCAAACCTATTTTTCGAGCTAGACCTGGGCCTAACAAATCAGCCTAAAAATTTGGTTAGGCCTGGCTCGGCCCATGGACACTTTTAGTTAGAGGGTGAAAAAAATATGAAATTAAATCTTATTGAATCTAGTTTTGTATGGAAGAACGCTGTAAGTAATGGAATTGTATATTTTGAGATATATTAGTTTTTGTGGGACAAGGTCAGAATAGTTTCAGGTTCCCCTGTTCTGATTTTGTAAAATCATAAAAAAAATTGTAAAAAATTATTAGGGGATGAAATTTATATGTTTAAATTCTTAATTAGTCTATTTTCAATAGAATCAAATGGAAACATCATTTGAACCTCCTACTAAGAGATAATTAAATTTTAATAAAGAAATGTTAAAGCTGTCAAACAACAGAACATGAGAAAATTTAAAGAATTTACTGTACTGATTTAATAAAGTAGAAATACTTAAGCTTTTATGGTAAAAATATATTTGAGTCTAGTTTCAAAAATATCAAGAGGATCTTAATTTAGAATTTTGTAGCTCAAGATATAAACAATTTAGTGACTATAACTTAAGTTAACAACTTTGATATAAACACATATGTAAATAGTGGAAAAGTTGAAGGGTCAATAGTATAAATATCTTAAGGGTGGAAAGGTTTAGAAAATAAGGAAAATGGATTAATAAGGACCAAATTGAATAAGTGGAAGAAATACAAGGGACTAAATCATAATTTTACCAAATTAAGTGATGATTTAAGGATGAAATTTTGATGCGTTGTGAACCAACTAAAAATTTGACTACGGTAAATGCACCTATCAATTAATAGTATAGCTACGGTGAGCAGAGATATTCGTTCCCACGAAGACTAAAAGTACTAGTAATTACTGTTTTTCTATTATTTAACCGAATAATTTGAGTGATCGATTTAAAAACTAAAATTAATTAAATTATTTAATTAATGAACTCAACAAATTAAGAACAATTCAGGAAATAAACAATTAACAACCAAGAAGCAAACAATACCCATAAAAGAATTCACCTAGATTTCATTTGTCATTATCAATCGAAATTACGCAATTTCTTTACTTAGTATCTTGATCCATAGAAATCCCTAATTTATACTAATATCTCTTTTGAGAGTAAGAGCAACTGACTCTAGGTTGATTAACCGAAATTTCTTTCTAATCAAAACCCCTATTATCGCATTAACTTGATTTATGGATATCCCTATTATGTTTGACTCTAATCCGGTAGATTTATGTTGTCCTATTTCTAGGATTGCATGTAACTCCACTCAATTACGCAAGATCTACTCTTAAACATGGATCAATAGTCTAGAAACATCAAACCAAGAATTAAACATACATAATTGAGAACAAGATCTAAGTGTTTATTGCGTAAAGTAAAAATCAAATGACAGAATCCACCATAGGGTTCATCTCTCCTAGATATTTAGAAAATTAGTTCATTCTTAAAAATAAAAACATCCCAGAGACAATATATCCAAAAGAAATAAATAAACTCATTATAATCTCCTGAGAAATCAACTGGGAGCTTCAATCTTGACGGAAATTTGCTTTAGAATCGGCTTCAATGGTGTTTTTCGAGTTGTTTTCTTGAATATTTTATGACAACCTACTCATATCTTCTTATTTTTGTCATATATACGTCTTAAAATGCTTGAAAAACCTAAAAATTGCATTTTTTCGCTATTCAAAGTGCAAATTTGCGCAATCAACAAAACCTATCACATGGCCATTTGGAAGGGGTCAGCCCGTGTGGCTCTTATAACTTGCTCCAATTTTTCGGTTTTCGCTCATTTTTCGCTTCTTTTGCTCCCAATATTCTTCTAAGTATAAAAACATGAATTTAAATGATTATGAGTATAAAATTAATCTTCAAAATCCAATAATCACCCAAAAATGCATTAAGAATGAGATTAAAACATGTTACTTTTAGCACTTATCAAAAATTGAAAGATCATAAAAGATAAAATGGTTAAATAGCAAGAGAGATAATTCTAGAATGTAATAATTGTATTGGTGATATTTTATGATTTTTTTAATTAATAAAATATTATATTAATATAATTTAATTGGATATTTATTAATAATTTAATTATAAAAATATTGATATGTTTTCTTCATTTTTCCAACATGAGGAACAATGTTGGAAGGGAGAAATTTTGATATCTTTACAATTTAATCCCTTTCTAAGAAATCTCACTATTTCACCCAAAATTCTTGGGAATTTCCATAGAAACCGAAGAGGAAATATGAAGAAAAGATCCTAGAGAGTATATTCATCAATTTAGAAGAAAGAAATTTGTAGATGAAAGTGAAAAAAATTAGAAGAAAAGAGAAGGATAGTGAGGAAGATGAGAAATAAATGGAAGTGAGAAAAAAGGGAAGAAACTCTTGATAAAAAGGTAAGTTTTCATACAAACCATACTTTTATTTAACAAAATTGAATTAAATATGTTGTGAATAAAATGTATGAAATTTTTATTTTAATCTAAATTCTTGAAATAGAAAGTATGTAATGAAGCATGACATGTAGAAACTTGAAATACTAAGCTTGCAAGTAAGAGATAATATGATGTGTGTTGTAAAAAGTATTACGATTAAAAAATGAGTATGTTATCTACACATAAATATGAGTGATTAAATTTAATATAAATAAAAGGCATAATGACTATGTATGATTAAATGAAAGTAATGTAAAAAACCATGGAAAAAGAGTAGAGAAATTTACTAAAAATAGTTTTGGACAGCAACAGTGGCTCTAATTTGAAAATTCACCAAAAATAATAGGAAATAATTTAGAGGGTGAATAAAATATGAAATTTTATCTTATTGAGTCTAGTTTCATATGGAATAAACGTTTTAATTAATGAAATTTTATATTTTTAGATATATTAGTTTTTGTGGGACAAGGTCAGAATGGATTCGGGTTCTACTGTTCTGATTTTGGAAAATTATAAAAAAATTGTAAAAAATTATTAAAGTATTAAATTTATATTTTTAAATTATTAATTAGTATATTTTCAATAGAATCAAATGGAAGCATTATCTAAACCCCGTACTAAGAGATGATTAATTTTTAATAAAGAAAGGTCGAAGCTATCTAGCATCAGAACATGAGCAAATTTGAAGAATTTACTGTACTGATTGGCTAAAGTAGAAATACTAAAATTTTTATGGTAAAAATATAATTAAATATGGTTTCAAAAACATCAAATAGATCTTAATTTATAATTTTGTAGCTCAAGATATAAATAATTTAGAGACTATAACACAAGTGAACAACTTTGATATGAACATATAAGTAAATAGTGGAATTATAGTTAATGTTACATATAAGCATGTTATACTAAAAGCTAAAGATTATAATATATATACATAAAAGATGAGGAATGGAGAGGAGGAGGAAAAAAATAGTAGATGAATTTGAAATGTTACAAAATGGTTATAAGTGATGGGATGATTAATACATGCAGGAATGTTTAAACGAATTGATAAAATAATAACTGAATAATTGTTAATTGGTGTGATTTTGGAGTGATACGGAATGAACGGAGGAAGCGAAAGAAGGATCGAATTCAAGTTGTTTGACTCGAAAAGGAAAGATTTGGATCTGATCTAAAAAGAAGAAATAAACAAATTGAGTTATAAAGAAGTCGAAAACAATAAAAGAAGAAATTTAAGAGAAAATAAAAAATAAATAAAAAATATAAAAATAAATAAATAGACGAAATTTAAAGTGAAGGATGGATTGAAAAAAACGATGGTTATGATGGATAGAAGGGTAAATGTCTAATTGAACCCTTTGAGATATAAATCCCAACAAACTCAATTAATGGCTCTAATAAACCTTCCAAGAAATAATCCTTGGCAAATTGAAGGGTGAAGAATGAATTCCCACGACTTCTTGAAGAAACTCGAGAAGAAAACTACTTCTAAAAACCACAAGAAAAAATCTTGCACAAGAAACAAACTCTCAGAGTTGAAAACTTTATTAATGAAAATAATTATCTGCTTAATGAACAATGAAGAAGAATTTATATAAGCTAGCTAAGTACATCCAAATAAAACTTTAAAGTATACTAAAACTCTAATTAATCTAAACAAGAAGTAGTTAAAAAAAACTTTCTTGTTAACATAAAACTCCTAAATAACTTAAAATACTTAGTACTTATAAAAAATTCATAATAAAAAAAATAAAAAGATATAATAAATACAATATTAGGCTCATGTCTAATAAAAATTAAGCCTAGGACCCGAACCCAATATGAAACGCCTAAACTTGTGGGATTGATTAAGGTCCTTGTAATGAAACATCTAAGCTTGTGAGATTGATTAGGGTTATTGTAATGAAACGCCTAAGCTTGTTAACGTTCTCCACATGAGCTTGTCATCATAAATTGAGAGTTTAGGCCCACAAATAAAAGTAATCTTTTCTAATTTATCTTTGCTCGAAAATCCATCATCTTGAAGCTCCAACTCTTTTTCTCGAATTTTTTTTGTGATAAAGTCTTGAACGAATAAGTTGAGGTTTGACTTTAGCTGCTTGGATTTGGATCTCGTGATTGGGCCTTGAGGGAAACTAATCCCATCTCTATTATGACCTTTGAATTGGACTAAGCTGCTCGTATCATGGAGTCTTAGCTAAAAGTTTATGAAGAATTAAATTAATTGGTACAATTTAGAAATAAATATGAAATATACATTGTAATACCTAAATTTTGGCCCGGTCCTTAATAAATAAAAATAAATAAAAAGTCCAAGTTTGTTTTTTTTACAAAGCCGAATCCAAAACAAATAATTGGCCTAGAATACATGGCTCAAATGGAAATAAAGCAGAGGCCCAAATATAGTGGCCTAAAAATAGTGGCAGAAACCCTAGGTTTCTGGGATGAGCCTCGCGCCGCAACCAAGATCTTCACGTTCGCGCCGCAGCCCCGACCTTCACCTGCACAAAAAGCAACAAATAGCAAATATGGAAAGCGAATCAAAGATTCGCAAATCTAATAAGAACAGATTTTGTTTCTTCTTTGTAGGATTTTCATTCGGCTATAAAGAGCCATCAAATACATTGTAATTGAGGGGGGAAATCGATAAGAAAACGATTATTTTCAAAGAGAATACAATACAGAGCAAAATGAATCCAAGGTTTACATTTACAGTTTTATTTTATCTTGCTTTATTTTAATCTATTGTTATTTTTTTTATATTCGAATAAAAAATAAACTAAATAAAAGGAAAGAAACAACCTTTATTTCGGAAGCGACGTCGAGACGATTGAGGAAGCCACCCCCGAGGATCGGTGGCCAGAAACCGAATGGTTTCGTGATCTCATCGCGCTTTTTGTTGTGTTTTTTTGGAGATTTTGAACCCGGATTCGGGCTTAGAGGGCTCGAAAAGGCCAAACCAGGGATTTTCCCCTTTTTCGGCCACCGCAGACGGTGGTGACGGCACCGGAGATCGGCAGCGGCGTGGTGGCCGACGACCGACCGATGACCGGGCCCTGGCCAAAGAACAGAGAGGCTAAGAGATTTTTTGAAAGGATTTTATTTATTTTTTAAAAGAAAAGTGGTTTAAAATGAGTTTTTTTTTTGAAGAATGAGGGTTTTTATAGGGTACCAAAATGATATCGTTTTGGAGAGCCCCCAGACGCCCAAAACGGCGTCGTTTTGAGGAGACCGACCCGACTCCGACCTGACCCAGTCTAGGATCCGGGTGTTTTTTAGCGGAAGGGCAAATTGCGCTTTTAGCCTCTCCGCCTTTTAATATATTTCCAATTAAGTTTTTTTATTTTTTAGATTTACCCTTTTATTTATTTTAATTTCAATTTGGTCCAATTTGCAACGGTGCCGTTTTAGAGAAGAAGGGATAATTTCCTTTCCAGCCCCTCTGTATTCTTGGCACGTTCGATTTGGTCCTCCAGACTTCAATTATTTGCGAATTTACCCCAAATTCTCGTCTATAGTTCAATTTAGTCCTTTTTTATTTTCTTTATTTTTTTAATTAATTGATAATGTAAATTTTTTTATATAATTATTTTTTTATCTATATATGTGTATATATATTTTGTTTTTTTGATGAATATTTTTCTATATATGTATATTTTTTATATTTATACGTATATATTTTTTGTTTTTAAAATGATTAAATATCTACTTATTTTATTATTATTATTATTATTATTATTATTATTATATATAAGTATAATTTTGTATTTTTTTCCTTTATTTTCATAAATACATTATAGATTTTGCTATATGTAAATTTTATAATTCTAGATTTTATGTGTAAATCCACTTGCTCGTTTTTTTTAAAAAAAAAGTTTCAATGTATATATTATGTACCTTTTATTCTTTATTTTTTATTATTTAGTTCTTTCATTTGTTTATTAATTTGTGTTTTCATTTATATTATTTTTGCTCGTTTATTTGATACTTTGCATGTCATTGCTTATTTTTTTTTATGTATATTAGTTTCATTTATGCATTTGTATACATTATTTCTATGCCATTGTTATATTTATTATTGTTGTATTTATTATTGTGGCATATATATATATACATTATAACATTACATCATCTTTTTACTTGATTTTAAAAATAGAACTTTTCAAAATAGGGATAATACTCGTATTTAGGATTTTTCAAGAAAATTGAGCCCTAACGTATTGGGTTCCGATTTTCTTCGTTAAATCTAACAATCGAGAATTGCTCTTTGATCAAAAGAAAAACTTGTTGTTGGGAATTTAATATGTTGTGTCCTAACGCATTGGATGTGAGGTATTGATTTCTCGAGACAAAGATTTTTTTAAAAAAATAAAGAAAATATTTCAAGGTTTGGGATTTTAAGAAATCGTGCCCGAACGTATTGGGCTGCGATTTTTCATAAATTTTAAACAACTAAATATTTTCTTAAATTTTATTACACGAGTTTTTTTTTGGACCAACTCATCTTGAAAAGAATAAAATATTATGCCCTAACGTATTGGGTGTGATATTTTCTTTTTCCTAAATGAGAAAGTCTTAATAAATAATTTAATTTAAATAAAGATCGTATTTATTAACTCTCGACATTAAGACGCTAATTAATCAATTTGGTACCAAATTTTGGGCATTACGGGGGTGCTAATCCTTCCTTGTACATAACTGACTCCCGAACCCTTTTTTTTTCTAAAACTCGTAGACCAAAGCTATTTTTTAGGTGATCCAATCACACCTCAATAAAAGATTGGTGGCGACTCCAAATTTTCATCGATAACTAATTTTTGTTTTTTTCCAAAAATAAAAATGGTTTCGACAGCTTGGAAACTCCACTGGGGACATTTTTTAAAAAATAAGAGAGTCGAGCCACAAAGTTGATTAATTTTTGTCTTATGGTCGAGAAAGTATTTTTTTTTAAAAAAAATTCATGACATCTTTTTGCATTCATGTATTTAAGTGTTGTTTGCATTACACATTACATGAGATGAATGATTTTACCCTTTTAAGTGGGAGCGAGAAACTAGTCCTTCGTGAGGTTTTCACCTCCGTGTAGGGTAGTGGACCGCTTTCGGGATACATCCGTACCTATGTCTTCGTGAGATTTTTATCTTCGTGCAGCCATAGGGAAATGTATTCCCCTGAACTAAACTTGATCTATATGAGCCTATAATGGGTGAAGATTAAGGAATCTGCTGGTTCGGGTACCTTTACCCTAGAAGCCGAACTTCATATAATGAACCTTAGGAATCCACCTTAGGTAGAACTATACTGAACCTTAGTAGATATTCGATTAGGTGTTTTACTATTTCTTGATTATATTTTATGTTGTTATATGACACTGACTTTTTGTGTTTTCTTTTGATTGTATGACATGGCATTTCATTTCATCATAAAAGGCATCGGTTCATATTCAGTTGGTAGATAGAAAGCTTATCATGGAAAAAGGGTTTTTTGATAAAGTGGAGGATAATGCGGCTGTTCGAACTTGGTCTGAAACAACATAGCAAGAAAAGGGTGATAGTTTGGCTGACAGGCATGTATCGGAATTATGAGACTTTACGCACATCAGTGTAACTCAAAACAATTTGCATGAATTGAAGGAAATCTGGGGTCAGTGGAGTGATGAGGTTAGACAACTATTTTATAATAATTATGGGGATCTACCTTATTTGCTTGATGTAAAGGTAGACAAGCATTTGTTTCAAGCCCTCGCCCAGTTCTGGAATCTTACTTATAGCTGCTTTACATTTGGGAAGGTCGATTTGGTGCCTACGATAGAGGAATATATGACTTTACTCCGATGGTCAAAGTTTCAAGTGGACAGGGTCTACTCGAGAGCGGTAAATGTGCCAACCTTTTCAAAGAAGCTGATGAGTATAACAGGAATGTGTGAGCAGTAAATGCATTCCTTGGAGAAGTTTGAAAGATGCAATTCTAACACACTCAGACGTGAAAAAGACGTTAGATGTCTTTACTTTAAGCATATACGGTTTGGTTGTCTTCCCTAAAGCCTTGGGGTATGTGGATGAAGCAGTCACCGATTTATTCGACCGGCTTGATAAGAAGGTTACGCCGATTCTGGCAATTTTGGCAGAAACCTTTATGTCATTGAGTGCATGCCGAAAAACGGGTGAGGGTAGATTTATTGGATGTGCACAGCTTCTACTCACATGATTTCACAGTCACTTTTGAAAGGTGGATAAAGTTTCGTATCGGGTTTTCTCTTAAAATTATTCACCACAAAAGGAGATAGTAGCTACTTCTAGGAGAGATGACATTTCGAAAGAGAAATGGATGGTAATTCTTCAGAATCTTCAGTAGGAGGATGTTGAGTGGAGAGCCCCTTGGTTGTTACCAGATGAGATCTTGTATAGGTGTGGTAATTTCGATTGGGTTCTACTGCTTGGAGTTTGGGGAGCTAGATATGCCCCATTATTGGTGCTAAGGCAATGTAGGTCAAGGCAATTTATACCTGCGACCCAAGGGATACCTGATTGTGAATTTTCGTACAGAGATGATGGATATAGAAAGAAAATTCAAGAGATGTCTAATGCATGGAAATAGACTCGCCGAATGAAGGGGTTAGCTGTGGGTTCGATGACAACTCCTGAGTATAATGAATGGTGGGGTAGGAGAATCAACAACAATATACCCAAAGTAAGTCAGGAAAGTTGCCAGTCAATAGAAGAGCATTTGCGAGTCATCTCTTCTGAGTTGGAAATCATAAGACAAGATTTTGAGAGAAGAAATGCGGATTTAGAAACGAAGATACAGCAAATAGAGGAGGAAAAGACGAATTTGAGATTGGACATAGACGTTCAGAAGCTTGAAACTGAGAAATTAAATAAGGAGAAAAACAAGGCTGAGGAGGAGCTGGGTAGTCTAAAGACGGATTATAAAAAGTTGCGTCTGTCAATGAGAACTGCCGGGTTGGGAAAATCTTTAGAACAGTGGCGAGCAGAAATTTGAGAAGAAAAGGACAAAGCCGATAGATGGGAACAGAAATTCCAAGAGATGTAGAGGCGAAACGAGGCTTTAGAAAAGAGTTTTTCAGAAAGCCAAAAGGAAAATGGCTAGTTAAAGGATAGGGTGATCATGTTGGAAGGATGTCTTCGTCAGTATCGAATCCGAAACCTCGCGAAAGAGTTGAAAGCAAGCTTGAGAAAGATTGAAGAAATGAAGAAAAGAATCGAAGAGCTAGAAACGGTGCTGCAAAATTGTGAGATCCAGATCAAGTACTTGAAAGCAAATGAAAGTCGTAATAATGAGCAGCTCCACTACTTTCAGAGTCAAGTTAGGAGCAGAGATCATCTTATAGAGGAAGCTGTGGTCCAGATTCGAGAAGTAGCCAATCATATACAGACTTTGGCAGTACAGGCTGACATGCTGAGTGTGAAGTATGAATTAGAATTGGATCGGGGGCAAGAATTAGCTTTGTTACTTAGAAAGATTAGAGTTCTGGGTACTAGGGCAAAGTCTTATTTATAGTTCACTTTATGTAAAGGAATTTAATTTCTAATAAAGTTTTCTTAAATGGAATTGAATCAAAATTGACGCTTTTTGCATTCATTTCATGCATTCCATTGCTCCATATGCATTAAAAAATACAGCAAAAGATTCTAATTAATTTAAATCACTCCTCAGTTAATCTGGAAACCAATCAACCTACCAAACACCGCTACGGTGCTCGTTCGAAAACTAAAGACATGGATCAAAGGCTAGAACAGTTCCAGAAGGAAATGCAAGATCAACTTCAACAACAAATGAATGAGCAGCTTGAGAAGATTCAACAAAAAATGATGGATAAAATGATGGAATCTCAGAGGAGTATGATGGCTAAGTTGACTCAATTGTTGACTGGAGGAGTTGATAAAGGGAAGGGCTCTGTGATCAATATTGAAGAAGGAGACAGCAAGGGACCTGTTTATCCCCCAAGCCTTACCCCTCAGCAAGTGGAGGTATATTCGCGCAAATCCTCCATCACCATCAAGCCTCAGCATTCTCAAGACGGTGCTGTAACACTAATGAACTTTCAAGCTAGATCAGGCTCTAACTCCGGAGACAACCTTGCTAATCCCGCTATCCTAGACTTTGACGAAACAGTTGAGAAAATGAAGGATGAATTGCCAAAACAGCTCGAAGAAAAGTATAAATGGTTGGAGGAAAAACTTAGAGCGATGGAAAGTACTGAGAGCTACCATGGAATTGACGCAAGAGAATTGAGCTTGGTTCCGGGTTTAGTACTCCCTCACAAATTCAAAATGCCAGAGTTTGAGAAGTACAACGGAACTAGTAGCCCCGAAGCCCATATTACTATGTTCTGTAGACGGATGACTGGGTATGTTAATAACGACCAGTTGCTGATACATTGCTTCCAAGATAGCCTTATAGGGGCTACATCCAAGTGGTACAATCAATTAAGCCGTACCTAGATTAATTCATAGAGAGATCTAGCACAGGCATTCATAAAATAGTATAATCACATAACTGACATGGTACCTGATAGAATCACGCTACAGAACATGGAAAAGAAGCCTGGTGAAAGTTTTAGGCAATATGCACAGAGATGGAAGGAGGTTGCCGTCCAAGTTCAGCCATCTCTTCTAGAAAGAGAGATGACGATGCTTTTCATTAACACATTGAAGGACTCATTCATTACACATATGTTAGGAAGTGCTTCCAAAAGCTTTTCCGACATAATTATGAATGGTGAGATGATAGAAAATGCTATCAGAAGCGAGAAAATAGATGTTGGAGAAACTAGTAGAAGGTCGGCCTCGAAGAAGAAAGAGAACGAGATCAACAACACAAGTTCATATTCAAAAACGATTACGGTGAATCAATCGGGAAAAATTGCTGTTAACCAGCAAGGATCATCAGAACAGGGATCTGACACAAGACAAAATACGGAGAAGCTTCAATTTACACCAATTCCAATGTCGTATAGGGAGCTATATCAGAATCTATTCAATGCACACGTGGTTTCCCCTTACCACTTGAAACCTCTGCAGCCTCCATACCCCAAGTGGTACGATACAAACGCATAATGCGATTATCACGTGGGAATCGTGGGGCATTCTATAGAACATTGTACGGCGTTCAAGATGCTGGTAGAAAGACTCATAAGCATGAGCGTTGTTAAATTGGATGATTCGCCCAGTACAGAGAATCCGTTACCTAATCATAATGAAAATGGAGTGAATATGATAGGAGGTGAGATGGGTAGAAAAATCAAGGAAAATATTGCAGAAGTGAAGATTCCTTTGAGATGGATCTAGAAGAAGATGGTAGAAAGAGGGTTGTTTGTTTTGGATTCAGAGAAAAGCTTTGAAAGGGTGGAAAATTACTGTAAGTTCCATCATGAGGAAGGACATGAAATTCAAGAATACACAGAATTCAGAGCCTTGGTTCAAGGCCTGATGGATAACAAGAAAAATAGAGTTTTATGAAGATGTTAAAGAGGAGGGGAGTATCTGCACATTCGAATCCGCGAAGGTTCCAAGAGTGGCGCAGCCTGTGGTCATCATCTCGCGACCAAAGAATGATGAAGCGAGAACGCCAGTAATGCCGATGATCATAATAAAGAAACCTGCAGCATTTTCTTACCAAGATAGTAGGAAGGTTCCGTGGAACTACGAATGCAATACAATTGTCCCTGGAAAGGAAACTACAAAGGACCAGGATGTGAGTGTCAATCCAGAACCTGTGAAAAAGGCCGTAATAGTGGAACAAAAAGGGAAAATAGTCAAGCCTGTGCTATCTATCAATAAGCCGGTGAAGGAAGAAGAATCTGTGGAATTCTTCAAATTTTTGAAGCATAGTGAGTATAAAGTCATCGAGCAGTTGCATAAACAATCGGCTCGCATATCTGTACTAGCCCTACTCTTGAACTCAGAAGTACATCGAAATGCGTTGATGAAGATGCTAAACGATACCTATGTGGCCAACGATATTTCTGTTGAAAAGTTAGATCGGTTGGTCAATAATATCAGTGTTGATAATTTCATATTCTTCAATGATGATGAAATACCTCCTGGGGGCAAGGGATCTACTAAGGCTTTGCATATCACTGCACGATGCAAGGGGCATATTTTGCCAGGAGTGGTGATTGACAATAGATTAACTTTGAATGTGTTGCCATTATTCACACTTAGCAGGCTTCCCATAGACAGTTTGCACATGAAAACAGGCCAAAATATAGTGAGAGCGTTTGACGGTATAGAAAGAAAGGTCATAGGATAAATTGGGATACCCCTATTGATTGGCCCAACAGTTTGTGAGGTAGATTTTATTGTGATGGATATTGAACCTTCCTACAATTGTTTATTAGGAAGACCATGGATACATTCGGCGGGGGCAGTACCGTCATCATTACATCAGAAGTTGAAGTTAGTGTCAGAAGGTCGGCTAGTGATAATAAACGCCGAAGAGGATATAATAGCTGTTGTATCCAATGAGATGTCATACTTGGAGACTAATGATGAGTCAGTAGAATGCTCATTTTGATATTTGGAGTTTGTAAATGCGGCATTTGTTCCTGAAGAGAGCAAAATTTTGGTGCCTAAATTATCCAAAACTACAGAGATGGGTTTGCAATTGTTGGTAGGAAAAAGAGCTTTACCCGGAAGAGGGTTGGGGAGATATCTTCAAGGGAGGACTGAGGTTCCAGTGCTGAAAGAAAAGCAAGATCACTTTGGCTTAGGATACAAGCCAGATAGAGGACAGAGAAAGAAGAAGTTAGAAAAAAGACAGGAAAGAAGAAGGGCGCATCTAAGTGGGGAGGAAACCAAATGGGAGCCAATGATAATTCCAAACGTATCCAAAACTTTTGTATCTGGAGGAGTCATTCATGCTGAGAGAAAGATATCGGTTGAGGAAAGCATTGAAGAGACGTTGGGAAATATGCACATCAATGCCATTCATGAGCATGCGAATGAAGAGAGGAGTTGGTTAGACATTTGTCCTTATGAACCTGGGAGTGTTCTAAATAATTGGACTGCAGAAGAAATACCTGAAGTCTTTAGAACTGTCTCAGAGTAATATTCAGAACAAACTTGTTGTTTTAGCCTAGAAATAACAAGAACTCTTTTGTGAAATAGGCTTATGTTTAAATATCATTATTTTAATAAAATAAATCTTTGCAATTGTTTCGAGCAAATATTCTTTCATTCTTTCCATACAAGTAAATATATTCTTTCATAATCACATTGCACAAGTAATTGTACATAAATTCATACATTCTTTTGTAATCATATTAGGTCCCTGTATATCAACGACGTGAATGACGCCGCTACGAACTCAGAGTGTCCTTTTGAACGAAACATGTGTTTAGAGGGATCGCATGACTTTGAAGGTGATGAAGATTGTGGTTTATCTCTGGACTTGTTGAGGATGGTAGAACAAAAAGAAAAACAAATCCTACCTCATAAAGAATCAGTAGAAATTGTGAGCTTGGAAGAAGGAAAAAAGGTGAAAATTGGAACTGAGATTTCTACAAAGACAAGACGAGACCTCATTGAATTACTCCAAAAATTCAAAGATGTCTTCGCATGGTCATACTAGGATATGCCCGGATTGAGTACTGACATTGTAGTGCATCGCTTACCTATAAGGGAGGATTGCAAGCCAGTTCCATAGAAGCTCAGAAGAATGAGGCCTGATATTGTGCTTAAAATAAAAGAGGAGGTCAAGAAGCAGTTTGATGATGGGTTTTTATAGGAGGTTAAATATTTTGAATGGGTAGCCAACATCGTTCCAGTCCCTAAAAAAGATGGAAAAGTACGAATGTGCATGGATTATAGAGATTTGAACAAAGCAAGCCCAAAAGACAATTTCCCATTGCCACATATTGATACTCTGGTGGATAATATGGCTGGATATTCGCTGTTTTCTTTCATGGATGGGTTCTCAGGATATAATCAGATAAAGATGCATCTGAAAGATATTGGAAAGACTACATTCATTACCTTGTGGGGAACATTTTGCTATAAAGTGATGCCATTCGGATTAAAGAATGCAGGAGCAACATATCAGAGAGCCATGGTAGTCTTGTTTCATGACATGATGCACAAAGAAATTGAGGTGTATGTTGATGATATGATCGCCAAATCCAGAACAGAGGAGAAGCATATACAAGTCCTAAGAAAATTATTCTTAAGACTAAGGAAGTTTAGCTCAAGCTCAATCCGACAAAATGCACTTTTAGAACCAGGTCAGGGAAGTTATTGGGCTTCATAGTCAGTGAAAGAGGAATCGAGATTGACCCAGACAAAGTCAAGGCAATACGTGATTTACCACCACCACGTACTCAGAAAGAAGTTCGAGGTTTCTTAGGAAGACTGAATTATATTGCGTGGTTCATTTCACAGTTGACCGAGAAATGTGACCACATATTTCGTCTTTTGAAGAAACATAATCCAAGGGTTTGGAATGAAGAATGCCAAGGAGCTTTTGAGACGATAAAGCAATACTTATCTAATACTCCAGTGCTGTCACCACCTAGCCCAGATAGACCTTTGATTTTGTATTTAATAGTGTTCGACAACTCCGTGGGATGCGTGCTGGGTCAACATGATGCAACTGGAAAGATGGAAAAGGCGATATACTATCTCAGTAAGAAATTTACTAATTATGAAATGAGATATTCGCCTATCGAAAAATTATGTTGTACTTTGATTTGGATGACAAGGAGGTTGAGGCAATACTTACTCTATCTTACAACTTGACTAATTTCAAAATTAGACCCTTTAAAGTATATGATAGAGTCAACGACGTTGACTGGAAGAATGGCTAGATGGCAAATCTTGCTCTCCGAGTTTGATGTAGTATATGTAACTCAGAAGGCCATCAAAGGGAGTGCGATAGTAGATTTCTTGGCCAGCAGAGCTTTAGAAGATTATGAGCCTCTGGACTTTGATTTCCCGAATGAAGATTTGATGTATGTGGCAAATGCTGAAGAGAATCCCCAAGAAAATAATTCTTGGAGATTAAACTTTGACGGAGCATCGAATGCGTTAGGCAATGGGATTGGGGCAGTCTTGGTATCTCCAAATGGAGATTATCATCCTTTCACCAGTAAATTGGACTTTGATTGCACTAATAACATGGTTGAGTATGAAGCTTGCATCATTGGTATCCGGGCAGCCTTAGAGCGAAAAATTAAAACACTAGAAGTATACGGAGACTCAGCATTGGTAATATACTAACTAAGAGGGGAATGAGAGACAAGAGACCCTAAGTTGATCCGTTATTGGAGATTGATTCTGGAATTGATCGAAGAATTTGACAACATTACATTCTGTTATCTCCCACGGGAAGAAAATCAGATGGCTGATGCTCTGGCCATTTTAGCCTCCATAATTAAAGTGAACAGATTAGAGGACATGAAGCCCATTCAAATTAGTATTTATGAGATCCCGGCCCACTGCTACAATATTGAAGAAGTGGAGAATGATGATCGTCCCTGGTACCAAGGTATATTGCTATATGTGAAGAATCACGAATATCCTGATTAGGCAACGGAGAATGATAAGAGGACATTGAGGAGGTTAGCTATTGACTATGTCCTAGATGGAGAGATTCTATTAAAAAGGGAAAGGGTCGAGTACTGTTGAGATGCGTGGATGCTATGGAGGCTAAGGAAATCTTAGAAGAAGTCCATGAGGATATTTGTAGAACACATGCCAATAGATTCACCATGGCTAGACAGATCATGAGATTCGGATATTACTGATCCTCCATGGAAGGAGATTGCATCAACTATGCCAAGAAGTGCCACAAATGCCAAATTTATAGGGATAAAATGCATGCGCCTTCTTCACCTCTTCGTGTTATGACTTCTCCATGGCCTTTCTCCATGTGGGGTATGGACGTTATTGGACCAATATCATCAAAGGCTTCTAATGGACATCGTTTCATTTTTGTGGTTATTGACTACTTCACTAAGTGGGTAGAAGCAGCCTCATATGCTAATGTTACGAAGTCAGCAGTTAGTTAGTTTTTGAAGAAAGAGATCATATGTCGATATGGAATGCCTGAAAGAATCATATCTGACAATGCGTTGAATTTTAATAACAGCACAATAGCGGAAGTGTGCAGTCAATTCAACATTAGACACCATAATTCATCACCGTATCACCCAAAAATGAATGGTGCAGTGGAGGTGGCCAACAAAAATATCAAGAAAATTGTGGCGAAAATGGCTGAAACTTACAAAGATTGGCATGAGAAGTTACCATTCGCTTTTTTTGCTTACCGAACATCTATCAGGACTTCTACTACGACAACACCTTTTTCTTTGGTTTATAGAATGGAGACAGTTTTACTCATTGAAGTTGAAATTCCTTCTCTCCGGGTATTGGCTGAGCTAAAGTTGGATGAGGCTGAATGGATCCAATCTCGGTATGATCAGTTAAATCTGATAGAAGGAAAAAGACTAAAAGCTATTCGTCACGGTCAAATGCACCAGAAACGAATGATGAGAGCATATAACAAAAAGGTTCGTCCTAGAGAATTTCATGAAGGGGACTTGGTGCTGAAGAAAATCCTCCCTTTACAAAAGGATTTCAGAGGATAATGGATGCCAAACTGGGAAGGACCTTATGTTGTAAAAAAGGCTTTTTCTGGAGGTGCTTTGATTTTGAGTAAAATGGATGGTAAAAACTTACTGAATCCTGTAAATTCAGATTCAGTCAAGAAATATTTCACTTAAAGGAAAAGGAGGAGTCAAAGTGAAAACCCGCAAAGGGCGCTTTGATTCCCAAAAAAAAAGGATAAGGAGAGGCCAAGGTGAAAACCCGGAAAGGGCACCTTGAGACCAAAGGGGACTTGAGTTGAAAACCTGAAAAGGGCGGCTCAAATATTGATCAGATTAGGGCATATGATGATCTTGCTATACCTAACAGGAAAAGGATATGCGACATCTTGGGGGCATCGACAAAGTACTGTAGATCTTCTAAACTCATGTTAAATTCAAAATGGTCATTATTTTGTACGGAGAAGTTCAAGCTGCGATATCTGAGCCACCTAGTCTTCATATTACTTGTACTGAATTTGTTTGTTCTTGTAATGCTTTATTCTTTGATGATCTTGAAACCTTTTTCTTTTCCAGACACTTACTATCAATAAATTCCTTTTCCATTATTCGAGTTATCCCTTGAATTAATTCATTTCTTAGTCAGTATCTTGATCTTTGTGCAAGCATGCTGCATTAGAATAATGATTAATGGACTAATAAACTTTCACAAAAGAAGTTTTGCATATTACTCTTGGAATTTCTAAATAGTTTAGTAACCTGAGGCAGGACTATTTGTTTAGAATGCACCAAGTTTAAAAGTATAAGAAGGAAAAAGTCTAAATTAATACTGTTCTTTCAGATGTTGTTGTCTAAATACTGAATGAGATGACATGAAGTCTTGATTGGTGACAAGGCTTCAATCACCAAGGAGAAGGAAGAAATTCCCTCTGGAAAGAAAGCTCTTCATTTGTGCATGAGCATTTGGTATGACACCTTGGGAATGGTGTAAAAGAGTTTCATGATATACATCCTTGAATTACGATAGGAGAGGACTGAAAAGAGCCAAATTTCCCTACCCTCGATTCACGGTGGAAGGAGGATGGTGTAAATTCTGCGTCCTGGTGGATTGAGCTTTGAAATTCACAATGGGGGGCAATTTGATTAAGCGTTTCTTTGAAGATATCAGCCAAGCAAAAGGCGTCAGTGATAAAACCTTAATAAACTTTGAGAAATGATAACTTGAGTGATAATTCTCGAAAAATGACATCCTGCATTCATTCAAATGTCAGTCATACATGTTTAGTTAAGAGCATGGAATTCATCTTGATCATAACATCCTAATCACTAGGCATAATTAAGTTCATAGAATGGATTTTTATAGGTCTTGTTCCCTAGAGAACAGATCGGTGGCCAATAATCCTATCTCCCTGAGGTTGCAGTAGAACAGATTAAAACCTTAGATCTTATCTCTCTGAAGTTACAGAGAGCAGATCGCATCTAGTCTTATCTCCCTGAAGTTGCAATGGAGCAGACTAAGTAAACAAGTCTTATCCTCCTGAAATTGCAGTGAGGCAGACTGAAGATGGCAAATCTTATCTCTCTGAAGTTGCGGTGGAGCAGATTAAAGCCGATAATCCTATCTCCCTAAGGTTGCAGTGGAGCGGATTAAAACCTTAGATCTTATCTCTGAAGTTACAGAGAATAGATCACATCTAGTCTTATCTCCCTAAAGTTGCAGTGGAGCAGACTAAGTAAGCAAGTCTTATCCTCCTGAAGTTGCAGTAAGGCAGGCTAAATATGGCAAATCTGATCTCCCTGAAGTTGCAGTGGAGCAGATTAGAGCCGATAATCCTATTCCCCTGAGGTTGCAGTGGAGCGGATTAAAACCTTAGATCTTATCTCTCTGAAGTTGCAGGGAGCAGATCGCATCCAGTCTTATCTCTTTGAAGTTGCAGTGGAGCAGACTAAGTAAGCAAGTCTTATCCTCCTGAAGTTGCAGTGAGGTAGACTAAAGATGG